>NC_056743.1:729271293-729618793 GCF_019279795.1 Protopterus annectens
AAGAGTTATGTGTTATTTGGTATTCAAATGTTATGCTAGATAGATGTCCAGATTTTTATGTGAATGTTCCTATTTTTCAAGGGCCTTTGTTCCTATTTGTAATGTCTTCAGGTTGAGAGGTATGGTGGTGGAGTATTTTTATGCTCCAGAACTGTAGGATGACAATCCCTCTAGCTTTTGCTAAGCTCTTTCTCATGAGATTCTTCATTGCTTGGGCAGTTCTGTCCATTTGATTTATAATAGTGCGGAATGGATGAAATATGTCCAAATTCTCATTTATGCACACATGTTCTAAATTACTTATTTGTGAAGTATGGTTAATATGAGAACATCCAGTGATATGCCATTTGTAAAGTACTTCAGCTACACAGTCAAGTAAGATGTTGTGCAACCTAGATTGTGTAAACATGTTTCTGAATTGCTCATGATTTAGGTATGTCATTTGTAACACGTACTAGTCCTTATCCATGAAGTACAGTATTTATGAATGCCCCTATATATTTTTTTGAGAAAGAGGAGAACGTGAGAGAAGGATCAAGGCAAATGTTGAGGCACTTCAAGTTGGGAACATGGGGAACGAACAACAGAAAGGTCAAAAATATTAAAAAGCCAAATTTTAAGAGTTCAGGAAATCAAACAAAAAGCTATAAGGTTATTAATATTTTTTATTTTTTTTTTGTTGTTGATTATCAGGCTTTTAGATGGAAGAAATCTGTCTAGTGGGAAGCTTGGAAGATAATGAAGATGAAGCAGATATGTGAAGGACAAGGTCACTGGCAGAGAGATTAAGCTGGGGTTAATGGAACAAAGGAAGTACATTTGTACTGAATGAACTGTGAATAAATTAGGCGGCCTACGGTACATATGTGTTATACTACAACTTCCTGTATTGTTTTGCGATGTTAATATAGTATTGCACGCCCACATCTGACAAAGTAACTTTAAATGAAAACATATTGTGACAACTAATTAAGTCAACATTAATGTTATAGCAGAATAAACTTGTTGGTTTGAATCTCCCTCTGTGGCTTCATTGTTTCGCCTTACATTGCATTTTCTTGCATTTACTGGTGCCGTTGTGCTTTGGTGATCACTTTTGGTTATATGAACTTACACGAATGCTAGAGAGGACAAAATTGGGATAGGGTGAGTAAAGAGTATTTTATCCTTCAACGTTCCACAGGTCTATTGATAAAGTATTTCCATAACCTAGAAGGGTTAACAAAGAAAGTCATTGTATGAAAGGCCCTTTTACAATCTATAGAAATAGTATATTTTAGTCACCTTAGACACGTTTTCGTAAATAGTGCTGGAATTGAGAATTAACACAAAGACAGTACTGTAACCACTTCAGAAATAGTGCTGGGTTTGGGAAAAAGCCTGTATTTGTTAACAAATTCAATACTCTGGAGGTAAATTGCATTTGATGAAATCTGGCTATGCAGGGGAATAGAGTCAAGTTTAAGATCACAAGCAGCTTTATAAGGTGAATTTTAGCCTCATGCTTCCAAGATGCAAAAAGAATACCAGAGGTGAGGGTACTACTGAAAAAGAAGTAAAGAAGTGGACATGCGGGTAAAAAAACATTTTAAGAATAGTTAGAAAAAAGTGTGAACAAAATCAAGCCAAACAGATGAAGACTGGCTCCACACGTTAATAAAAACTTACAGTGCAAGAGTAGACAGTCAAATACGCTAGATGCGGATGAAATGTAATACTTTTAATGAAAGGCAATAAAACAAATAAAAAGAGTGCTGGGACTACACATAAATTTAAATTTCTTGTGTTACAGTTATTGAACAAGAGCATCAAGGGTGGTAAGGTTAGCAACAAGACTGAATGTTTAGAAACTAAATGGATTCTAGAAATGCAAAGTGATAAGGGAACAGGTTTGAATGAATATGTTTCCTTAAGACCTCTGCTCAGGTCACATGACCTGAACAGGTAACATCAGAATGATTTTACCTTTAAATAGTCTCAAACTCTGTGTTAATTAGATCCGATGAAGCTCCAGGACTGGAGTGAAAGTGAAAGTGCTCATTACTTGGTGTTTTCACTTGCTGGTTTTATTTTTTTATTGCCTTTCATTAAAAGTATTACATTTCATCTGCATCTACAGTGTTTGGCTACTCTTGCACTGGACATTTTAAGAATTGTTGGTTCTAGCTAAAACTGAGGAGAGATTACATTTGTCTACAAGTGACAATAGAAGATGCATCTCTTCTCTAACAGATTTTTGGAAAAGGCAGAAATGGGGAGATGGAAAAGAGTTATATAGCAAGAACAAATAATGGCGTGTAAGAGGAGTGTATGGAAATGGAAGGAACAGAATCACAGGAAGCTAAAAAAGTTAGAGGGGATGAGCTGCTCCAGGAACTAGATAAATACAGCACTTTGGCAAGTTCAAAACTGGTATAGTTGAGCAGAACAGGTAAGAAGAAATGCATTGGCTTGCAGCTGAAGTTTTTTAACATTGATTCTAGAACATTTTAGGATTAATAAAAAGAAACATTGTTTATACTGCCATTTGCCTAATTTAACTGTAACTCTGCATTCATTTTGAAGACATTAAAAGTTTAATTAGGGATAATGAGAGCTTGTCATTTTCTAGTAAGAATACGCGTGGTCTCTGAATTTTAATTGGGCTATGGGTAGAAGGTAAGATAATGACAGTTATCTATACAAGCTTTTATAGTAGGCAGGAGGGAGTGTAGTATTCAGAGTTAAGATTATATTTTTTTTTCAAAGAAATCTAGTGCCAAGTTTACATACTTAAGTTTAAAAAGAGGAGTCCAGAGAAAGTTGAAAATGGGTTCACTGGATGCCAAAAAGTCTTACCACTGAGAAAAGTGGAAGGATATTTGATAGTCCTGAATGCGTAACTACAAATAACTGGATGGTGGTCACTTATGAAACTAGGAAGAATTTACACACTGCACCAGTGTTGAGTGGGTGTGATGATGTGAGGTAGTGCCAGCTGTGCTAGGGGGAGTAGGGCAGTACGTGTGTAACATGTGTCAGCCTAGCCAGCTGGAGTTTTGTAAAGAATTACATATCATTTGACTATCAAACTGATTTGTACATATGCTTGTGTTAAAAATGTATCAACAGTGGATCCTGCTGGACAAAAAATAAATCCACAAGTATGTCAGAATGTACTGTTGTAACTGATTAAATGTATGCATTTTAACAGAGAATGCTGGAAGAGAAGGGGTTAAGCTCAGCCCAGCTAATCTTAAGAAAAACAGCCTGAAATTTGGTTTAGACCATAAAGATTTTATCTCACAAGTCCGAATGCAGGCAGAGATGTAATGTCTGTGAAAAGCTGGGGCTGGGATCCTACTCTTCCGTCCTTAGTGGTGAACTAATTGCTACCCTGGTGTGCCAGAGAATGGCTTGTTAGTTTCTGCAGGAAGGGTGGAAGTGGTGGAACTGTTTTACAGTTTCCAAATGGTGCAATATACCTTAGCTAAAGTTTTATCTGTGTATTGTGACACATCAGTGCCAAATCCTGGCTCAGTTGCTGTGAGGGGCTAGTGTGGGAACCACAGAGTCAGGTGCCAGATGTGATGTCATTATGTAGCTAGTACTGAAATTGAAGGGAATACTAGTGAGAGATGTGATAAGGGCACTCTGTTTTCTGGTGTCTGACAAGACACACTCAATCCACCTTCATCTTGCCTTGCTTTTTTTGTAAGTAACTAGGAGACAGTAGTTCGTCAGTCAGTTAGAAAATATAGTAAGATTAGCTAAATATTGTTTTTTCTGTGTCTGTATAAGTCTTTCCACCTGTGTTGTTTTTATATATTTCATGTGAATTGAAACTCTGGTGTCTCTTGTAAATAGATATTCAATATTTTAATGTTTTCTATTTATTTATTACTAAATATATCTATAACTTTCATTGTGGCTGGTGTTTTAGAAAATATTTAAACTTTGACAGTAATTGCATTTATTTAGTGGCACTGTGACTCCACATTCCTGAAAGTTTTGCTGCTTGATCAAAATTACCATTTGTATAAGTGATAATTTTACTGAGAATAATTGGGTAACCTGGTAAGAACCTTAGAGTAGCTGGCTTTGTGTGTTCTGGTAACACTGTATCTACCGTATAGTCTGGGTGGAGGTGGCAAAGCAGGTAAGCTGTGCCTGCCTTTCCCAGGTGTGTGTGTGTGTGGGGGGGGGGTGTGGAAATCAAATCTCAAAGAGACAGTGTGTGTGTGTGTGTGTGTGTGTGTGTGTGTGTGTGTGTGTGTGTGTGCGTGCGTGCGTGTGTGTGCGTGCGTGTGTGTGTGTTACTTTGAACAGAGACACTGAGAACACTGACTTCGCAGAGAGGGTGATTGAGGACTTGGACTGAAACACCTGGCTATCGACTCAACTCTATAGCTGTGTCAGTGGGGAGTCTTATATGGGGCTTGGAGAGAAAGCCCAACCCCAGGACTGGTGTGTGAATTCTCTGTGTGCTCTTAAGGGAAATTGTACTTGGTGCAGAGAGCTGCATCTGAAAATACTGTGTGCATATATTTTTTTTCCAGTGAACATTCCCTATCAGTGTCAGTGGTAAGGACTGAGGCTCCTTGATCACTGGCCCAGATGAGGGATGCCATAGTGGGAATTACTAAGGATCCAGTCCAGCAATAAATAACTGCCAAACAGATCTGGATAACAAATGTATAACTAAATTGATGAGGTTAGTAAAAGTAGAGGTACAGTTTTCATGTGAAATGGGTGGGGAACAATACCTACCTTGTAAGAAGAGAACCAGTGGTATGCACAGATAAAGATTAACAGAAAAAAAATAGAAGATGGCATACAAGCTACAACACAGAGGAGGATATGAAAGAAGAAGCAATTGTGCAAGTAAAACAAAGCACAAGAAAAATCAGGTTATAACACAGAGCAACATTAAAATATCCCAACATGAAGCTGGCTTTATGGAGTAGAGAAATAAAGCCCTGACTATGACTCAGCTGACCCTGGCTTGATTAGTAGCCCAGGCACTGGAGTAACTGGCTATGGGAGGTTCATAGGTTCATAAATTATTACTAGGCTAAATGCCCTTGCGAGCCATTTTAAGCCTAACCAGTTATCCCTTATTATTATTGTGGGGCTCAAACCCTGCACCTTGGGTTTGTAAGGCAAACACCTTAACCATTAGGCCACCCTCCCTCTTATTGTATTCTCAGAACCGACTGACCCATGTTCAACTGCTGTTCACATGGAATCCTTCTCCACTTCAGCCTTCAAAGCTCTCGTTTGAATATTCGCTACTACCATAAATTAAATAAATTAAAAATCAGAGCCCGTTCATCTCTTTTTCTCTAAAGGTAAAGTTTGGGTGCATGTCTAAAAGTGTTGATTCTGCAGTAAATCCTATGGAGACCAGGGATTTCCAGAAGCACTTTGTCTTTGAGGGGATGCCTGTCACAGAAATGACAGACATGCTCTTAACATATGTCCAGATTATATGGGCATGTTGTCTAGGTAGCCACTGGCACTCAAAGAGAAAATTCCCTGATTCCATAAGTGTATAATAATACTGATTTCATGGCACAATCTTCACCCCTTGGTGGAAAAATTGGGATGTAGGGGTTTTGCTTAAGAGCAAAATAAATGGGCCAAATCGGCAGAGAGAACAGTGGCTTGATGGTCTTCAAGGGATCAGAGAAGTAAAAAAATGCACAAGACAGGCTTACATTTAAAGCAAAGGTTTCCACATATCTTAGATGCATCACTAGGAAACTATCTGCAGAACAACTATCAAAATTATAGATGTTAATCAATAAGACATGCATAACACTACAAAGAACATCATTAGAGAACTGCATTCAGCAATACGCTGACAGATGGCTAACAACAAAACTGAAGTAAAGACAAATATCTTTCATAATCCTATACGTGCACACACACAGACACACACACACACACACACACACACACACACACACACACACACACACACACACACACACACACACCTTCTCACTCAGATATGTTAAAAAAATAAACCAGTTCTGCTACCTCCCCTCATCTTGGGTCACTTGAACAATGCAGATATAAAGATTCATATTTAGACAAGGCTCATCACAACTACAGACTGAGGTGCCAAAATGACCATTAGCAATCCTGTACCCTGAAGATGAAAAATAACATTGTTCACAAGAAAGAAAAATAAGCAAATATGTCCAAGGTTCATCAATATTTCTGCATCCTTGGTGGGGGCAGGCAATAAAAGTATCTTTTTTAACTAATACTAATCACCTGCCTTAGGTCTCAACTTTTCACTTTAGGTTAGGAAACTTAAAAGTTGAAGAGCATATGTAACATGTCATGCCCCAATTTATCTTTGGGGTATGTCCTTATATGTCTAAATGTTACAGTATAAATGAAGTGGGTAGTTGGCAAAGGAAGAATTTTAAATATGTGGTGATATGGCAACAATATGGACATAGCTTAGGATAAATCAAAAGCCTGAGATGCCTTTGACATAATCAGTGATATCATAGCAGACACTTGTACTGGTCTGGGGATAAGAGACACTCCTCTAAGTTGTAAACAGTACAGTAGCTCAAGTCACACAAAACCTTGGATCTTTGTACCATTGCTGTGTTGGAGTGGTAACAAAGGTGTATACAGCTAGGGCAAAGACCTTTCAAACAAAAGACCAAAGAAATGCAGAGAAAGAGCATTTTTATGAAACTTATGACATTTGTAAGAATTTACATGATATGTTGTACACCATCAATTTGATCTGAATGCATTCCTAGATTTATTTATTACTTGTTTACCTGGTAGGTAATTGGGTTGGCATATAGACTCTTCTCAGCTACAACCTGGGCCACAATGGTAAGGGTAAAAACAACATATGTGAACAATTCACTATAGCCAATTAAACATCATGTTTTTGGCAGGTGGAAGGAAACTGGAGTACCCAGAGAAAACTCACTCAGGTATGGTAAAATCATGGAAAACTTTCTGAAAATGACAAGCAGTGGTCAAAACTGAACTCAAGTTTTTGAGCTGTTATGCAGACATGTTACATTAAGACACTAAACAAGAAAACATTCTAGAGCTAGACTATGATTGGAATTAGGTTATAAACAATGCTAGACTGTATTTTTTAACAAACTGAATCTATCTGTAAATAGCAATTTTCTGTTTTCAGAGAACAACTGTGAATAAGTATATTTCCATAAAATTTACTCTGTTTTGTTTTCCTATACAAGCTTGTTAGAGTTTAGTTTATTCGACATGCTTTGAGGTAATCACACCAAGTCTGGATATATTAGGGCTACTTCTCTCTTTGGAAGAGAGATAACTAAGCCAATCTACCAGATTAAGGTAGGCTGCTAATTTTACTCTGAGTTTCTTTTGGAAAGGCATCTTGTTGCAGAACTAATCACTAGGGACATATGTGGTCTGCAGCTTCTAGAATCTTTGGAGTTCAGCTTTGGCAAGGGTAAATCATGTCTTCTTAATATATCTAGCTTATTTGAAAAATCACCAAAGTCCTAGATGAAGGAATTCACATCCACAATTACCTGGACTTAGTCAAAGCACTTCACCCAATCCCCACTCTGATAATGTAACCTAGCTAAATCAACTAAAAAACAACTCCTTTGCAGTTCACCGGACTGCTACTGGCAATCTATCAGAACACGACTGATCAGAATAAATGGTACCTTCTTCAAAAAGCAAAATATAACCAGTGGCATGCTTCAAGTTTCTGTTCTTCACCCTCTCCTCTTTGATATCTATTGCCTTGAAGTTCAGACAAATGCTAATAACCTTTGGATAACCAAGTGTGAAGTTGCCTGATCTCCTCAGAGTCACTAATACTTCAAAAAGGCTTTGATCACACTAAAAAGTCATGTTCGAATCATGATCTCACCTTAAATACAAATGAAATATACTACAGTCACCCTTATAAAAGTAGAGCATCAACATATGGTCGTATAACTAGAACTCACCTTAAGACTGGCAACATGATCTGGATTAGGAATTTAAAGAGGCAGCAGCTATCTTTAAACGGGTCTATATCACATTATCAAAATTCCAAAATATCGAACACCATAAGCTCGACCTTGGAATCTCGAAATGTGATATACTCGAACGCTCAGAACAGCAAATTTTTCCCAAGGGAAAAAATCTGCTGTTCCAAGAAAACACACACACAGCACAAGCACACCAAAATACATAATCCACACACACACACACTTCACAAAACTCTACACTAAACCATACATACACTGCTAGCTATCCACTTACCTTACCCACTCCCTAACCCTAAGGTCCCTAACTAATGCACACTCACCTTACCCACTCCCTAACCCTAAGGTCCCTAACTAATGCACACTCACCTTACCTGCTCCCTATCCCTAAGGTCTCTAACTATCACACACACTCACCTTACCCGCTCCCTATCCCTAAGGTCCCTAACTATCCCACACTCACCTTACCTCGGTCCGTTCGCACACTTACATTAACCCGGTCCATCACCTTCGCACCACAGTCGAGGAAATAGCAAAGCCGCAGAAACGGCCCGCCGAATACTTTCCCTAGGAAAATATTCAGTGTTCTGCAGCTTCTCTATTTCAAGCGTTCACTGAACAGGGGTCGATATTAGAACATTCAATGTTTTAACACTTTGATGTTTTAATATAGATCCCTTTAAACAAGTAGATAATGTTGTCAGAAAATCCAACATCTCTCATTTGACGTGGGTTCTTGTCCAGAAACCAGTCCATTTTAATTCACCTTCACTCTGCCTTTGTTCCCCACATCATAGAATGCAATGCTCCATTCAGCATGTATGACACTTGACAACTCTCCCAGCTAGGAAGATTCCAGAATTTTATAACCAAATGAATCAAAAGTTTAAAGAACAGCTCTTATACAGACAGACTAAAACCAGACTCCTGTGAGGTAATCTGTGGCTTGCTTTTTGAGCAATGTCAAATCCTACTCTCTGCTACCTATGGCTCCTCAAAAAAGACCCTCTCTCAGTTAG
The DNA here is from genome assembly GCF_019279795.1 of Protopterus annectens. Classification (NCBI taxonomy): domain Eukaryota; kingdom Metazoa; phylum Chordata; order Ceratodontiformes; family Protopteridae; genus Protopterus; species Protopterus annectens. The sequence goes on from NC_056743.1 coordinate 729,280,307, forward strand.
TACTAGTTCCAAAGACCTAGCTCTTTACCAAAATATCACTAAGTTTCAGTTTAGGGATATATTCATCACTCAGCACCTCCCTCACCTGTGGAATAAGCTTCCCTTATGTTGTAGACTGCAAAATGTTAGCAACATTCAAACTTCAATTAGATGAGTAAATGGGAATGTATATGTTCATTGTAAGAGTCAATGACTACAAACTTTTAATTAAGCCACACTAAACATAATCATATTTCTATTCTTCCCATTCTTTGTCCTCTTCTCTTTTCCTCCACTTGTACTGGCTTCTGTATCATACCTCTCAACCTCTAAGTGCAAGAAATCTGGACATAGCCTAGCAAAATGGAGGGACAAAATGCCCAGAAATAGATACAGATTTTAAATATTGCTCTTATAAACTTAAAAAGTTGCTAGAGTAAAAGAGTTTTATGTTAACATACATTTTCTGAAGGATCTAGAGTCTGAAACTGAAATGTATGTCATTATTGAGTGACTTCTGTCTTCAGATCATCCCAGTGATTTGCCAGAAAAACAAATTTCATGAGGAATAGACCAAAAATATGAGGCAAAAATCTTGACAGTCTTGGAAAATCTGGACAGTTGAGAGCTATGCTCTGCAGTCCTTCCTTCCCTCTGGCATCATCCAAGCTAATAATATTCTAGCTACATCACCCACATTAACTTTACCTTCTCTAATATCATCTTCTGGACTATTATCTCACTTACAAGGTAGCTGTAGAATGCCAGCAGGAAATGGAGAACAAAGAATTTGTTCTCAGTTCAAAAGAACATGATCTGAGAGAAGAACTGCTTGATTTAATAGAGATGGGCTGACAAATTAAAATCAATGAAAGAAAAAGACTACAGAAAGTCAATAAAACCCAAAAAGTTAGAAGACTGATAAAACAAATGAACACAGTAATTAGGACTGTTCATAGAAATTCATGTGATATAACATAAGTAAACAGGATATATTACTGTGCAGCTAAACTAATAACAGATAAAGTATTACCATAAAAACACAGGGCAGTAAGGGGAGGGAATTATAGGTTCATAGATTCATAGAATGGTACTAGGCTAACTGCCCTTGTGAGCCATTTTAAGCCTAGCCAATTATCGCTTGTGAGACTCAAACCCTGCACCTTGTGTTTGCAAGGCAAACACCTTAACTGTTAGGCCACCCTCCCTAGAGAAATTAGAGAAATCATGGTATCATGGAACTACTGAACAGAGAAAACTAAAAAGCAATTATGATAAGAAATGTCACTGTTAGAAGGGTATATAAGAGGGAACAGATCAACAAAAATACTTAGAGATAGATGTGATAAAAGCAATGTGCAGTATGAAAACAGATCAAGATCTATTGTGCACTTTCACAAATAATAAGCTAAAAATATCAGCCCAGGCAGAAAAAAAATTAGAAGATATGCAGATGAATATAAAGGAAAAGTACAAAATAAGAAATGTATTGATGACCCAAAAAAAGTTTTAAGGAGAATTGGGAAACCAGGTAAAAGGAATTGAAACACCACCAAAAAGGAATAAATAGATAAATATTGGAGAAATATCTATGAAGATCCTGTGGAACAAAACAAAGATGATGAATGGAAAGAAGAAGTTAAAGAAAGAATAAAAAGTTCAAATGTACAGGACAGGAAATGGGATGAAGTAATGGCCAGAGAGATTGAAACAAAGTTTAGAAAAGTTCATAATTGGAAAACCCCAGGCCCAGATGCAGTACCTAACATCTGGCTAAAACTATTACCATCTTTACATAAAGATTTAGCCATGAGTAAGAACTCTTTATATGTGCACCCTGAACAGTCAGCAACCTGGTTAACAAAAGGAAAAACAATACTCCTACTTAACAGCGAGCCTGCAAGCTATCCTAAAAACTTTAGACCAATAACTTGCCTTCAGACAATGTATAAACTATACACTGGAATTGATGCCAACAGAGTTTATAGTCATTTAGAAAAAAAATCAGTCATGGCAACAGAACAAAAGGGTAACAAAAGAAAGTCATATGGAACAAAGGATCATTTGTTGTTAAATAAAGTCATAATGGAGAATTGTAAAAAGGGGAAGAATCTAAGTATGGTATGGGCAGACTACAAAAAAGCATTTGATAGTATTCCACATTCATGGATAAAAGAATGCTTAAAAATGTATAAGATACACCCTACAGTGATCAGTTACACTACAGCAACCATGAAACAGTGGCAAACCCCTTTGCAGTTAAGCCATGATAAAGGACAAATTATTATTCTAGGGATAAAAATTCAGAGGGGGATATTCCAGGGTGACTCTTTGTCACCGCTGCTGTTTTGTCTTGCCCTTAACCCATTAAGCTGTCTACTTAACAGATTAGGTCATGACTATAATTTGGCTCCCAGAAAACAACTAAGTGTAAAGATTTCTCATCTTCTTTTTGTGGATGATTTAAAACTGTATAGTTCATTAGATGAGGAACTGAAAGCAAGTAGTCAAAACTTTTTCAGATAATATAAAACTGTCATTTGGTCTTGATAAATGTGCAAAAGCAACCTTTAAAGCAGGAAAGCTGTAGCACCAAGAAAACATCAGCCTGGGACAGGAATGTGATAAAAAAGAACTTGAGCAACAGGAAGTGTATAAATATTTGGGAAATGATGAAGGATCAACAATAAGAAATATGCCTGGTGTCAAAGCCATGGCTGCAAGCTCAATGCCAAAAAGTGCATTGTCATCCCCTTTGGTAAAACCTCTGTACCCATGAACTACCACAGAGGTGATAGTCTGCTTAACACCAAAAGTGTGATAAGAGACCTTGGGACACAGGTGGACAGTAGTCTCTCCTTTGATAATCACATCACCACAGTGGACAGGAAATCCTTCTACATGGCACACCTCATCACAAAAGGTTTGTCATGCAGAAAAAAAAGAGGTCATTATTCCCCTCTATTCATCACTCAGTAGACCGATTATAGAGTACAACACCCCTTTTGGTATGTACCTCACAAGATATCTACAACTGGAAAGACCGCAGAAATATCTCACAAAGAGGATTACTAGCCTCAAACAGATGCCCAACGCAGACCGTCTAAAAAAACTCCAGCTTTACTCCGTCATATATCGCCTATGCAGAGGCGATCTCTGCCTAACATACAAAGCTATGTCAAACCCAGAGCTGTTGGACATGCTCCACTTAAAGAAATCCCAATCCCTCCAAGCTACATACTCTAGGGACCTAAACCTTGTCACCACAAAAAACAGAACATGCTGCAGGGATAGATTCCTGTCCCAGAGGCTTCCTATACTCTGGAACAGACTACCTATGTATGTCAAACAGAGCTCCTCATTAGCACTCTTCAATAAAAATCTTGATGACTGGATGGGAAATAGAAAACTCACCCCGGGGTTCACTTCTGTGGCTCTGCTTGACAGGGGCACAGCAAAATAATTTTCTTGGGTGGTGAAAGCCAGGGTACCTTTTTGGCTAGGCTTATATAGGCCCTAGGGCCAATAGTCTAGTACCTACCTATGAACCTATAAAACATGAACAAATGCAAATAAAACTTAGTAAGGAATATTTTAGAAGACTAAAATGAATACTGAAAACAACGCTGACATCAAGGAACAAATCCAAGCCTTAAACCAGTTTGCTCTTCCTGTCCTAATTTATAGTTGTGGAGTGATTGACTGGCCCCAAAATGTAATGGATTGGTTGGACAGGAAAACAAGAAAGATGCTTCATGCTTATCAAATGATGTATAAAAATCAGTGTATACCAAGACTATATATTCCCTGCTCTGAAGGAGGTATGGGTTTCCCCAAAACTGATTACAGGTACAGATCTGCAGTTGTAGGACTGCATACATATCTACTGACCTCACAAGACCAAAATGTAGTGAAAGTTTTAAAACATGAGGAGAATAAGTCTAAGATGGCTTCCCTGCTCAATTTAACAGAAGCATATCAGTGTCAAGGGGAAATGGAAATCAAAACAGAAGCAGATAAAGATCAAGCAGCAACTGAATGTGCCAAAAAACAAAAGAAAGAATACAGGATGAAGGATCAGATGAGAAGGCTACAAATGTGGAAAATGCATAAATATAGTTGCAAGTACAGAAAACCCTTGTAACAACCTCATGTTGATCAGGATCAAACACAGGAATGGTTAAAGATAGGTGAATTTAAACCAAAAGACAAAAGGTTAATATTGGAGGCCCAAGACAGTGGACTATGTACACACTGGTTTACAAAGTCCATTGAACATGTGGGAGAAACAGACAAATGTAGGTTTTATATTAAAACAGAATTGGAAACAGTCTCACATCTTGTTGCTGGTTGTGCTATACTAAAGGCAGAAGGACTGTATACCGAAAGGCATAATAAAGTGGCAAAACTGTTGCACTGGAGATTGTGCAAACATTATAATACTGAAGTAGCTGAAAAACAGAAATATAAGCCATAAAGCATTTTATAGAAAATGATGATGTTTATATCACATGGGATCACCCATTACTAAAAGTTCAAAAAACAGATATGAGAAAACCAGATATAATAGTCCATGAAAAGAAGACAAAAGTAGCATTGATCATTAAAATTGCTACATCCAGTGACTACAGTCTTACGTACAGAGAAACACAGTCATAAAGTACCAGGATTACAAGCAGAAATTAGGGTAATGTGGAAGGATACCCAGACAGTTCCAATAGTAGTAGAAGCAGCAGGTCTTATAAAAAAGAATTTACAATCATAGTTAAATATGTTCCCGATACATGTAACTTCATATGACTTGCAGAAGGAGGCATTACTGGTCACATTCTGGGTGCTGCGAACAGCACTTTTGTCTCACATCAAAGACTGAAAGAATACTCATTTCTTGAACTTTAATTACACTTTGAATTGGGAATTGGGTCCATTGCAGTCATGTTATTAAAACCCAAAAGACTTGTAGAACTTAGAAAAGTGAAATTTTATGGCATTGTTGGCCAAGTCTGCAACTTTTAGCATACCAGTGGTTTACTAAGTATACACCTACGAACCTATTTTACAATCTTAGGTTTTATGTTTCATTTAAATTTTAAAACAATACGATAAAATTTTAGCTAGCCTCAAAAATATAACACTATGCATACAGCATTTCTGTGTAATTATTTTAATAGCTACATTTTAAGATAACATACACAAAGAACTAGGGGAGTTTTTGACAAATAACTTCCTGTGAGGAAAAGCACACTGGAGCTTGTTTATAAATACAGTTATTGCAGTGACAGTTTAAGCAAAGCTACATGAACTAATTCAATAAACAATATCAATTTGGGAAGAAAAGCACTACATTTTCTCAACCTTTTAAATATGAACTATATACAGTTGGTTAACAAATTCATTTAATTAACATAAAGGGCATTTTCCAACTCCTATACTATTACTCTAGCAGGTGAAGCAGAATTATTTTCTCTCTATCAACACCTTTCCTTTCTCAGATTAATTAACCCATGATTATAATTAAAACTGCCATTATATTTACTGTAGCCAGAGTAGGATCATGGTTGAATGGGGTCCTAGGCAGGGTAATGGATTAGGACCCCTCACGCACCTCCCCCCATGTCACCACCCAGCAGCCATTTCAGTGTTGCATTACTTGCTCCCCCCCCATTATCATAAAACATGGATCAAACCTGTCAGTGTGCATACTGTTTTCTTCTTTACTTCTACAATGTTTACAGATATTAGCATTTAATTTAAAACTGTTATTTCACTTTTTTAGCACAAACACTGATAACCATTTGCTAAACACAGCAACACAGTCTCACAATGAAAAGAGACTTGGCATGAGCAACAGTAAACTTCTCTGTCCTGGAAACTCACATTCATTAAAACTGAACTGAAACCCACATTCATAGAGAATGCATCTGGCCAGTGGTGGATTAAGCGTTACTTTGGGCTGTTTTCAAACCATGGTACCCTTCACACATTTTAGGACCATGCATAAATGCATAGTTTCTTTGATTTACCTTCCTGACTATTAAATTATATTCTTTGTTCAGTACACCACCACATGTTACCATGTGTTTTAAATTTGTTGTTTTGAACATTTTTCCAGTAAAATCTGAAACAAAACATATGAAACAATAATGAGAAGGTTACCCATTTCAGACCATTTCAACCATAAAAGGCAAATCAAACTGATCTCATTATAATCCACTAATATCAGTCAATATGCACAGTCTCTGCAGAAGTAAAAGTCATCTGAATAATTCCCCATTAAAGAGATCTGTAACCAATGAAGGGGTTGCTGTTATCAAACAACTTTGCGTTAGAGTGCTTCATCTACAAATTCAGTGCTTGTTGCCCTTGAAGAATAAATCGCATAGGTTACATAAAAAAAAAAAAAAAACCCCACACTCCACCCTTTATGCTGCACAGTAGTGTCAGAAATCAATCTACCTGGTGTGGGAAGTAAATCCACAGCCTTCTGCACCAAAGGCAAATATGGTACCTGTTGCACCATTGTCACTGAACAACAAACTATAAAGTTTTATGACTGATATTCAAGAGACTGTAATCCACAGTGATTTACAAAAACACAATAAAAAATAATTAAAATAAAGGAGACATGGCAGTTGGTCAGGGGGTTTAAGGCACTTGGTTGTTAATAATCAAGGTTCAGAGTTTGACTTTAAGCAAAGTAATTTAACTAGTCAACCCCCTAATTGGGTTATTTTATGCACACAGACAAACACACCATTACTCTGTGCTGTACTCACTGTTTCAGCTCCTACTTTCTGTTTAAGTCCTAAATCAAATCTCCTACCCACAATCAAATAAATTGCTGCTGCACTCATTGTTTCGGCTCCTAAATTCAATCTCCCACACATCTCTGTTTGAGTCCTAAATCAAATTTCCTGCAGTCATTCCTAATACTCTGGGCCTTGTGCTCTTTACAGATGTCTCCTGTGAGATCCTAAAGCCCTGCTGTATTCTAACAGAAAGTTATCCCCAAAGTCCTTAAGCTCTGCTATGTTTACGGAAATCTTCTGACTTGTTTCATTAACCAAGGATTTTATTTTTTATCAGCACCCCTCCCCCAGCCAACACGTGCCCTAGGCAGCTGCCCAGGTCATCTAGTGCTGGATCCACCTCTGATTTCATCAATTCTAAAATAAGCAGCTACCTAGCTCCTTGAGACTTTGATGTACAAATTTAAAAACATTGCTAAGTTGTTATGGTTAACTGCAGCAATACACATAAAAATCATGATTCTACAATGTCAGGATGGTCTTACTTTTTAAAGGGAGTAGGCCTTTTGCATGACCAGAGCAGGGTCAAATCTATACTTTAAATGTTTAGATAAACGTATTTAATTTATTTATTTATTATTTTTCATTTGTTTATTAATTACTGGTCCATAGACCCTTTTAGCCTTGACTCAAGCACAATGAGGAATGGTATAACAGCAAAAGTTCTGAAAGTTAATTATAATGTAACTGTACAGGATAGTGTACACAAAATTATGAGTATCTCACAGATGATGCTTGCCAGGTCAGGATAAAACAAGCAAGTATTGTGGGTTCTTATTCAAGTAGCTTTATTGTATGCAAACACATCATAAATGAGGTTAAGTAACTTTAACTTATAAACAAACTTGCTATAATGCACATGGATGTTAACATTCTGGCTGCACTTTCAAAATGGCACTGAAGCTAACACATGCTCTGTGTTTATATGCACACATAGATCTTGGAAATGCTTCTTAAAGGTACAACACATCTGTTATTCTACATCTTCCCTCTTTGAGAAAATAAGTTAATCATTGTTACAGATAGTAATGAATATGTAATTTACGCAGAAAGGATTTCCATCATGCAATTATACATGGCTAGATACATATATGCAACTATGTCCAAGTTGCTGTGTATTTCACACTAGGCTTTGAAATGTGACCATATTATGTGACATAAAATTTGGGATCTGGTTTAGCAACTGGGATTGTCTCTGCTGACTGTTCAATCTTAGGAACACTGGAATCATCTGCCAGAACAGTGTCAGGAGTCAAGACACGTTCTGGAACAGGAATATCATCTGGATTGCCCTGACAGTTAGAGTCTTTATCACAGGTATGATGCTGTGATATCGGTTCTGCTACAGGAAGATGTCTGCGATTTCTCCTGTACTCCACACCCTCGGATTTAACAAAACAGGATATCATCTCTGCACAAATACTCTTTACTTGACCAATCAGGTTGAAGCAGTTCTCTGCTTGTATCCTCATTCTCTCTCCTTTTTTCAATGGACGAAGAAAGCTGCTCGACTTGTCATAAATGGACTTTTGGAAAGAACTCTTTCTAGATAACTGGGCTTTGATGGCTTGGTTGTTCTTAGCTTTAGGCTTCAATAAACTAGCCAGTGTTCTTCTGATTTGCCTATATAGAAGTCTCTAAACAGGTGAGTTAAGTATATCATCACGGGGTACGTTTCTGAGACTGAGTAAATTCAAAAAACACTGGTATTATCACACTTTGACTTTTCAAGTAATTGCTTTGCACTCTTTATTGCATGTTCAGCAGGTCCATTCGATTGCAGATACTCTGGACTACTAGTAACATGTACAAAGTCCCATTCACTGGCAAATTTCTGAACCAACTGACTGGTGAATTGCATACCGGTGTCAGAGATTAATTTCTGTGGACTGCCATGCACTGAGAAATGGCATTTCAACTTAGCAATGACTGTAGTAGAATTTAAATTGAGTAGTAGATCGATCTAAAACCAATTTGAATAAGAGTCTACCAGTACTAAGTAATGTTGATTGTTCCACTTGAATATGTCAATAGCTACAATTGACCAAGATAGATCAGGAATTTGACTTGGCTAAAGTGGCTCTCTGTGCAAATGTGCTTTTGTACTATTACATACTGAACAGGAAGAAAGTACTCTATCAATGTCTTTCACTAGAGAAGTCCAAAATACTAGTCCTCTTGCTCCACTTAAATTTGGAACCCGGATGACCACGATGCAAAATCTGGACATATTCTTGTTGTGAGGAAGCAGGAGCAACAATTTTAAGACCTTTGAAAATAATGCCATCTTCCATCAATAACTCATCTCTGTAAGGAAAGTAAGATTGCACTTCTGGTGGTACACTGGATGCTTTGACAGCCATGATATAGTAATTAAGCTTCTGCAAAACTGGATCAGTCATTGTATGATCTCGTAGCTGATCAAGTCTTGAAGAAAAATGATGCACTTCCATGACATCAAAGTCAAAATTCTCTGCGTGAAGCTGTTCCGTTGTATTTCTAGGTGATCTAGATAAGGTATCAGCTAGATAAAGAAATTTGCCTTTTGTATGCACCATTTTGAAGTTGTACATTTACAATTTGAGCATCATTCTTTGCAATCTCGCTGGAGATGAATGTATAGGCTTCTTTAAAATAATAACTAAAGGTTGATGATCAGTTTCAATCTGGATTTCTTGATCATAGATACAGTCATGAAACTTGGAACATGCAAACACTATTGCCAAAACTTCCTTCTCAGTTTGAGCATATTGCATCTCAGTTTGGATAAGTGTTCTAGATCCGTAGGCTACTGGCTTGCCTTCTTGATAAATAACTGCACCTAAACCAAATTTTGAAGCATCGTACGAAAGTGTTACCGGTTTGTTGACATCACAGTATCTTAATGTTGGTGGGGTAGCAATTTTCTGCTAAAGAACTTCAAATGCTCTCTGGTGCTGGTCTAGCCATGACCAAGTAATATTTTTATGTGTGAGCTCTCTCAAAGACGCTGTCATCTCATTAAGTCTGCTTTAAACTTACCTAAGTAATTGACCAAAGCAAGAAAACATTGTAGAGCTTGCACATTATCTGGTGCTGGCATTTCAAAAATGGCTGCTTGCTTGGACAGGTCTGGTCTCAAGCCCATACTTGTAAACAAACAACCTACATATGTAAGTTCTGGTAATCTGAATTTGGACTTCAGAGGATTGAGCCTTAAGTTTACTTCACATGATCTGTCTAAAACTCTCTTAAGATTTCTGTCATGCTCTGCCTCACCATTGTCTCTGACCAATATATCATCTACTATTACGGCACAAGGATAACGCAAAAAAATTTGCTCCATTCCACACTGAAAGACTTCCCTTGCAGAATTTATCCCAAATGGCATTCTGAGGAATTTATCTCTTCCAAATGGGGTACTGAATGTAGTCAGTAGTGAAGATTTGCAATCAAGCATCACTTGCCAAAACAAACTCTTTGCATCTAAGACAGAAAAAACAGTGGCATTCAGTATCAGGGCTGCAACCTCTTTGAATGTACGCATGGGACAATGAGGTCTCTTCAATGCTTTGTTCAAATCTCTTGGGTCAACACATAATCTGATTTCATCTGAGCCTTTTTTATGAGCTGCTACCATGGATGACACCAATTAGGTTAGGTTCTATAACTTGACAAATTATACCTTGTTGCACCATTTTGTCCACCTGATCTTTGACCTTATGCTGCATAGCTATCAGAACTCTAGTCTGACCACTATACTGATTTCTGGGTCTAATTTCATGGACTACACAACTGGAAGTTTGCCCAATCTGTCATCAAAAACATCAGCATCTGATAAAAATAGTATTGTTGAAGCTGGAACTAGGACATGTGCTTATCTGATAAACTTGTTTGGTAAAAGAAAGCAGATTCATTTTTAAACTGTCTCTGAGACCCAATAATGACTGTATAGGTATTCAAACCACATAGAACAACAGGCTATAACAGCTCTTAGACACATAACAAGAAAGCACTACTGAGCCTTTGGTTTGAATTTCTTCACCTCCATAAGCTACAAGTTTCACACAACCAGTCACATTTAGTTGTTCATCAGTTCTGACCCTTGCAAAAGTATTTGCAGACATGACATTACACTTTGAATCAGTGTCTACTTTAAGCTTGGTGGATTTACCAGTGACCCAGACAGTACAAAACACTTCATTTCTGGTCAATAAATCTACTGCATCAATCTTTTTACCAATTACTGACACACCATCTACATAGGAAGCAGACTGTTGCAGGTCTATTTGATTAACTTGTTTTTTGGAGTGACACTTCCTTGTAACTGTCTGAGCTTACTCGACTTACAAAATCATTGAAAATGGTTCCATTTCTTACACTTATGACAATGCTGACCAAATGCCATGCACTTTTCTCTTCTGGACTCATGGTTGGCACCACAATTATGACAGTTAACAATAAAGCTTGATTTGTGTTTTGCTGATTCACTATTATATCTGTTTTGCACTAGATACCCTTGGTTCTGCACTGAGCATGCTCCTTTAACTAAAGTGTTCTTGGAATGTGCTAGAAGTCTACAGGTTTTACCTGGAAGTCCTGCAGGGGTTGTTGCTGCCATGTGCTTTGGCCTGCTTTTGCCTGTCACATGTTGCATGCTGTCTACATGAGCTCTGGAGCCAACTGAAACCACTCTCTTATCACTAGCAAGCATATTTGTTTGCCTTTCTGTAACTTCATGAATCTGAAAAATCTCAATGGCTTTACTCAGGGTTAAATCACTGTCACAAAGCAAAATCTTTCTCCCAGCAGCATTATTACTACCACACACAAGTCTGTCCTTTATCAATTCATACTTTAAATCACCAAACCTACACATTTTAGCTTTGTTTCTCAGGTCAGTAATATAAGCTGCAAAAGTTTCCCCTTGCTTTTGATCTCTCATGTAAACAAATGTCTCTCTAGTATAACATTAGTCTTGCGGTTACACATTTCTCTGAATTTGCGCTTTAAACACTCGGGGTCTTCCCTTGATTCAGCCTGCACTACAACACAAGTTTCTCCTTCACCTTCATACACTGCTGGTGCACAGACAAATGAACGCTCCCTTTCAATGGCCTCTGACCCTGCTAGATTCAGCAAAATGAATCGCCTAATACATTCATCTTTATCACAATAAGCTGCTTGTATAAATATATTATATTCTTGCTCAAAATATTCTCCATTTCACTGCAATATTCTGATCAAACACAAGTGGTTGTGGCTTGTGAAATCCGTCTGCCATATTGACATATCTCAGTAAAAACTCTTACAAATATTTGTACATACACATGTACATGTGCTTGAAATTTATGCCAGTACTTATAAGAACATAATGAGCCTTTGTATAACTGAACTTCATGAAATAAGCTTCCTGGGCACTGTAACACTTTGAAATCTCTTTACTGTAAAACCCACTTGCCTTGAAATTGTTTTACTATTCGAGCCATTGATCTTGTAAAGGCTTTAATGCTAAAGTCATCTATCATCGTTATTTTACTGCATGAGCCTTTATCTTGTAATCGCTTTAATGTCAAAGCCATTTATCAACATTTTACTGACAAAGTCATTTATCATTTTAAGAAACATTTCGAACTGCACAGTGCAAATAAACTGACCACTAGAAGCTGAGGGCAGGAAACACTTCAAAGTAACTGTACTTTGCGAATAATAATCTCAAAGTAATGTCACTTTACAAATGAGCTGTTTCAAAGTAATTGCAATTTGCAAATAAACTATCTCGAAGTAATGGCACTTTATGAATAAACTGTTTCGAAGCAATTGTGATTTGCGAATAAGCTATATCAAAGTGATTGCACTTTATGAATGAACTGTTTCGAAGTAATGGCACCTTGCAAATATATTGCCTTGAAGTAATTACAATTTGTGAATGTATTGGGCAGGAGAAGCTCAGAGTGAGAAACACCTCAAAATAACTGCACTTTATGAAAAAACAGTACACGGCACATTGGAATTTCCCCAAAATGGCTGCACTTTGCCAAACAACTCTGTACAATGCAAGACACACTCTGTAATGGCGGCACTCTGTGAAGAGACACACCCAGGCACAAGAAACTTTTCAAAATGGCTGCACTTGACTGCACCTCACAAAATAGTTGCACTTTGCACACAACAAACTCTTCGGAATAAATGCACGGCAATAAGCACACACTGTAGCACTTTTACACACTTTGAGATACTTTGAACAATTCTAGTTATGCTATTCAAGGCTTCAATCAATACAAAGTAGTAATTTGTGCTAAAACGCAGTAATTTGCCAAAACACATGCAGTCGCCTTTGCTTTATTTATACTCAATGTGCCCTTTTCTGCCCTTTCTATTACAGTCATTTCACTCATTGAATCTCTTAATGTGCCTTTTATGCCCTTATGTTATATTCATTTTGCTCATTTAATATTTTTTTATGCCCATTATACTTTCTTGTGCTCGTTTTAACTCTAAACATGCTCATCTTATTTTAAACATACTCATTTTATCAAATAACTCGGCTTCAGACATTTTGTCTGATTAATGAGCTCTTTTATATTTCTCATTTTCTTAATAAAAGTTTCTGTGCTATTCGTTTGCTTAACAATACGTTTTGTGCCCTTGTAATACTCCATTTAACTTCTTTTAATGAATAAATCATTTGTGTGTGTTCTGTTTACCTTTAACTTGTTTCGGGCCCTTTTTTGCTCTTGGTTCCTTTAGTTTGCCTTTACCATTACCTCTGTACCTCGTGCCTCTGAAGAATAATCTTTGTCATCCTGGTTCTGACACCATGTCACTCGCCAGGTCAGGATAAAACAAGTGAGCATCATGGGTTCTTGTTCAAGCAGCTTTACTGCGTACAAACACATCATAAATGAGGTTAAGTAACTTTAACTTATAAACAAACTAGCTATAATGCACATGGATGTTAACATTCTGTCTGCACCTTCAAAATAGCACTGAAGCTAACAAGTGGTCGGTATTTATATGCACACAAAGATCTTGGAGATGCTTCTTAAAGCTACAATACACCTGTTATTCTACAATGCACAAAAAGAGAAATATAAACACACAAGCAATACAGCATCTCTACATGCAAACCTTTGTGCATCTGGAGGATGCCAGAACAATATGATCACTAAACAGATATAAGTAGTACAACATTCCACTTCCAGCAAGATTTACAGTACATACATGTGTACATTCAAGATACACAGAAGATACATGTTAATATTCAAGTTTATTTGTGAATGTTAATCAGATTAGAATTAGCCAGCCTTGCAAGGCTACAAAGCCTTCCACACCTTCAGACTGCAAAATGAACATGAGAACCAAAGGAGGCAGTGTTTCTATCTATATTAGGGATAAATGCACCTACCCATTAGTTAGATTGGAGAACTCCATGGAGTTACTCCAAATTCAGATTACTGTGGGTAAGACCCCCATTCAGGTCACAGCTTGTTATAGATCCCCCTCCATGGATCATGATGTGCATGAGGTCTACTTGACCAAACTAGAGTCAATCCAAATATTGCTAAAAACTCAGGTCATGAGGGATTTCAATTATCCCACCATCAAGTGGGAAACCTACTCTAGCTTTAATTCACTAGCGCAAATGTTCCTTGACTTTAACTCAAGTGCCCTGGAACAAATTGCTCAAACCTCAACAAGAGGAACAAACATACTAGATCTGGTCCTCACTAACATGACAAAGAGATGCACCACAACAACTGTCAGACCATCGTTAGTCAAATTTGATCACAAATCAGTTGCCTTTGAACTGGAACTAACACCAAAACTCACAAAGGGTGAAGTCAGACTAAAAAACTTCACCAGAGCAAACTATACCCTCCTGGGGAAGGTATAAATGCCTTCCAAGCCCCACCCCCAGCTGGAAGTGGTAACTACACCAAAGTTTACAATAACATCCTGTACAATCACTTGCATAAGTGTATACACTCAGCTGTTCCAGACAGAATCAATGCCATAGCCCCAAGTAAAAACAAGCCACCCTGGTGGACATCCAGCATCAACAAACTTTACAACAAAAACAAAAAGCTGCTGTCTAAGAAAACTAAGGCAAGGCCCCTAAAATGGAAAAGCACCCTCCTCAGTCTCAACAGGCAAATAAAACAACATATAAAATCCTCTAAGGGTAACTTTGAGAAAAATTTAGCAATTTTGGTTATGCCCAAGTTGCAACAGCTGAGTTAGGTTATAATATTTAGGGAGTTGAGGGTTACAGCCACTACATGGTGTTGGGGGTTTTCCCTATAATAAAAATCCTGCTTCAATCAAAATTGAGGTGAATTTTGCTTAAATACTGCACTGAAAACATGTGCATTTGAACCATCAGTGCATACCCCAGCTGACCCCTTGTTCTATAACTTAGTGTATTAAGTAGTATCAAAACAAGTCTAACAGTCACCAGATTTGACAGCACTGAGCTCCTCAGGTGTTTGAAAAGAAAAGCAGGTGCATATCTCACTTCTACAGATGGCCAGTTAGATTAGTAATTGTATGTAATTGTTTTCTTACTGTTTAACTAGCACATTTTTAAATAATAACGTGTAGCAAAAGACATATCGGTTAGTTCTGGTATGACTCTTGCCCACAGGTAATTTTAAGTATTCATATCGGAGATATAATTTTTGACACCTCTAGCATTCCATAAGTGGCTAGATGTATGGCACTAATGGGACAAGTAGCGTGACATCGTATACATGTTCTATTTAACCCCAATAAACAACTGTACGCAAGTGTCTGTTACTTGTTTTGGGAAGGAACAGTGAGCTTTCACTGGAGAGGAGATGTGCTAAGAAACATTTTGCATTTTAGCAGACCCAGTGGTCAACTGCCTCTCCTCACATTACTTTATATGGCCAAACTTTCATATTTTGAGTGCCTTATAAATGCACAGTGTGCTATAGTTTTATATGGAATAAACTGTGAGTGACAGATTAGTACTGAAAGTGTATTTCTGAGTATGATTTGGAAGATAGGTGGGTTAAAGGATAGCAAAGTGGATCACCCAATGACAGAGTAGAGTCTTAGTATAAACAGATAATCCAAAAAGGTAAATGAATACCAGCGTATGTAGAAAATGTTTTTTAATGGAAAAAAAGTAACTTATTGAAATGTGCACTAGCCAAAATCCAGTAAAAACAGTTTTTTAGATTACTACAGTCAGATCTTTCATACATATTCTAGGTGTTCCAGCTCAATCCATTCATTGATAAAACTTCATATATTTTTCCAAAACTTCTCTCATTTAACAAGAACCTAATATTTGATGTTTATAGGATGCTCATAATGTTTTTTGTTTTTTTTTTTTAAAGAAGCTGGATCTGTTCCTGGAATTCATGTGTTTACACCCACTAATTCACTATGCTAAGATTACAATAAAAATGAACCGTTAAGAAATTAATTCTTTCCTTATTAAAATATCTTTGCTTGTACCATACTATAAAGAATAGTGCATTAAAGTGAACTTGATAAGGCTGGCTGTTTTGAAATTTTCTTTGATTTTTTTAGATTTGATAGTAGTAAATTCAAAATGCTTGTATTATGCAAAAGTTACCCAAAAAAGAAACATCCCCTTAAACTTCTTTATAATTCACTATTACATTCCAGTTACTACTCAGGCAATCATAGCCCACAATACTGGTCATCATGATTAAAAATAATACATGTTTATCCAAACTAGATAACAAATTGAAGCAATGCATACAAAAAATTACTTTATTCTAAATTTATACACAACAATTCACACTCATACATAATGCCTGACTCCCCATAGCTTAGCTATCAGAGGTATATTAACATCACACAAAACCACACTTTGTGGAAAGACCCAGTAGCAGATGTGTTTCACATTTTTAGGCCTGCAAATCGATTCATTCTGCTTGGTCTTTTATGTCAGACAGTTTTAAAGACATTCTCAATCTTCGGAGATACGAATGATTGTTAAGTAGTAACTATCTACTAAGTATACCTATTCTACCTCACCAAAAATGATTAGCTAATTTTTATAACCTCAGCTTACAGTAAATTCTTCATGACTTAAGACTGTAAGAATACAGAAGACAGCTTTCTTATGTTATGGTGCTATTTCACTATGCAAGTTCTTGCGTAATAGAAATGTTCACATAACTTATTAAAGGTCAAAGGGACTTTTCCTGACATAAAGAGCAGTAAGCTTTGTTACATGAATGGTCGACATTAAATAATGTGCTTATGCCCAGGTGGAATGATTTTCTCACCTGGGCTGCCAATATCAACTAGCTCCTGATGGTGGACCTGTATGGCCAGCAACTTAATTAAATAAGTATTTACTGCAATGGATATCAACCAGGTATCTAAGGGTTCTCTTTAGTCATACACAGTTTTATATTTATATATACTTGCATGTGTTTAAGGAAGTCAACAAAGTATTATTATTCTTCAAACCCTCTGAAGGACAACAAAAAATATTGTTTTTACTTTTTTGGTTTAGTAAGGTTATGGTAAATATATAATCACCCTAAATTCCTGTTACTTAAATCTGCACCTACAGTGGATATAAAAAGTTTACACACCCCTGTTAAAATGCCAGGTTTTTGTGATATAAAAAATGAGACCACAATAAATCATTTCAAAACTTTTCCCACCCTTAATGTGATCTATAACGTGTACAATTCAATTGAAAAACAAATCTGTTAGGGGAAAAAATATAAAAAATAAAAAATGTACAATAAGCTGGTTGCATAAGTGTGTACACACTTAAACTAATACTTTGTTGAAGCACCTTTTGATTTAATTACAGCATTCAGTCTTCTTGGGTACACACCTGCCATCAATTAAAGAGAGTCTGATTAACTCCAAATAAAGTTCAGCTGACCTAGTACGATTTTCCTGACATTTACTCAGTTGCCTGCTACAGCAAATGCCATGATTCACAGAGAGCTTACAAAGCATCAAAGGGATCTCATTGTTGAAAGGTATCAGTCTGGAGAAGGGTATAAAAACAGTTTCCACAACGCTGGATATACCATGGAACACAGTGAATACAGTCATCAAAAAGTGGAGAAAATATGGGCAACAGTGACGTTGCAAAGAACTGGACTTCCCTCCAAAATTGATGAAAAGACAAGACAAAAACTGGTCAGGGAGGCTGACAAGAGACCTACATCAAGACTGATGGAGCTGCAGGAATTTCTGGCAAGTACTGGTTGTGTACTACATGTGACAACAATCTCCCGTATTCTCCATATGTCTGAGCTATGGGGTAGGGTTGTAAGACAGAAGCCTTTTCTTACAAAGAAAAACATCCAGGCCTGGCTAAAATTTGCAAAACAATACATCAAGTCTCCCAAAGGCATATCGGAAAATGTGCTATGGTCTGATGAAACCAAGGTTGAACTTTTTGGTCACAATTCCAAAAGGTATGTCTGGCTCAAAGACAACACTTCGCATCACCAAAAGAACACCACTCCCATGGTGAAGGATAGCGCTGACGGTATCATGCTTTGGGGTTGCTTTTCTTCAGCTGGAACTGGGGCTTTAGTCAAGGTGGAGGGAATTATGAACAGTTTCAAATACCAGTCACTTTTGGCCCAAAATATTCAGGCATCTGCTAGAAAGCTGAAGATGAAGAGGAGTTTCACCTTTCAACATGACAATGACCCCAAGCTTACATCCAAATCAACAAACGAATGGCTTCACCACAAGGAAATTAAAGTTTTGGAATGGCCCAGCCAGAGCCCAGACCTAAATCCAATAGAAAATTTGTGAGGTGACCTGAAGTGATGTGCACAAGAGATGCCCTCAAAATCTGACAGATTTGGAGTGCTTTTGCAAGAAAGAGTGGGCAAATATTGCCAAGTCAAGATGTGCCATGCTGATAGACTCTTACCCTAGAAGAATGAATGTTGTAATTAAATCAAAAGGTGCTTCAACAAAGTATTAGTTTAAGGGTGTGCACACTTATGCAACTAGCTTATTGTACGTTTTTTATTTTTTATATGTTTCCCCTAACATCTTTCTTTGTTTTTTAATGGAATTGTACAGGTTATAGGTCACATTAAAAGTGGGAACATTTTGAAATGATTTATTGTGGTCTCATTTTTTTATATCACAAAAACCTGGCATTTTAACAAGGGTGTGTAAACTTTTTATATCCACTGTACATTTATTTTAGACTAATAATTTTGACTATTAAAATAATTCATATCTCATCAATACCAAATTTAGTTGTCAAATACAGTCCATTTTTCGTCAACAATATTACTCACAGCAGAACTATGCAGACTCCTTCAACTCAGTAGAAATGTAATAAGTCTAGAATCACACTGAATTTGGGCACTATAGCAAACAAGTTTACGAAAAATATCCAGAAGTAGTCTCCAAGCATTTTCTTGCTTTGGTACTAAAACATCCTTGAATAAAACCCTTTTCCTACCTGGGAAGGAGTGGGGGACTGGTTCTATCACTCCCTTGGACAGCATGTGATGAAGGACAGGTGGAAACAAAAGAGTCTGTTCTGGACAATGGGGAATTACCCCCCTAGAAAGTGGAGATTCAGACTTTCTGGAAGAAAAAAGGGGCTGCCATGGCGAGAGGGAGGAACCAAGTCCTTTAAATAGTCATTCTGACTTACTGGACTCTGCTTCACTTTGGGAGTGTCCAGAATTCTTCTTGGAACCTCCTTGCCATTTCTTTAAACAAAAAACATATTTATTAAATTATCACTTATGACAAACCATACTATGACATAATCTTAGTTGCAAGCATTTTTTATCACAAACCACACTGACATAATTTTAGTTGCAAACATTATACTTCAGTTATAATATACCCAATCATTTTCAGTCAAACATTACATAGATCAATCAAATCATGCCTTCTTTTAAACCTCATTCCTCCCCTCTATGAATTCTCCCACAATTCCCATTTTTCTATGTAATTTGTGGGTCTATATTATATATTCAAAGTTTCAAAACTTCAAACCTCATATGTTCGAAAACATATGAGCGAAATCTGAAACTTCAAAAATACAATAAAAATAAAAATATAACAAAAACTTACCTGAACACTCTGAGCCCTGCACCCTCTACACCCCCACACCCCTACTTAAATATACCAACTCCAAGATCGCACTTCAGTGAAGAAAAGGGAATTTTTCCCATTCTGCACCGTACGGAGCCATTGCTTTTAACCTTCAAACTTTTGAAAGTTCGATCATATGGTGTCGACCATATCACATTTGAACTTTGAAAAGTTGGAATAATTAATAGGGACCCTAATTTGCTCCAGCCCTGCTCTAAAGATCAGAATTCAACTTGTTTTATCTCTGTTACTATATTCACTACTTCTAGTACTGTTGGTTTAGAATTTGATTTCCATTTTCTAGTGACTGCTTTTTTAGCAGCCACCATAGTTAGACTCAGCAAGACCCTACTATGTCTAGGCAATTCCAATTCTGTATCACAGCTCAGAAAAGTCATTTCACTAGCAACACCAATTTGCTCACCCACTATCTCCCATAGAGTAGTCTGCAGGGAATCTTTAAAGTCTGCCAACTCATTACACTCCCCAAAAATACTTTCCCAGTTACCTCTTTATTCCTCAACACATCTCCAACATTTGCTATCCACCTGAGGAAAAATTCTCTGGAGTCTACTTTGGGTATAACAATACCATTGTAAACATTCCCAAGCAAAAATCCTAAATCTTCTAGACTTTGTTGGATATTTGGGAGACATGCACATATATCTCCCCATTGTTTTATTTATTTATTTTTTTATTTATTTCTGTTTGTTAACCGGGAAAGTCCATTGGGCCAAGGTAGCTCGTTTTCAATGGAGGCCTGAGGAGAAAAGCTCCAGACAAAAAGACAATATACAATGTATTAGTACAGCATATAAGAACATCAGTTTAAAATTCAGTATACAGCAAGACAAGATTTTACATATCTTGAAATGTATGAGCTGAGTCAATCACTTATAAGATATTTGAAAAACAATAAATTTATGTTCATTTAATACAATACATGTATTTAGGCAAAGGAATTTTAAAGAGATGAATTGAAGCTGTGGCAGAGATTTGAATAGAATAGGAATAGGTGTCAGGAATAAGGTAGGATGGGTACAGGAGCACTCCCAGAGGGAGTAGAGGTGAGAGTGGAGTAGGGTTTTAAAGGATGGTAAGTTTGGGGTGGTTCTAACGTAAGGGGAAAGAGAGTTCCATAATCTGACAAGGGAGAATGATAGTAGAAGTTGCCCTGGTACGTGTAAAGGCTTGTAAAGTTCTAAGAGGTTCTGATTTGTGGATCTAAGTGTTCTATGTGGTTGGTGAAGTTTTAGGGAAGAGGAGAGTGATAGACAGTTAGAAGGTTTAAAAATTAGCTTGTGTGCTGTAGTTAGTTGAATGAGATTTAGGCAGCCTGGGAGTTCCAACCAATTTAGAGCATGCAGGGAGTTGCAATGGTGAGTAGAGGATTTGGATCCTGTGGCAAACTTTGAAATTTTGTTATAGCATGAGGAAAGTTTAGATTTTAGGGATGATTGGAGGTTAGAGAGTAGCGGAGCTCCATACAAAAGGGAGGGTAGGAGGTAGGTGGTAGATAGGAGTTGTCTAGAAGACAGAGAAAGGTAGTGTCTGTGTCAATAAAGCATTCCATGTTTTTGATGAGTCTTTTTAATATTGGTTTGTAGGTGGATGTCAAATTTTAGCTGGTCATCGATAAGGACGCCCATAAGTTTTGTATGGGGAACTATTTCAATAGTTGTTTTGTTTAGGCTAAGTATAGCAAAGGATGCTTTGTAAACAGCAGTATGTCTAGAAGGGGTAAAGATCATTATTTTGGATTTGGAGGCATTTAGGGCTAGATGACTGTCAAGCATCCAGGACTCAGTGGAGGAGAAGGCCTCTTGAGTAAGGTTTATTAGTAAGGGATGAGTTTTGGCTGAGCAGATGATAGTGGAATCGTCTGCGTATTGCACCAGTTTAGCATTGGGGATCTTTTGGTGGAAATCATTGATGAAAATGTTAAATAGTAAAGGACCCAAAATAAAGCCTTGGGGTATACCTGTTGAAGTGTGAAGGAAAGAGGAAGTGCAGTAGTTCATTTTACCACTTGTTCCCTGGCTGAGAGATAGCTGGAGAACCATTTGATAGAAGAGGAGGAGAGATTAAGATGGGAGAGTTTACAAAGTAAAAGCTCATGAGAGACCGTGTTGAAAGCTTTGGATAAGTCGAGGAGGAGCGTAGAAACTATGTTCCCAGAGTCACGAGCAGAGTTAATGATTTCGAGAAAGGAAAGAAGGCCAGTGATGGTGCTATGTCCTGGTCTAAACCTGTGTTGGGTAGGAGTTAGGAGTTGGTTGTCCAGTTGGTAGGGTAATAGTTGGAGGTGGATACATTTTTCGAGTATCTTAGAGATAGGGGGTAGGATAGCAATAGGGCGAAAGTTGGAGATTGAACAGTTTGTACCTCCTTTATGGAGGGGGATGATGAAGGCTTTTTTCCAGTGGTGTGGTACATAGAACTCCTGAATGGAGTGATTGATTAGGATGCTGATTGGAAGGGCTATGCCATCAGCAGGGAGTTGGAGAAAGTTGAATGGAATGTCATCTGGGTCATTAGAGCAAGGTTTTAACTTTTGTAGGAACTTTTTTTATAGTGTGGGTAGGAATGGATTTGAGGGTAAAAGGGGAGGACTTAGGGTTCTTAGATGTTAAATTTGTGGTATCGGTTAAGCTGGGGAGGATGTTGTTAGGTAAAGAAGAGGTAAGTTTGCCTATGGAGTCAATGAAAAAGGAGTTGAATTGGGTAGCTAGGTGGGGGTCTGGTATGTCTGGGTCAGGGCAAAGGTTCTCTTTTTTGCCTGAGGATAATATTGTTGAAATACTATTCCAAAATTTTCTGAGGTTGGTTTTATGATTATTTTGAAGTTTAAGGTAGTAGGATTTGCGGTCAGTGGCTATTTGTTTTTTTACTTGATTTCGCAGTTGCTTGTATTCGGCAAGAGAGTTGGGAGTTTTGCATTTTTGATAGTATTCCCAGATTTTTATCTCGGTGATGCATAAGTAGTTATGTGTCTTTAGTTAGCCAGGGGGCTGTTTTGGATCTAAGTCTTTTGGTTCTACTGGGGACGAAGTGGTTAAGTATATCAGTGAAAATTCTATTGAAATGTGAGACTGCGGCATCTAAAGGGAGGGACTTTAGAGGGTTCCAGTCTATCTGTTTTAAGGCATTAGAGAAAATTAGGGGATTGAAGTTTTGCATGTTGTGGGTGGTAATGTGTCTGTGCTGAAAGAGGAAGGTGGAGGGGGAATGGCGTATGTAGGCAGGGAGATGGTCACTAAGGGAGTCTGTGAGAGTACCACTATCAGAAACTTGGTTTGGGTGGGAGACTAGTATCCAGTCAAAGATGCTACCTGTGGTGTAATCTTTATTTGGTCTAGTAGGGGTTTTGATTAGCTGTGTGAATTAATATAGGTTGATGCTTTGAGAAGGGGTAGATGAAGACCAGTTTATGTTGACATCTCCTAGGATTATTGTCTCATTGTTTATGTTGGAGGAGAACCAGGCAAGAATATCTTCCAGTATAGGGATACTGTTACCAGGTGGTATGTACCGGGAGGCAATGCATAAATATTTATTATTGTTTACTTTGAGAAGGGCCATGGTTAGCTCAGCAGTGTCAAATGAGGGTATGGGCTTAGTATATGGTGTTACTGTTAAGGAGGAGGAGAAGAGTAAGGCAACTCCTCCAGTTATTCTGGCAAATTAGAACATGTGCTCATCTCCCCCCAGGGTTAAATGAGTTTGCATCCATAAAGTGTCTGCTTAAACTTAAAGCTCTTCTTAGGTAAATGCTATTTGGCAATTTGTATAGCATTTTATAGCAACTTTAATGTGAGACAGCTTCTCTTTGAATAATATAGTTAATTATTTTACTATCCTTAAGCATTCAGTTTTTTATGCTATTGAGTGGTTTTCTAATGTAGCTTGTAACTTTGTTGTATTATATACACTTTATATTTGTTTTTTTGTATGAATAGGTGCTTCTTGAGTAAACATTTGTTTGACACTGACTAAAAACATTAAGAAAGGAAGGTTTTATAATATGATGATTATAGGTGTAACCATTTTAAATTGATTCATGACAGTGATTGGTTTATTAACATTTAATGAATGTGAACTACTTTTTTATATAAAAATAGAGCTGTGTGAAGTGACTTTTGTCTGATGAAGGCTGGGCATTTGCTTAGCTGAAAGCGCTTACCTTGAATAAAACAGTCCGTGCCGTTTTTATCCAGCTTGGTTCTGCTTTCCAGTTTTGTTTTGGTTTTGTTTTAAACTCCTCCACCTTTCTTTTGAGGTCTGTCACTTCTTATAAGTTTATAGTTAGGGGGCATAATTTCAGTATCTTTTATGTGTGGTTATCATGTAGTTATCATGTTTCTTTGTGAATCACTTTCCAATATCTCTTCCCAATCCTTTCTAACCTCATTTGATTGATTCTTATAGTTATCATAGGTTCATAGGTTCATACTAGGCTATCTGCCCTAGGGCATTTATAAGCCTAGCCAGAGTATGTTTGGCTTTCGCCACCCATTTTAAATTAATTTTGCTATGCCCTTTTTCGAGGTTAGTATACTGTGCCTCTGTCTAACAGTGACACAGAAGTGATACCACGGGTAAACCTATGATCTCCCATCCACTCATCAAGATTCCTCTTGAAGAGAGTCAATGAGGGACTCTGCCTAACCTGGACTGGGATTTTATTCCATAGTGAAGGGAGCCTCTGGGTTATGAATCTGTCCCTCCAGCATGTCCTATTTATTTCAGTGCTGAGGTTCAAGTCTCTCGAGCGTGTAGCTCGATGGGATTTGGATTTTTGAGGTGCAGCATGTCCCTTAATTCCGGGTTGGACATGGCCTTATATGTCAGGCACAGGTCACCTCTGAGCAGTCGGTATGCCACTGAGTAGAGCTGGAGTTTCTTTAACCGGGCAGCATATGGCATCTGTTTGAGCCCTTTGATCCTCTTGGTGAGGTACTTTTGGGGTCTTTCCAGTTGCTGCAGGTGTTTGGTAAGGTACATCCCAAAAGGGCATTGTACTCGATTATGGGCCTGATGAGGGATGAGTAAAGAGGCACGATGACCTCCCTAATCTAGATGTGAATCCTTCATGATTAGGTGGGCTATATAAAATGTTTTTCTAACCACTTTGGCCACGTGGTTGTCAAATGAGAGATTGCTATCAACTTGGGTCCCCATGTCCCTAATGACTTCTTCTGTACTTAATGGATTACCACCTATGTGGTAATTTGTGGGCACTTTGTTTTTACCAAAGGGGATGACTATACACTTTTTGGCATTTAGCTTGAGGCCATGGCTCTGGCACCAGTTGTCTGTTTCTATGAGGCCCTTTTGAAGGATGCTTGTGTCGGCTGGAGAGTCGATTATGGCACCCAGTTTGCAGTCATCTGCAAACTTGGTCAGCCACAGTCCTTCCGTGTTGGCCTGTACCTCCGAGAAATATATACCAAACAAGAGAGGTCCCAGGACTGAGCCTTGTGGGACGCCACATGTAACTGGTTTGGAGTCTGACGTGGCTCCAGCAATTCTAACCATGTGGGTTCTGTCCTTGAGCCAGTTTGCAACCCATCTAGTGACATAGGGGTTTATATTTAAGCTGGTGAGCTTATCTATAATGCCCGAGTGGGGTATTGTATCAAAGGCTTTTGCGAAGTCCAGATAGGCTGTGTGGACCACCTTCCCTTCGTCAATGGCCTTGGTGACTGTTTCAAAGAAGTCAACCAGGTTTAAGAGGCAGGATCTGCCCTTAACAAAGCCAAACTAGGTAGGATCCAGTGTCTGTAGGTCCCCAATATCTTTATTTATGAGGTCCATAATGATCCTTTCCATAGCTTTGCAGACCAAGCTAGTCAGGCTTATGGGGCGATAGTTTCCAGGGTCCGTTGAGGCACCACCTTTGTGGAGAGGGACCACTGTTGCTGTACGCCACTCTTTGGGTACATATCCTGTAGTAAGGCTGAGATTGAACAGTAGTTTTATGTTTGGGTTTAGCTCTTCTTGGAGTTCATGTAGGACGCAGCCTGGGACACCGTCTGGTCCCATTGATGCTGTGTTTTTTGCTTTGAAGAGGGCGGCTCCCACCTGAGCATCTGAGATGTCGGGGGGGGCAGCACTCTGCTGGGATAGATATTTGCCCTTTTGGTGGGGAGGGGGGGGAGAAGTTTGCGCTGAACCTGTCAGCTAGGATGTTGGCAATGTCTGTGGGATCAGTGTATTTTTTGTCATTTTGGACTAATTCTGAACATATCTGTGAATTCCCACCCAGGTTCCTAACATAACTAAAGAAAGCCTTGTGATTATCTTTAGTGTCCTGTGCAATTTTTCTCTCGAAGCTGGCCTTTGACGATTTTATGAGTGCCCTTAGTTTTTTGCTAATACTGATCAGAGATGCCTTCCCTTTTTGGGATTTTGCTCTATCATGTAGTAGCTTCCTCCTTCTATTGTATAGTTTGTTTATGGCTAGGGTCCACCAGACAGGTCATCTGCCCTTGGAGGATTGGATCTTGGTTTTATTTGGGATTGCATGATCCATGCATTCCTGAAGGTGTTCATAGAATGCATTTATAAAGGATTCTGCGGTCTGGGCCGTATTTTCCACAGGCCCGGGGGCTTTGAAGGATTCCACCTCGGTTTTGAGGAGTGTGAAATTTGCTTTAGAGAAGTTTTTCACTGTGGTTTTCTGGGCAGGGGGTGGGGTCTGGATGTGAATATCCAGTGAGATCAGTTTATGGTCTGATCTTACCAGTGAGGGATACACTTCTGGTCTGGAGCATAGAGTCCCCATGTTGGTGATGATCAGGTCCAGTATGTTTTCCCCTCTTGTGGGAGTGGTAACAAGTTGGTCCATAGCATTTGAGTTTATGAATTCTAGGAACCTTTGGGCAAGGGTGTTGGAGCTAGAGTAATGCTCCCAATCTATGTTTGGGAAGTTGAAGTCACCCAATCATGTAATATTTTATATGTTCTACTAATTATTCTTTTTTTAACAGCATCTTCTGTTCTAGATTCTACTAAAACTGTACCAGTGCTGGTCTTTAATTTAGGACCCTCCTATTTTCTTCTCTTTGACTATACTCTGATATCAATCCTTGATAGGGAAGGCAATCTCTATCCTGCAGTCCAAATACATTTGTGGCGTCTTCTCATTCTATTGTCTTTCCCTCTCTAGCTATTTGATCCCAATACCGTGTTTCCTTTGCCGGTTTTCTCCAAAAATTCCAGCCCCCAGTTGCCTATTGTCTGTATCCCTAATTTCAGTCATACCTATCAGCAGAATCTTCTTTCTTCATTCCCATGGTGGCTTAGTTCTTAGGATACTTTCTGCTACTTTATGTATATAATATTCTGTATGATTATTATTATTCTCCTTAAAGGCCTGCATCCAAAATCCCAGTCTCTCCTTGTTTCTTGAGCTTCCCTGTGTTTCATCATCATCCCTTTCCACTTTAAATTATAGGTTTCTGCTTGTGCTATGTATAGAAGCCTTAACTATGTAGCTCCAAAATACCCCTTCAAAATCTGATAGTCCCAATCTGCCTTGATCTATTGGAAAAATCAGTTTATCCCACTTGACTCTTGTCATTTTTCCCTCCCAGATAAAATCCTTCAGCTCTTTATTAACTGATATCCCCAACTTCTCAACTGGTTGATAAAAATATGCCATACTTGTGTACAAGACTAAAGGGACTAAAAACATTTTAATTGCTTGTATCTTACTATCCATATCCATAAAACAGAGCTTCCAGTTTCTCAGTTTTTATATTATCTTTTTAGTTTCTTCCCACATATCCTAAGCTGCCACACTGGAACCATTTTTAATCCATACTCCTAAGTACTTCATTTTATCGTGTTCCCATAAATATGGATATTGCTGAACCAATTTGTGTGTGGGTACATAATTTACAGTTATTGCCTTTGTTTTAGCTTCATTAATTTTATATCCAGATAAGATATGAACCTGTCTCAAAATGCTCCACAACACTGAAATGTCCTTTTCTGGCTTTACCAGGTATAAAATAACATCATCTGCAAATACAGCCAAACTTTTCTTGACTGCCATACCGATCATATCCTTGAATTTCAGAGTCCATTTTCTTTGATAATGGTTCTAAATATAATGCAAATAACAAAAGGGAAAGAGGAAACCCCTGCCTGGTCCCTCTGCCCAAGCAGAAATTATCAGAGAGGAACCCATCTATTTTAATTTTCACTTCCAATCCCTCATATAAGGAACCTCCTTGCCATTTCTTCTTAAATAACGGTTTACCTATATTTTGATAAGACCTATAATTGGATGAGGAATTACAGAATCCCTTGGAAAATTTGGAAAAGAAGGGATGAAAATTCTTAATGATTTTTGATCACCTCTGCAGCAGAGGGGCCAAAAACTAAATTTCTTTCCAAAGGGGAATGTAAAATCTTATTTTTCGATAGTCTGGGAGGTTCTGAAAATGCAGCCATACAGACCTCTTCAAAGTAGTACCAGTGACCATAGCCCTTGAAGAAGTATTAAAAAAGTCATGCATACAATCTATATACAATGAATAGTGACTTGAACAAAAGAAGAAATTTAATTATTTAAGGCAGATTTTTCGTCACAAGAAGAAACTGCAGACAAAATATTCCTCATACTTTTAAAATTAGTCAGGATAAACCTTAGCATATGAGCCTGAAAATTCAAACTCTGAAAATCAAAATTGCAGAATCATATACATTTTTTCTCATACTTGCCAATAATATTCCCATCCTTATAAGAAATAGTAGGACTGGAACTGACTACATGTTTAGCATCAGACTAAAGCTATAGCTGCTAGATCAGGTTTTGGAAGACTGTATAAAAACTTACAGGACTGAGGAACTTTATACATCCTAAGTGCCTTTTAGGGGGGCATCTGCTGACTGTCAGGAAAATTGCAGGTAGTAACACCCACATATCCTCAAAGGCAAACAGGAACTGGAGGAATTGGTGCAGATTCTGAAAATTCCTCCTGTAACCACTCATAATATTTTCTTAGGGACTGAGAAACCTCAGTGTTCTCCTACAGAAAACACTGGCAAATTCTAGAAATAGTCTCAGAAAAAGAGAAACCCCCATAGGGAGAGTCAGAAACTAAGCCCTCCTCTAAGTCTGAATCAGAAATCTGAGGAAAAAAAACTGTATCTGTCTCTTCAAGTTCCTGTCCAGACTCAGAATCTTGAATCTCTTTAGGAAAGGAGGTATCCCTCTTTATTTTACCAGAAGCTATTTTACAAGAAGGATCAGTAGCCTGAATTAAAGATCCAGTAAACTACTCCCAACTAAGGAAGTTTGAGAAGGAGTAGATACATGTTTAGTGTTCTGTTTCTTGTTGACAGGAACAAATGTGCCATTAGTGGTACTAATGGCAGTAGCTTTCTCAGGGATGGGGACAGAATTCTGGCACATTCTGGCCTTCCCTGTTCTCTCTTCCAGGACCAGCAAGAATGCCTCTGCCTTGCCGGGTGAGGGAATCTCAACAGCTGAGGAGGACATGGCTAACCCTCGGTTCATAGTGGTTGTAGGTGCTACACCAAAGGGATCCGGGCTAAAAGATGAGTGGTCTAAGGTACAACTAATGGCCACAGCAGAGTCACCCATCTGTGGCTGAGACAAATTGCTAGCCTGCTGTGAAGGCAAAGTCTGTTTGCTTAACTTTTTCTTTTTGTGGCTTGAAGAAGGACTAACCATGGGACCAGTAATTTTTTCCATGGTTAAGCTGAAAATGGTGCCTCTTTCCAGGGAAGGCAAGCAGCAAATGCCAGTAAAAACTATGAGTCTTTGAAAGTCCCTTTTGTTACAGAAAAACAAAGTAAAAAGCACTTTAAACCACTTTGCCACTAAAAAAGTAAAATTAAATTCATTTCTTCACATAAAAATAATTTTCAATTACTTCACACAACTTTTAAACTGGCAGAAAAAAGAGAGAGCAACTGTTTAAAAGTGTGATACAGTCTCATGAAAGTCAGTTAAAACACAAAACTCTTAACTTTAAAATAACTTTCCTGAAGTAGAAAGTGATAAAACACAAACAATATTTGGAAAACGGAAGGTTTTTTCCCCAGAGGGAACTTATCTGTCTAGCATAGGAACATCGCCAAGCTGATTATCAATCTTCAAAAGCATCAGGGGAAAGTACTCTTCAGTGGCAGTAAATCCCTGAAGGGCTTGGTGCCCAAACTTGTCTTTTTGTCAGCTCAACTTGAGCTGCCTGACAATTTGAGTGTGTGAAAGATGCTCTGAAGGTTTGGCAGTTGGCCAGCTGTTATATCCTTAGAAGGATATAAACAATATAGCTAAGGCTACTGCAGCAATGATCAATATGATGAACATCAAAAATGTTAATTTAATTTCTTCACTTTCTACGGACACTTGTACCTATATTTAAACACACTAAATGATTTGGAATTTTTGTTTCTGATTATTTTTGGATTTGCACCTGATTTTGGAGGTAAGAGCTTGACAGCTATCCTCACACTGGGAAGATGCTTTATAGAAACTACAAAGCTGTTAAGTCTGTGGAGAATATATTAAAAAATGGTAAAGTTTTGATTCGGTGTTCACTAAATTTTGGGTTCATAAATTTATCATATTTTAGTATATCTGTTTCATTCATTCAATAATCTGATCATATCACCTAACTTTATAAACAAAGGGGTATCTACTTACGACTACAATGAATCACTTGTGGACTGTATCACTAAATGCAGGTTTATGAGGCTAAGAAAAGGGCTCATTTGGGTAGCTGAAGAGGGCAGTTTATTATTATTATTATTATTATTATTATTATTATTATTATTATTATTATTATTATTAAATCATACTTTTTCAGTTAAAGGATTTTTTTCAGATATGGGCTATGCATTGATCAGAGACCTGCCAGTGTCCACAACCTAAAGCAGAGACACTGGGTATGAGGCACCCTGGAATATGTGAACATTTGATATGAATAAGACAATATCATAACTCATAAAATTCCTTGGGATACTAACACATCAGCAGTATTTTGGTAAATTTGTAAGCCTGACTAGGCTTAAATGGATCTTGGGGCCTAGTAACCACCTATGAACTTATAAATAACTGTTTGAGGCGAGAT
Organism: Protopterus annectens; assembly: GCF_019279795.1. Classification (NCBI taxonomy): domain Eukaryota; kingdom Metazoa; phylum Chordata; order Ceratodontiformes; family Protopteridae; genus Protopterus; species Protopterus annectens. The sequence goes on from NC_056743.1 coordinate 729,311,304, forward strand.
ACTGGATTATTAGAAAGCATTTGCTTAACATTATTGTAAACCACTTTTGCGAGTTTAAAAAATACACATTTTTTAGGTATCAACATTAAGTGGCGGTGACCTATGACATTAATTAACTGGTTACTCTCATTATCTTATTTGTTGTATCTGTTTTACAGCAGATGATAACACTGGGTGGAGTATCCAGAGTGTGAATCAGACATTTCTTTTATTTTTATGTGTGGCATGCATTTGTGATTAAAAAACAACTTTCTTTATTGCAAGTACTTCCCGCATGCAGTGGCATTTACCTTTAAAGTACAATTGAGTACCTTTCTATATGCATTATTAGAGTGCAGCTAAATTTTGAATAGAAGAGCCACTGCCTAAAATTACTGACTGGTGGAAACAGAGACTAGTCTTCAAAGCACCATCAGTAAATCAGCACACCAGAAAACACAAAATAAGTTGATTCAGAAATTTCTTTGATTAAAAAATCATTTCCTTAAATTCAAATTAGTAAAAATGATGACTCTTTCTCTAGTCATTCTAAATAAAGAAGGAAATAAAGTGAAATCAAAAAGATGACCAATTCACCAATTCCAACAAAATGAAAAAGTCCAATTTCTAAGTGAAGTAGCAATTTCGTTCCCTGATGGATAATGGACAAATGGAGCCCTAGGCAGGATATTGGATCCAGATCCCCTAGCCCTGCCGAAGCCATTCCTGTGTCCCTTTACTTGGCTATTTCTCCTCAATTACCATAAACACTGTTCAGACCTCTCAGTGTGCATACTATTTTTTTCTATACTTCTACAATTATTACAGATATTTGGATTTAATTTAAAACTATTTCAAATGTAATAGTACATAGACTGATAGACATTTGCTAAACGAAACAATACAGCCTCACAGTGAAAACAGACTTAGCATTAACAGTAAAAATGTCTGCCCTTGAAATTCACATTCATTAAAATGACACTTAAACTCACATTCAAAGAAAATGCATCTATCCAGTAGCAAAAGTTTGAGCTGTTTGCAAACCCCTTTTACACATTTTAGGACCATGCATGTGTTCTTTGATTCACCTCCCTGAGTGCATTAAATTATGTTCCTTGTATAATACAGCACCACATGTTGGAGCGCGTTTTAAATTTGTAGTTTTGAACATTTTTCTAGTAAGCAATGAAACAAAATGTATGATACAATACTGACAAAACTACCCATTTCAGGACATTTAAACCATAAAGGGCCTCCTCGCACTTCTGTCATTGCAATCCACCAATATTAGTCAATATGCACAATCTCTGCACAAGTAAAAGTCATCTGAATAATTCCACACTACAGAGATCTGTAACTAATGAAGAGGCTACTACTAGCAAACAACTTTACATTTCAGTGTTTCATCTGCAAATTCAGTGCCTGCTGCCTCTGAACAATAAATTACCTGTGTTACTTAAAAAAATTGGTAAGCTGCTAATATTGCAATAGGGAATGGATGGCAAACTGACAAACAGTTCATAGCTACAAGGCATCTCATCCAAAGAAGGGCACACTCAAGACTGCAGCACCCCACCCCTTTAAAGTACAAAACAGTATCAACAATCTATCTGCATGGTGTGGAAGTAGAACCCACAGCCTTCTGCATCAAAAGCAAGTATGCTATCTGTTCTGCTACCAACAGTTCTTTCAAATTTTCTAGAACAAACAGTAATGAGTATTTGCTACACAAAACAGTTGCACATTGAAAACATACTTGGCATGAGCAGCAGTAAACTTCTCTTCCCCTGAAGTTAACAATTCCTTGCAAATGTACAGAAACTTACAATTCATTGAAAATGCAATGGAACTCATAGCTGGTATAAGATTTGGCTCTCGTCACCTGTAACTAACATGCCCACACACACACACACACACACACACACACACACACACACACACACACACACACACACACACACACACACACGTTTGTCCAGAGCTTGTTTCACAGAGCTCAACAGCATAACAAAATTCCCTACTCATTTGTCCAAAGCTTATTTCTTAAAAGGCACACACACAGTTACAGTTTAAATGTGAATGCGTCGTCCTACAGATGTACGTACAAAAGCTACTAAGGACATGCATTCTTAGAGAAGAAATGTAATGCACACAGAGTACATTCCTAAAAAAAAAATGTAAATTTGTGGTGGCTCCCCCTCCCGGCTTTTGGGCCACCCTAAGCCTGTGGGGCCTAGGCGAATGCCTATGTAGCCTAGTGCTGGATTCGTCTCTGCCTGATATGACTAAAATAAGTCAACATTTAATGAAGCAGCAGTATTATTTTCCCACATTTTGTACATCATAGGTAAATCTGTCACCGGTTACAAGATTGTCATGTACTTTTGACTAAGCTGTGCAATCCGTCAATGAAGCAAAAAGTCAGTCAGCAGGCTTCTTATTTCTTAATTTTTATCATGCCTGCTGAAACTGTCCCCTCATCTGCTATAACTTGTCAGCACTTCAACATTTCCTTTTTTATTTGAAACTTGTAATAATAAATTCCCATATCATAAGAAAAATTGTCAACCATGTTGCAAGTAAGGCATTGTGTATATTCTGTTATACAAAAAAATAAGACAGAATATTTCACTATATAAGGAATACCTCACTTGCATAATCTGACCGCTAGTTTCTGACAAGATGTGCATTGTTAAAACAAGAAAAAAATCTACTACTTTAGACACTCTAACTTTAAATGTTTCTGTGGTTCCAATAAAAATCAGAGAGGAAAATAATAAAATGTAATGTCATTAAACAGTAGTCTAAATAGAAAAATGACAACTTACACGTATAAACCACAGTGATACAGCAGCACAACAGCACCATCACTACGACAGATGTGATACTGTCTGAAATCATTACGCCCTGCTTTGGCTGGCTCAAGTACCGAATAATGATGGAATTCAACATCACTTTACTGTCAGCCCAATGGTACATGGGAGGACATTAGCTTGCAATAACAGCAACTCAAATTTAACTGTCATTTTGCACAGTGGAGAGATGGAAAAAGGGGTCATGTTGCTCGCATTTCCCTGGGCAGGTGGTAAAGGGGTGTGTCTGTGGTCTACTCATTCTGCCCATGAATCCACGGTGGAGAATGGGGACCTGGCAAGATGAGTCATACCCCTTAACTGTCCAGATTTTCACATAATGTGTAGATTTTTACCTAATATTTTTGGTCTAATCCTCATAGAATTTGTGCTTTTCTTGAACATTACTGAGGATTAAAGTCACTAAGTAATGACAAACATTTGAGTTTTACACTTCTTATCCTTCAGAAAATGCATGCTGATGCAAAACCTGTTATTCTAGAAACGTTTTAAGTGTATTAAAGCAAGATTTCAAATCTGTCCTTGTTTGGGGGGGGGCTTTCTCTCCCTATTGTTTTTGGCTTTGTTCTGATTACTTGAGCTAAGAGTTTGAGAGGTATGGGATGATTTCACTTACATGGGGGGGGGGGGGTAATTCCACTTGAGGGACTATGTCACTTTCATAAGTGAGTAAATCCCCTTTCTGCTTTCACAGGATGCCCAGTCATTGGGTTGTTGCAAAATCATAAAAGGGAAGGACAGAGGCATGCAAATGTAGTTTTAGCCTTACCACATGTATGGCAGGCAGGCTTTTTCTCAAACAAGAGGGAGCAGTTCAAAGCTGAGGGTCAAAGGCCATAAATCTATTTTAAGAAATTTAGTTCTACATGAAAAGCATGCTTTTAAAAATGTGCTATAATAAACCACTCTCTGACCTTGCCTTCAGCTATTTCTTGAAGTAATAGCATTTAGATTCATCATGGATTTGAAACATGCATCAAATGGATGAGGTACTCATTTAGCACTCAGACATATCGATATATGTAACTGTCCTGCTTTTTGACCTTTGCTAGTGATAGATCTACTTGGATTAACCAGAGCTGAGTTCACTAGCCTGACCTGCTGACCACGTTATACTACCATACCCAGCTGATCAGCATGATAAGCAAATTTCTAAATACAATTTTAAACTACTTTAATGAGGAGATAGATTGCACCTGAGGTACAGCCACCTGCAAACAATGTACATAAAACATCTACAGTAGTTAAATGCCTTATTAAGGTCTATGGCGAAGCTATAAAATCTTCTAAGGTAGATCAGGCTCAGCATGCTTAATTTCAAGAGCTGAATTAGACCCACTAGTGGCATAACTGTTTGCACTGTTACTAATTACTTGATGCCTCCATATAAGAAATCAGGAAAACTATGTGTTTTTATACCTTCGCTGTTATCTGTGTGGCTGTGTCCCTCTTTGGCTACTGCATCAAGGATCTACTAATGAACTTCAATAGTAGGTTTTGTGACTGACCTTGCAAATCATTTAGAAAGCAGAAAAAATATCTAGAAGGGTGTTTCTCACCTGCAAAATACTGACGCCTTGCTTACACATGTACTCAGTTAAGTTAACTCATGGAACTTTTCTGCTCATTAGTCTGGGAGTAATTCAATGTTTCTCCTGTCACCTCCTGCTGTGTTTCTACCACCAGGAAGTCCACAAATCCCATCCATATCTAGCACATCCTTATATTATCTGGAGACAAAAGTCTTTGTTTTCTCATCCAGATGATGATTTTTCAGCAATATTAAGTACAGAGAAAGTCTATTGTCATGCTTTGCCTTTGTTGGCCTTGTTAATGGTACACAGACCCTCTTGTACTTTGTTAGCTCTGTTGCTCTCTCCCATACTGATTCCTGAAACAAATAATGACATTTTTGTTGAAGATCTTACATTTCCTTTTAGCAACTGTCTCTCTTTTCTTTATCCAACAGTACTAATTAGTTGGATTGACTCTCCAGGTCTCTGGTTTGTCTATTGCCAAAAAACTGCTTGCTAGGCTCTCATGGCTAAACTACATGGCTAGGCTCACAAGCAATCTATATACCACATGAATTGCAGTCAGACAGGAAATATGGCAAACTGGAGGGGTCATTCTAAACTTCAACATAGTATCAATTTAACTGCAATATAATCATCTTACTCAGGTGGCTGCTTGCAGTTAGTCATAAGCCATTTTCTTCACATCCCCTGAAAGTAATTGAGCTCCACTATTTTCTGTCATGGTCCCTAAGATTACCTATATGCACAGATCTCTAATGATTTCTTTGTATTTCATTTGTCATCTGACAAAAATCAGTGAAAGCTCATCTTATTAGCTATCGATCTGCTTAAATAACAACTTTTTATCCCATGCCATCTGAATGTTCTGTATACTAAAGACAGACAGACAGTAGCACATGGTCTTAATGTTTAATAGCTGTTTATTTTCCACAGAGATGCTCCGGGTTCCATTTAGTGACAGAAAAACACTTTTTCTTTGCAAAATATTCCACCTGATCAGTACCTGCAAATGTTCAGTTGTTATCAGTTTGCCACCCCAGTAAATAAATTTAAAATACAATAAAAGTAGTATTTGCCTAAACAAATGTCCTATAAGCACAATTGTAACTGATACTTCAACACAAAAAAACTGTTTCTAATGATTTTGTCTGACATAAATTTTCCTAAGGAAAACATTACATTTTTGCTGACTATTAATTAACAGGATAGACTTCAATACCGCATCTAGAACAAAAGAGGTTATTGTGCCTCTCTACTCATCACTCATTAGACCCATCATAGAATACAACGCCCCATTTGGGATGTACCTTACAAGACATCTGCAACAGCTGGAAAGACCACAAAAGTACCTCACCAAGAGGATTCCTGGCCTCAAACACATGCCCTAAGCAGCCCGACTCAAGAAACTCCAGCTATACTCGGTTGCATACCGCTTACTCAGAGGTGATCTCTGCCTGACATACAAGGCCATGTCCAACCCAGAATTGATGGATATGCTCCACCTAAAAAAAAAAACAAATCTCGGAGAGCCACACACTCTAGAGATATAAACCTTACCACAATGATAAATAGGACATGCTGGAGGAATAGATTCCTATCCCTGAGACTCCCCATGCTTTGGAACAGGATTCCAATATACATCAGGCAGAGCCCCTCACTAACACTCTTCAAGAGAAACCTTGACGGGTGGATGGGAAACAGAAAATTTACCCTGGGGATCACTGCAGTGGCTTTGATGGACAGTGGGGCAGGGAACTAATGGCTCTGCTGGACAGAGGCACAAGGAACTAATCTAAGGGGGTGGCGAAAGCCAACACATTCTCGCTAGGCTTATAAATGCCCTTGGGCAGATAGCCTAGTACTTACCTATGAACCTATAAAAAAATGTTGCTAATAAATGTCACAGTACATGACAAGCAGAAATTAAACATGGCAATAAGACACTTTAATTCCCTTATTAAAATGCAGTATTCATTTCACAAACACAGTTATTAATGTTTATATATGTGTATACTGCAAAATAATTATATTTTATGCAAATGCCCAAAGTGTTGATTCTCAAGAACTTTACTTAAATAATATAGAACTGCTGCACATCATATATTATAACAAAAGTTATAGCTGCACATTATCTGTTTTTAATGCTGATATTTTGCCACATTAAGCTAAGCATTTCATTTTCTGAATAAGTTCAGAAACAGTTAACCCAGTGTACTGCTACTGCCATAACAAAACATTTTCTCAACCTTAAAAGAATTGCTGTTGCAGTAGTCAGAGCTATATGGGGTGTCCTAGCAAGGCTTGGACCAGACAGACAGTTTTCAAAGCTTTCAGCCACCTTCCAGATATGCTAGCCACTTTACAGCTCAAGAAGAGCACTATAAACTCAATGGCTAGTATGCCTAAACTTCAGAACTTAAATGATGTCAAAGTGCACTCTTTACTGCTGGTGGAGACTGGCAGTCAAGAGTGCACTTTGACTTGCTTCATCAAGACTAGACAGATAAGTACCTCATTGGGAAATACCTTTTACTTCATTATTTTTGTGGAGAAAAGTTGCTCTTTACTGTCAAAAATAGTGACTAGATGCTAGGACTGTTGTTTTAGTGGTTTTCACTAAGAATTTTACCTCAGATCTTACGTTTTTCTACTCATTGTTCCCTGTAGAGAGTGCCTTTCAAATATGTAATGTTTTGTGAGAAAAAGTTGTACTTTTTATCAAAACTTGTGGGTAAGGGGTAAGTCTTGTAATTTTGGGAGTTGTCAATTTTTTTTTTTACCTCAAAACTATTTTTCCAGTCAGGTTATTTAACTGCCTCTCCTAAGCTCCACTACCTGTTTGTCACTCACCTTTTTTGGTAGACCGATGGTCTGCATCCCTATTAGGATTCACTTATTATTATTTATCTTTTCTGCTATTTCTCTGTCAAAAGCTGTTGTTTGAGACTGGGGATAGTACGTTTGGTGGTTGACACTAAAACATTTTACCTCAGAACTTAACTTTACTGTCAGGAAGTACGACGAATTCTTCAAAACTTAACTAATCACTTGTCAGATACCTTCTGCAGCAAGTATATCGACCTGAGTCCCGGTAAACTACAGTTGTGTAAGGTAAACTACAGTTGTGTAAGTTACTCATAACAGCAGATGTTTGAATTCTTCACTGCTGCAATAGCCTATGGGTGTATCCTGACAAGGATATAGCAATGGGCCAGCCCTTGTGACGGGCACTATACAAACAGCCAGAGTGACAAAAAATCTTTCAGGACTTTCTTGTCTCAAACCTAAAAAGGGGATTCAATCTGAACTTAAAAAAAGATACAAACAACAAATCCAAACTTTATATCCCACATTAGAACTACATACAACAAAAGGGATGGTGACTGGGTATAGCTACTGCAGCAGTGAAGAATTTTAACATCTAGTGTTACGGGTAAGTGCACCTTATATAACTGTATTGTCATTTTCACTGCCACAGTTGTCTATGGGTAGAATACTATAGTTTATCCAACGTGGGAAGAGGAAGAATAAGGGTCCAAGAGACCCTGGAGAATGGTCCCAACAAAGCCTGCCCTGGACCTGGAAAGGAATCCAATTTTTACTACTTTGTAATTGTATGAACGGTGGACCAAGTTGCTACCTCTAGAATGCTACTAGAGTCCATCCCTTTCCAGTAAGTCATTATAAAAGCTAAGGTTCTAGTGGAATGTGCCTTAACACTGACTGGAATAGTTTTGCCATGGTAAGAGTAACAACACACAATAGCAGAGGACAACCACCTAGAAATAGTCTGTTTAAACACAGGTTGACCTTTCTTAGTCCGAGAATAGGAAATAAATAACTGGATAGCTTTCCAAAAGGACTTAGTTCTATCAAGATAGCATCTGAGTTGCCTCTGCACATCCAGAGTATGAAGAATCTTTTCTCCCTTGTTTTTAGGATCCGGATAGAAAAGAGGGAGAGTGATGATGTAATTCAGCAGGAACTCAAACAACCTTGAGTTTGAATGAATGAATGATTTTGTTTTTTGTTGTTTTTTTGCGCATAGTGACTCCCTATGGAATAACAGAAAGGGTTCTCCCACCATACAGATCTGCAAATCAGATACTCTACTTACAGATTTTCAATGAGAAGAACAGTTTTACAAGTGTTGAACCTCAAAATCAGTCAGACAGGCAGGTTCAAAGGATGATATATTCACTTTCTCCAACAAAAAAATTGAGATTCCTAGGAAGAAGAGGGACCTGTTTACGAGGAGGTCTTGTGTAAAACTCCTTTCAGAAACTGTTTCAATATAAACAGTGAGGCAAAAGTGGAATCTGTGAGTAGACATGCTAAAATGGCCATAAGATGAACCTTTACAGAGAAATATGAGAAGCCAGAGGTCAGTAACTCACACAAATATTTGAGCAACTTTGGTTTCAAAATCCTTGATGGGCTTCTGGTTATTGACTAGTCAAAACCTAGAAAATTTCTTCCACTTGCTAATATATGACTTTTAGTAGCAGGCTTATTGTCTCCTTCAGCACATTTCCTCATGAAAAAAGTGTCTAAAAGGGATCAAAACTGAATCATCCAGACATTCAGCTGAAATTGTTTGAGGTCGAGGTGTATCACGCTTCCAATTTTGTCTGAGCAAATCTAGTCTGTGAAGAAGCTTGGGGTAATTGCCCTAGGTAGTTTCATAAGAGGGAGAAATTATATTGCCTGTGCCAGACAGGAGTGACCACAATGATTTCTGAAGAGTCTTTCTGAATCTTCAGGATTACCCTGGAAGTAATTGGAAAGGATGAAAATGTATATAGGAACATCCCTGACAATGGGAATGATAAAGCATCTGTTCTTGTGGTCAATGGTTTTGAAAGTCAGCGAACATATCTACCTGAGGTGCTACCACATCTAGATCGGTTCCTGGAAGACTTCTTGATTAAACTTCCACTCATAAGAGCCTGCCCAGAATCTGCTCATTTTTTTTGTAGCTGTACTTTATTCAGACAGTATTTAAGATGCCTGCATAGTTAAATAATGTTGAAGAACTACCTCCCGAACAATCATTGCTAGCTAGCAGAGAGGGTACAACCCCTGTTCCCCTGTTTGTGTATGTACCACATCATTGCGTTGTTGCTTGGAATGATTTGTAGAGGACCTGAGTCCCATAGATGATGCAGAGACATTAAGGCATGAATTACAGCCAACATTTCTTTGATATTTATTGTCCCCAAATCCTTGTACTTTTTCCACAGGATGAGAATGTTGGGTCCACATGTTCTTGAGGCACCACTGTACCTTTCTCACATGTGGTCTGGCAGAGGGAATCATAGAAGCCATAATGGTCTAAAAGTAGCCGACTTGGCTGCAGAATCAGCTCTTAGATGAGAAAAAAACACATTTATTAGTTTGAGAGTCTTTATATAGTTTATCTACTTTCTTAAGAACTGATGGCTGGGAATCATGAAAGATGCATGTGGCATTAAAACCATCCTCCAAGGCTGGTAGAATATGAGGAAAATGGGCAGTATGAGGGGCTTCTTGCTCTAATAAATCATAGTATCTGCCTAGTTCAAGAGACGCATCTGCCTGTTCCCATGACAATACATCATCTAGCCTAGAAACAATTTCAGAGGAGGAAAAGGCCTCTATTTGTGTATTTTCAGGCTCACTATCCAAGAAGTCAAGAGTCCTGGGCTACTAAACCCTCCAGAAATAAAACCTTATCTCTGACCACATCAGAACCATCTGATACAGCATCCACATCACTGGGAGTGGAGGAATAAGGAAAGAAAGTCTGCATTGGGTACCCAGTATTGATCATCTGCAACAAACGCCTGGCCACAGTAAGAATATAATTTTTATAAGAAGATACCATTTCTCTGTTATCACAATGATTAACTTTTTGTTTCTTTTTTCTAGGAAAATTCTGTGGGGAAGACAGACTAAGGGAAAGAATATCGCCCTGGGTCTCTTTCACTGGCCACAGTGTCTCCCGTACGTAAAATGAATGGTTCTCCCATGCCCTCATTGGACACTGAATCAGCCAAAGAGGACTGTCTGACTCCTGGTCCATAGTAGCCAGCAAAGGAAGGATTCAAGGAAGCCAGTAAGTGGTCTGAGGAACTAATAATGGCTGTGGCATTGATTCAACATGTGATGAGGGCAACAGCTCATACTTTAACTGTTTTTTTCTTTTTAGGTGCATTGGTAAAAGAACCAGCAGGACTGGAGTTAGTATCCATGTGTAGTTGAGGAAGAAGCCTGATTGCCTGCAAGCTGCATGACACAGAGCTGGCTGTAACATAAGTTGTCACTTAATACACACAAGCAACACACATACACACAAAAAGCCCCAAATTTCTAATAAAAATAAAGTACACAAGCAGCACACAAAAAAATCCCTGTTAGAAACAGGGATACCTCCCTTGAAGTGAACTGCTAAATAAGAAGTCTGTTAGGTAAGTTGTCACAAAGTGTACACAAGCTCCAACATGGCTTGAAGTTTTTGCCCATAAAATACACTTCCTAAGTCTCCAAAATCGAATTAATAAGACAAGCCAAAAAAATAAGTAAAATCCTAAGCGCTATACATAGAAGTGAAATAGCAGTCCTTCAATGAATAATTTCCAATATTCCTTAAAAGACAGTATTCTTAAATAGACATACTGCAATTCTATCAAAAATAGCTTAAAATATATTAAAAAAATTCAATAAAAATAGAAATAAGTGTTGAGGGGTTTCTCAAAGTCTGTCAAAAAGGAAGTCTTAGGCTAACTGTTGTTCCATGAAGTCTCAGAGTTGCATCTGCACACGGTGACAAGAAAGTTCTGAAGATTTTTTATTACTCTGGCTGCTTACATAGTTCCCTTCAAAAGGGTTTAGTCTATAGGTAGCCAGAGTGACACTGTTGGGTGGGGCAAAAACTTTTGGAAACTGCCCAGTTGATGCATCCTTTGCAGGATACACCCAGCTCCCAGAAAGTCTGGTAAATTATAGAAGGTGCCCAGTCCCACAAATGCCTATTTTTTTTCTAATCCCATGTGAAATCCTGCAGTTATTTATCTGTCAAAATCAGCTTTTGCCATACTTTTTATGACAGCTAGCCTTATTATTTCTGAAAAACTGGGAAAAGCTTCTGATAGTCTTGGGAACAAAAGTTGTACTTCTTTCACATTAGACTTCAGAATATTGTCAGGATTATATGCTTAAAGGCTTCCTTTGACAAAATGAGAAACTTAATTATTGAACTTTTTTCATTGACTAAGGCATCTCTGAATTTGTTAGTATCCTCCATGTCTCAGGTAACATTCTGTAAAATGTGCTTATGACACTGCTGATATTGTTTTGAGAGCAGCTGCCACTGGGTCAGTGATGAGAAGATTTGTTTGGCTACATTCTCAGAATTTACCAAATGATGTCAAAAATGAGATCCTTAATGCTCCCCTGGAAAAAGACGTGTTATTTGGTCCTTCATCTTCTGAGATCCTTGATTTGATGAAATGGGAAATTTAGTTCATAGGGTTGTCCAGATGTTTCACCCTCCTTGCCAAAATATCATACAAACCTTTCTTCCAAGTTATTTTTCAGGAAAGAAAATAAGCATTCCCAGCAAAGCACAGCCAATCAAATTTTCAAAAATGCAATGACAGAGAGGTTCAAAGAAGAAAGGAGGGTCCTCCAAAAAAACGGACAATCTAAATGAACAAAATAAGTACATGTGCCTTCATATGATCCCTCCTGCCCACCATGGCAATCATGTAAATCTTTCTCAAAGTCTAAGTCTTCACTTTCCTCCTTGGCACCAAATAACTTAGGATACTTGAGTTCTGACAGTCATTCAAAAAGGCTACAAGTGGGATTCACTTCTTCCCTTTCAAGGGAATCCTTTTTATCCATATAATTATATCTCCCCATTTCCTCCTATCGTGGATCTATTACTGTTTCATGGGGTTACTAAACCTGAAAGGATTTTGTTCATGAATCTTTCTGCTGCCAAATAAAGAAAGCACATGAAGACCTGTCTTATAACTTTTTCTTCTAAACCTTTACATCAAAATCCTAAAGTTCAAAATGCTCACTTTCTGTTACCACTCGTTCCACTTCTCAGTTTTCTAGTAACTATGGATTTAAAAGATGCTTAGCATCACATTCCAATTCTCAAACTTTCAGATTCTTTTAAAATTTTTCTGTGTCTGATTTATATTTCACTTTTCTGCTTTGCCCTTTGGTTTGTCTACAGCTCCAAGACGGTTTTAAAAGTACCTGCCTACTTACTGTAATAGCTCACTGAAGCATGCAGGGCCTTCACTTTTTCCCATATTTAGAAGACTGTTTTATTTTTATATATTCTTTCAAAAGTTGTCAAAAGGTGAACATAGAGAATTCTTCTCTCACATCCCTAATGATGGCTTTTCTTCCTGAGGACAAAGTGGAATGTTACAAGCAGCAGTTTCTGATATTTTCCAACCAAACTCTGCCATCTGTCAGGCAGTATCTCAGAATTCATGACTACTACTTTTCCTTTGGTCAGACTTCACAAGAGGAAAATTCAGTGGCTCATTAAATCAGTTTCAGCCCAACACCAACACTGCCTTTCATTTCTGATTCTAGTGTTGGGGTTTGTGAAAAAGGGGTTACTCTTGTTTATGAATCAGTAGTCAATTAACCCAAGTCTCCCTTTCTCCCCTTCTAGTCCCTACTCTGTCTGCAAACCACAGATACATCAGACTTTGCTTGGGGAGCTCTGACTATAGGGGTAAAAGTCCAAGGTTTTTGGAAGAAGCAAGAAAATAAAAGCACATAAATGTCAAAGAAATGATTACTGTAATAAATACTTTCAAAGTTCTAAACTATCTTTGTACTCCAGGCCCTCTGTTAGTAATTACAGACAACACTACAGTGCTGTGGTACATAAACAAACAGGGGAATCAGGTCCTACTCCATTTACAGACTAGCTAGGGTAGCCTGGGAACTGGCAACTCAGCACAATTTGTCTCTCTAGGCTACCTACAGTCAGTCAAAGCAAAGCATTATTGCAGGCAAGCTGAGCAGGACCAGGACAGACCCTCACAACTGGAAGTTGCACATGGGTGTCTTATTTTATTAATTAATTTATTTGTTTGTTTATTTATTTCTCATTGTTTACTGGGAAGTTCCAACTGGAGTTTATTTCATTTTCAGTGGAGGCCCAGGAAGAAAAGCTCTACATATTAGGCAAGCACATTTAAAGACAAAAAAAAAATGATATTTTGTAAAATACATTGAGTTTACTTGAAAATACAGTTATATAAATGTGTATAGAACACATTATATTATATACAGTAGCCTATGAATTTAAGGAAATACATTTTTTCATGAGTTAGTTGGTTACAGAGAATTTCCTAGACAGACAGTAGCTGTATTATATAATGCATTTATCAGTTGAAAGTACAGGGAAGGGTAGCAAAGGCAGCAACAGATTTAGCAGGCGGTAGAACTTAAGTAGCTATAAGAAACTTTAGGTAGACTGAGGTAGAGAGCTTGTATAGACCTGTATTAAAAAAACAGCGGTAGTGATAGTTCCCCGGGAAATGGAAGTTTTGTAGGAGAGATAGTAGGTAGAAGGTAGAGTGGCAGTTTGTAGAAGTAAAGTGTAAATAAAATGATCCATCTCTGGGGAACTCCTCAAGTAGTTCTGTTTTCTACCTATAACTTTTAATTAATGAAGTGCTGCTCCAGGACTCTTTGCACTTAAGCCTAGAAGCCAGACACCTTTTCATTTCCATGGATAGTAATGTTCTTGAATTTTTTCTACCATTTCCTCTAATAACTGGAGTTCATCAAAAGATTCCAAAGGACTCCCCAAAGATAATTGAGCTGACTCCCTTTTGGTCTAGTGGTGCTTCCTTCTTTTGAAAATGTCAAAGGGCAATTATGTCAAGCTTCCACAAAGAATGTACTTACTCAAACAGGACAGGGGTTGTTTGATACATCCCAAACTTCAATTTCTTCAACTGATGTCCTGGATGACAGAATTTTAGTACATTTTAGACACCTTTTTTCTGAAGATGTGCAGCAGATATTAAAGGAGGCACATAAACGTACTACTAGAAAATCATAGTGCTTAAGTAAAAAGGATTTTCTAATTAGTGCCAAGGCAAGAACCAGGATTCTTTTTAAGGCAGATCCTTTAAACTGGATTAAATCTTGCTGCTCTCAGGCTGTAATAAAATGCACAGCTATGTATTTTCCATTTAGCACTTTTGCTGTGATGCAAAGAAGGCTACAGAAGTAAAAGAAGGATTTCTGTCTGGAGGATTTTTAATCCTTTCTGCACTTATCTGCAAAAAGGTGACAGTCGAGTTTCTAAGGAATAACAACTCCACCATATTGTTTTTAAGTGACAACAAGATCATGCTGATGTTAATCATATTGATCATTATTGAAATAGCTTTAGTTATATGGGTTATATTCTGCAGTGGATATAACAGCTGGCCAGCTTCCTTCAAGTTGAGCTGACTAAAAATACCACGCTCTTCAGAACTTTACTGATGTTGAAGACATTGCTCCTCTACAAGCCTTCAAGGACTGACCATCAGCTTGTGTTGTTCCTTTGCTTGGCAGATAAGTTCCCTTTGGGGAAAAACCTTGCAAGTAAAATATTTACTGTTTTAATACGCTTTCCTGCTTAGGAAGGTTACTTTTAGCTAGGAGTTAGTGTTTTAATGGACTGCCATGAGACGTAACTGTAAATGGGAGCTCAATTTTACCTGTCAGTTTAAAAGTTGCTTAAAGTAGTTGAAACTAACTTTTTCTGTGGAGAATGTGTGTTTATTTTCCTTTTGGGGGCTGGCAAACTGCTTTAAAGTGCTTCTTACTATGTTTTCTTGAGAAAAAAGTGGCTGTTAATGTCTTTAAAGTTTTATTGGCTTATATTGCTTGTTTTCATGGGAAACAGTAACCAGTTGTGGCTTTACCATGGAACAAATTTCCGGTCTCAAGGTTGGGCCTTCTTCCAGCCAGAAAAAGAAAAAAATTAAGCAAACAGCTTTAGTCACCACAGCAGGCTAGTAATTTGCCTCAGCTGCAGGGGGTGACTCTGCTGTGGCCAAAGCAGGTTCTCCAGACCACTATCTTTTACCCTGGATCCTGCTGGTGTGCCAAATATGGCCACTATGGACTGGGACTTAGCCACATCCTGTGTGGCTACTGGGTTCCCTCAGTGGGCAAGAGAGAGCTAGTCTTGTCAGTTCAGGAGCAGGGAACAGTGAAGACGTCTCTGTTTAGTAAGAATGTTGTGCCCTTCCCTGTGGAAGGTTATTGCCATTACCAACTCTGTTGGCCCATTTTTCCCTGTCAAAAAAAAATAGAAAACTGAACATGTATCTTCTCCTACTCAAACTTACTTAGACAGGAATAGTTTACTGGGTCCAGCTCAAAGTTTAATTCAAGTTATTGAGCCTTCTTATGAAGTGGTTTCAACAAAAAAACGGATGCCCCTTTTTCTGAAAAAATTCAAGATTCTGAATCTGGTTAGGAAGCTGGAGGGGCAGATGCAGGGTTTTCTCCTCAGTTGTCTGATTCAGTCTTAGAGGAGAGCTCAGTTTCTGATTTTATGTGGGAGTTTCTCTTTCTCTGAGACTAATTACAGAACGTGCCAGTGTTTTTATTGGGAGAACACTGAGGTTTCTCTGTCTCTCAGAAAATACTATGAGCTGTTACAGATGAAATTTCCACAGCCTTCATCTATGCCTCCAGTACTGTCAAATTTGGAAAATGTGTGTGCAACTGCCTACAATTTTGCTGACAATCAGTCTGCTACCCCCTAAAAAGGCAGATACAATGTACAAAGTTCCTCAGTCTTTTAAGTTTTATACTGTCATCCCAAACCTGTCCCAGCAGCTATAGCTTTAATTAATCCTACTGATGCTATCAATTATTTAATTCCACTTCTACTCTTTCACACAAGAAAGTAGGCTTATTGATAACTATATGGGTATGTGCATGCTACTGCACAAATTGATTTGCATAATTCTGACTCAGATATTAAAGTTTATTCTGGCTCATTGTGAAGGTATGATGAATGTTTTGGCTGCACTTTCTTATGGTGAAGAAAAATATGCTTTAATTAATTTCATTTCTTCAGTATTATATGTATCAACTTATTGTTTGTCTGTGTAAGACTCAGTTGATACTTCTTCCAGGGCTATGGCCACTTGTAATGCTATGAGGAGGTTTGCCTGGCTGCATTCTCAGAACCTCCCAGATGATGTGAAAATGTATATTTTAAATTCTCCTATGGACTGAGATTTAGTTTTTGGTCCCCCTGCTGCACAGGTTATCAAAAAGTGTGATGACAGACAAGTTGATATAGGTAAGATTTTTCAATCCTTCTTCTCCACATTTTCTAAGAAATTCACTAACCCTTCATCCAGTTTCAGCAAAATGCAAAACAAATAGTCTCACCAAAAAAATGGGTAAACAGATGTTTAAGAAGAAATGGCATGTGGTTCTAAAAAAAATACAGGAACCTTCCCCCCAAAACCAAGGGCAGTCCAACAAGTGAGAATGACTATTTAAGGGATTTTGGGTCCCCCGATCCTAGCAGTCCCTTTCCTCTTCCAGAAAGCCTGAATCTCCACTCCACTTTGGCAACAGAAAGTTTCAGACAAATGAGTTCTGAAGATCATTCATCAAGATTACAGATGGCAGTAGGAAGAAATCCCCCCCCCCCTTTCAGGGGTTAACTCATCACTAACCACAACAGAACCCTCTATTCCCCCATCCTTCAACACATACTGCTGCAGGGAGTGACAGAACTAGTTCATCCTACCCACATTGGTATAGGTTTTTATTCAAGGATCTTTTAGTGCCAAAGAAAGAAAATGCTTGGAGTCCAGTTCTGGATCTTTCTTAACCTGTTTCTGATAGCACCTAAGTTCAAAATACTGTCACTTCACAACCTGTTACTTGTTAGTTCTCTTAAGTTTCCTGGTAACCCTGTATTTAAAAGATGCTTATAATCACATCCCTATTCATCTAGACGTCAGGCATTTCTTACGGTTTTGTGTATCTATATCAAATTATCAGTTCTTTGTCTTACCCTTCAGATTATCCACTTCACCAAGAGTATTCACAAAGGGTCTAGTTCCATTTACAGTTTGTTGTAGGCTACAGGATATCCACACTTTTTTCCTATATTTAAAAAACTTGCTTACCTTTGTAGAGCCTTTTTGAAAGAGTCAGGAGTCTCTTACTTAGTTGAGAGATCTCTTACACAAGCTGGGATTACAAGAGAACATTCAAAATTCTTTTTTGATTCCTTCAAACAGGATTGTGTTCCTGGAGTGTCTGCTAGACACCTCAGTTTAAAGAGATTTCCTTCCAAAGGAAAAATAGATCTATATCTAGACATATTTTTAAGGTTTTTCCCTCTGACTTCAGTCACCACAGGGGAATACCACTGGATTTGGGGTTTCATGGCATCTATGATTCTTATGATACCCCTGGCAAGACTCCACATGAGAAAGATACAGTGGTATCTGAAGTCCCTTTAGTCCAATCATAACATGCCTTGTCTTTTCAAATTCCTGCACTGCGGTTTGTAAGAAGAGAAATCACTAGGTGAAGAAAGCAAAATTCCCTAAATCCAGGTCACCCCTTCTCCTTCCCTGTTCCAAAGCAGTCACCACAGATGCCTCGGACTTTGCTTGTTGAGTGGTTTCAGGGGGGATAAAAGTGCTGGGTGTGTGAGACATCATGGACAGATAAAAGCACATAAATATAAAAGAGATACTTGCCCTGATCAAGGCACTCAACTCTCTGAAACATCTCTGCTCCACTGGACCTCTTCAAGTTGTTGCAGACAATACCCTTTCAGACTAGCCATGTTAGCATGGGATTTAGCTTCACAGCACAGTCTCACTCTACAGGCATTCTACATCCCATCGGAGAAAAACTGTATGTCAGCCAAGCTGATCAGGACCAGGGCAACTCATGAATGGAAACTAGATCAAGATTTGCTCCACCAGTGGTGAGTTTCCCAAGTAGACCTATTTGCCTCCTCTCTAAACAATCAGCTGGCAAGATTCTGCTCCAGGACTCCATGCAAGAAGTCCTGGAAGACAGATACCTTTTCCTTTCCTTTGACAGGAATGTTCCCATATGCTTTTCCACCTTTTCCACTGATATCCAGGGTACTTCTGAAGACTCAAAAGGAATCCCCAAGATCATTGCAGTGATTCCGTTCTTGCACATGACCAGGGGCAATTACCATAGGCTTCCTCACAGAATGGATCTACTCACACAAGATTAGGGGCATTTTATATACACCAGCCCCAATCAACTTCAACTGCCTGTCTGGATGATAGGGTCTTAATTCTCTTTAAGCACCTATTTACTGAGGATATGAAACAGGTGGTAATGGAGGCAAGAAAGTCTGCTACTAGAAAATCATATATTTGCAAATGGAAAAGTTTTCTAGTTGGGGCCAACAACATAACCAGCACCCATTTACAGCCAGTGTTTCTCTGGTCTTACAATATTTACATGAGTTACTACTATACTGTGGCCTTTCTTACCAATTCATCACAGTTAATTTATCTGCCATTTTGGCATGTATGCCCATGGATCCTCCTCTTTCAATGCATTCTCATGTCAAAATGTTTTTGAAAGGGGTTTTGCATAAGAGGCCTCCAAGATAAGTGGTGGCCCTTCCTTGAGAAATTAATTTTGTGTTAGAGAAACTAATACTTGTTCCATTTGAACCACCTAATTTGACTGGCTTGATGTTCTTTACATGGAAATCTGTTTTACTGATTGCTGAATTGCAAGCCCTTTTCCACAGAGACATGATTTCCTTGAGAACTAGCTCTTTGATGCCTAAAGTGATATCTGAGTTTACTTTAAGCTTAACTATCCATCTACCCATTTTCTTTCCCGAACCCAAAAATGAGGCAGAAAGGATACTCCATACCTTGGAGATCCACAGATAACTCAAAACTATCCCAGGCAGGTTCAAGGCTCACTCTTACAGGGCCATGGCCTCACCTATGGCTTTTTGGAAAAGGTTAGATTATAGAAGTATTCTAGAACCAGCAACTTTGTCCTCTGTACATATTTTCCAGAGAACAACAAGCTTGACTCCTTCTCTAGGTCTAGATCAAACTTTGCTAGGACCATTCCCTAGGTGCTGCCGGACCATTCCCTTTCCACCTCCCAAATATAGTAAAGCTAGGGTAATCTATCCATATAGCGAAGGCTATTGCAGCATATGATCAATCTGATGAACGTAGTACAATTGTGTAAGTAAACTTACCATAATAGTAGATGTTCAAATGTTCACTGCTGCAGCAGCCACTTCTCTCCACCATCCCCCTCTTTGTTTTTTTTTATGCCAGGATGTGGACATTTATTTTTGTTTTTCCAAGGCTTGGCACCCAAACCTTTTTTCAGTTAGCTCAGGCCAAGTGGTTTCAGTAAGTGGAAGGTACCTTGAAGCTTTAGAAGCTGGCTGGATGTTACATCTTATGCAGGATATAACACATATAGCCAAGGCTACGGCAGCAGTGTACTTTAAATATCTACTGTTATGGTAACTTTACTTACCCAACTGCACTTTCTATGAAAAAACAGAAAATATTCCACATGAAGAATTTTATCTGAATCTTTAACTTCCATGAGGTAAGTCTGAGTTTCCATAAGAATCAGGCTAAACACAAGACAATTTTATAGTAAATCTTGGTCTCCAAGTTCAAATGGCCTAACCCTTCCCTGTATAACTGTTGTAATTGTTATAACCTACAGAGTACACATAGACACATGTTGTGGGACTGCCAGATTTAGTCTTGCCGGAAGACAGAGAAATTATCTTAGTCTGTTATAAATTAATAATTCCTATTCATACTCACAATGGACTTTTTCAAAACTAAAATATTTTCTGCAATCATCAAAAAATCTTTTATTAGTATGTATAACTAAATCTCATTTCATTTTGAGTTTAGACCATCATGTCCTCCCTCAGTCTTTTCCGTCACAAAGATAGTGGCAGCATTATACATGCCCTCTGCATACTGAACAATTTAAGGGTTTGGGATTAATAATTTAGGTACAGGCTGCTGCTAGGTTTATGGCTACTTTCCTTATTTATATGCTACTATATATGTTTATGTAATAGAAATTGTCCATTTACTATGCATAAAATAATATTACAAACAAAAATTAAAATATCTGAAAGAATCACTTTTAGGCAGTCATTGTTTGTAAGATATATGTGATACAGGCCAAGAGCCTCGTCCTTCAGTCTACCTACTAATGAAGAAGTAAAATAAGCTGTAGAATAAAATAGCATATTTGGTGAAGTTTTACAAGCTAGGGTAAAAAACGGTTGTAGAAGGCTCACAGACATATTCTTTGAATCTGGAATAATCAGGAGATTCCAGGCAACTTCAGGAACACTAACACTGCTGTAATATTCTGCATGAGTGAATAGATATGTGAACATTTGCAAGATAATATTTTGCTCTCCACTACAAGAAAATCAGCACATATTCTGCTGAGCTATTTCCCCCATCACTGAAGAAGCCCAGGTAGAATCTAGTATGGATGCTGACCATCATGCATGACTTGTAGAATAATCATCATATTCTGTACTAAAGAACAGAAGTGCGAAAATTATCAAATTAATGTCTTGTTCTCTACTGTTGAGAAAATAACACATATTTCACTTATTTGCACCTATCACTGAAGAAGTCTAATGACAATCTCAGTGGGAATATTGACTTTTATGCATGACTTCTGAAAGATCACTCCTTCCTGCTTAACAAAGAAACATAGTGAGAATAACACAACGATCTATAAACAACTGCCACTTCACTGACAAAGTTGTGGAAGATGCTGGCCCTGTTTTGTTGCTCCTCATACTTGATCAAGGTTTTGAGACTTCTGCTTCAACAGACGATTACCATCATTCTCTACAAAGGTTCAGATGGGTCGATCTGTCATCTAATCTGAGGGGAACAAAGAGTTATTAATGATTCAGCTTTGATTTTCATCTTCCTTGTCCCTACCTCACCAAAGACAAAGTGTCCACTGAACAGGCACAATTTAGAAGGATGGAACACAGTTTAATCTATGACTTCTTCTGAAGACTAGTCTTAGCCAGGCATTTATAATTGGCATACTATAGACTAGTTCCTTAAAGAGGAAATTCCTTGTCTGTGTTACAATAGTTGAGGTAGATCATATAATCTTCATCACATCATCTAATGGTAAATAAGTAGTGTGGTAACCCAGTAAAGAAGCCCAAAGTGGTGCTCACAGGTAGAGGTATCACCTGTGGAAAACAAGAAGTTATTGCTTTATGTAGTCAGCTGATAAGACTTCATCTGGATCCAGTCAGCAGTTAACATAGGCAGGACAGATGCAGTACAGAAAAAGACAACAAAATAATGCATGACCTTTACCAGAAGCCAAATGAGGAAATGGTACACCTTAATATAGACAGTCTTGAAAAAAGGCAACAGACAAGGATTAAACAAAAACTAAGTATTTCAAAGAAACCTAAAGAAAGAGCAATATATGATAACAAGAGGATACAGTTCAAAGACACAAAATGGAACATCAAAGGAATATAAAATTAAGTATACTTTAAGAAAATGTGGATGATCACTGAAATAGTCTTCCCAAAATGTATTACCTTCTAAACCAGTCAAGAGAATTCAGAAATGCATGAGACAAATATAAGATACTTAGTATAATGGTGAAAAAAATGATATATTTTGTTGGTTAAGTAACGTGCAGTATCACTCGTCCCGCTGTAGTATAGATGACAAACAGGCTGGGTAGTTAGTTTATATGCTTTATTACACAGAAACACATCAGGATGGACTGCAGCTTTACAAAATGTAAACAAACTGATTAACAGACAATCTAAACAGACATACATGTTTATATCTCAACAGCTTACTACAAAATAGTAGTCAGGCTTGCACATGCTCAGTATTTATACACTTGTGCAAGCCCCTAGAAAGCTTCTTAAAGCTGTACACACACACACACACACACACACACACACACACACACACACACACACACACACACACACAGATCTCCATGTAGCTTCTACAGAAGGTAGAAATAAAGGGAAGAGTAGCTGAACCAAGTAGTCCTTATCTAACATTAAAATGTATGTCTCTGTGATTCCTCCCAGGTCTGTTACTGTTATCCAGCATCAACGAGGACAAAGGTTCTCAGTCAAACTTCTCAAAGCTTAGCAAATGACTGTCAACAATTCATTTCTGAGGCACAGACCTTGGACATAGCTGAGCACTTTCTTAACCTCTTAAACCAGCAACAAACACTGACAATGAGATTCAGTACAGGATCTGATGAGTTAATGTTTCCTTTGGGAAAGGCTTTTGCATGTCTATGCTGACCATGACCTATGGAAAACAGAAGAAGATATAAAGATCCAAGTGTAGAGTTTGGTTTTAATCTCTCTCCATCTACACACACACACACACACACACACACACACACACACACACACACACACACACACACACACACACATATGCATATATGTATATATATATATATATATATATATATATATATATATATATATATATTTATATATATATATATATATATATATATATATATATATATATGTGTGTGTATAGGGTCTATATTAAAAGAATGAAGAGGTGTTTCAGCGAACACCTCTTGGTCGACATGTAATGAGCGAACGCACTAAAAGCAAATGCTCAAAACAGCTGTTTCTTTCCCTGGGAAAGAAACCGCTAGCACACACACACACACACACACACACACACACACACACACACACACACACACACACACACACTTTAAAACATAACAACGTAGGGAGCTTTGCCCCCCACATCCCCCTAACTAAATATACCAACTCCGAGATCGCACTACAGTGAGGAAAGGGGCAAACACATGGGGATGGCCAAGCGATTTCTTTCCCAAGGAAAGAAATCACTGTTTTGAGCATTTGTGCTTTAGTGGGTTCGCTCATTATGTGTCGACCAAGAAGTGCTAACTGAAACACCTCTTCAGTCTTTTAATATAGACCCATATATATGTGTGTGTCTATATATATATATATATATATATATATATATATATATATATATATATATGTGTGTGTGTGTGTGTCTATCTCTCTCTCTCTCTCTCTCTATATATATATATATATATATATATGGGTCTACTTCATTTGACTGAAATTCCATTTAATCAAAACTTATTAACCAAGACAACAACACCAAAACCTTATTTCAATAAACGTTCACATCACTGGAATTTTAATCCAAGAAAGGAGGCAGTTGGCCAACATTTGGAAATTTTCCTTTTTCCCCCACTGCAGTGCAATCTCTGAGTTGGTATATTTAGTTAGGGGGTTTGTGGGGGTGAATTCCACCCCCAACACTTGGGTGGGTTTGACATGCTTCGGTGTGTTCGTTTTTTAATGTTGGCCAACTGCCTCCTTTCCCAGATTAAAATTCCGGTAATGTGAACATTCGTTGAAATAAGGTTTCAGTGTTGCCCTTTTGGTTAAGTAAGATTCCATTAAATGGAATTTTGATCTACTGAAGTAGACCCAGATATATAGTTTTATATATATATATATATATATATATATATATATATATATATATATATATATATATAATTTACTAACATCTATAAAGCACAACTAATGATACCTCTGGAAAATACTCATCAAGCAGGAAGGCCACCCCATTAGCAGAATGAGGCAAAAACAAAAAGGAGAACTGATGTGATGGTGCACTGCTAGCATTACTCAAAAACAGAAGTAATGTGCTACTTGTTATGGACTCACAAAGGTTTTACAATAGAGCCTGCAGAAGATTTTGAGCATGAACCATTCATCAAACATCAGTCCTGTAGGAATGAGTGCAACATACAGCTGCCTAGCATGTCTTGTCTTGTATAGAATTTTCATGTGTCTTAATCACAGATGTTATGGTTGTGAAAAAGAAACAACAAAGATACACTGAAAATGTGCCTCAAGAAAACAAAGACAGGTTGTGTGGACAGGAGCAAAAAGGACCGTATGACAGTTCTAATGATGTCACAATAGCCAAAGCATTTGCAATTTCTGTGGACAAACCTGCTCATTATGTGTTAGACAACTGATAGATTTTGACAACACTGCGCTGGTCAAAAAGATATACACCAGCATTATCATCAGCAGCTGCAGGTTCTTCTTAATACCAGGATGTGATCCAGCCACTTTAACAAGCTCATAAATTATGTTAAGTGTGGCCTCACTAGTCCCCACTCCCTCATCACTGTCTCCAATTCCTGCCTCACAAACCTCACAACCCCTCCTTGTGATGAAATGGTTGGGATCCCCCTCATACATTTCTTTTTGGCTTTCAACCTCTCAACCACCGAAGCCAATGGCCTAGTGGGACTTACCCAGTCAACAAAGAATAAATAAAAAAGAAATAAAAATGAATATTGGAGGCTTTCATGCATACACAATTGTAAAACATACTATTATTGATTCCCAATAACACAAAGTTAAGAGTAAATCATACTGTGTGGAACTCTAGGCTGACTGAACCTGAAATCTGGAACATAGGTCCTAAACTGCATGTAAAAAATGAGTCTCAGATACTGACACTTCTCAAATGCTGTTATTTTCACACTACCCACATTTCTCATATACATGGAAATATCTATATGTATGGACTTCTATATGCAACCTCTTTACCAGAGAATTTCTCTTAAAGAAAACTTACTTTTAAAATGTTCAAAGAAAAGCCAAAAGGCAAGGGAGACAAAGTATTGTGGATTACTTTCAGCTCGGCCTGCTTTCTCCTGGCTACGACACCCTGCTGGTAAACTTTCTGAAAACATTTCACAGCTCACACATTGTCTGATAAACTGCGATCAAACATTCCCTTCATTTACTCTCCCATTTCAAGAACTTTGTCGTCTCTTTTGAATTGCATCTTAGTAGTTGTTGCAGGTCTCACCATGTTGACTCAACATTTCATACTGGAAGAACTTTAAGTTGCCGTGATATGCTGGAGGAAGTGATACCCTATCAGCTACGTGCATGGTCTTTCATAGATTCGCTTAGCCTGCTTAAGAGGGGAAGAGTGACAACAAGTTTATCTGAGATCAGGAAAATTATATGAGCCACTTTATGTCACATGAATCAAAATTATACAATAGGGGCTTGTAAAGAAGGTTAAATCTGCTTATAACATCTCTGTGTTCTGTCTGACTCCGGGTGAAAATAAGGATGTACAGAGTTTGCTGCTGGCAAATGATGGGTGGACAACACTGATGTCTCCATGGCAGCATGCTATTTTATAGCTGGACACAAGACCTGGTGAGTCATGATATATCAACTATCAGCACTAGACAGACTGACAGCAAACCCCAATAACTGAACATCCAACCAATTTGTTGTACAGCTGCCCTCCCTAGAGTGTTCTGTCACAGTGCTGCCATTCAATGGTCACCACAGCCTTTAACTACCATCTTTTGCAATTTGCCAAGTAAGTCAGAATAACTACTCATTTCAGTTCTTTTATTAGCTAGCCAAAGAGGAGGGTAGTGGGCTGTGCCAGGTGATAACAAACAGAAGTCTGAATGGATGCTCTTAAACTGATGCACTGTGTACTTCACTGCCACCTGAGAAATAGGTAAACAGAAAAAAATAAGTTTTTCCACGTAAAAGCCTGTCACGTGGATAACAGGGATTTCAAATTATGCCTGCAGATGGCACTAGGATTAGATGATTAGAACACGTTAGGCTCAATCTGTGAAACATAATAGTGAAACACAGTAGTGATCATCCCTGAATCACAGGCTCGGCAGTGATGGCATTACATTTTCTCCACAATTTATGTGCTACTGAAGTTAAAAAAATCCGCATTCAACTTATTAATATATTCACTAAAGTTTGTAGACCACTGCCTCTAGATATAGTCATAGTATTTCTAAGGATGGGATAGTGATAAGCAAAAACACATATAAAAAAAGACTATAACAAAAACAGAAATAAAAAAAGACTATAATTTAGCCTGTAAGTCTGATGCTTAGACAACATTTTTCTGTCCAGCATCAGTCTGATATGCAAGTTCGGCAGGTCCATAAAAAGAATATGAGCAGTGAATACAGGACATATGTAGTCTGCTCAATCTCTCCACTGTTCTCTCTCTCTTTCTATCTTTGGGACAAGACAAACATACTTTTCATAAATAAAAAATAAATCCCTTCTGTGTGGAATTGTCATCATACACAGCCTAGTTGCAATGGCCACGAGGTACTCCCAATAAGATTTAAGAACTGCAGCCTTATTAAGTAAACTACAGCAGTACCTAAGTGGAGAGATTCTTGAAGGGTTAAAGGGAGATTACTTTTCAGTTGTCACATATTATATTATAGCATGTTCACTCAGGTCTCAAAACATCGCAGTACTAACATGGGGGAAAGGTAAATATTCCTCTCTGCCTAAATGTACTCTTAAGCAAACATCATAATACTTTATGGAGTCCTGTAATCCATAGTGTTATACAATTAGTGTGGGATCTTCTTTTTGTTTTAAATTTCTAGTCACAAGTTTTATCATGTGTCACACATTTTGCCCATGTCCACTTGTCACACACTGTGTCATACATTTCAGTGAAGGCAAGATGAAATGTAAGACAGCTGGTCACATTCACATTATTGGAGTCAACCCAGAGGCTTAAAAACAGTTCCTAGAAGCTGCAAGTCTGTTCTGCATGACATTATAGTGTAGCTAATGACACATTCCAGTGGAGTCATAAACCCATTTTATAAAATTTCTTCTTGTGGTTCTTAAGTTCTAAGCCACCGTTGCACAGGCAACTGCTGAAACAATTTTCATTTGTTTTAACTGTATGGTATGATGGTGCTTACACAGTTTATTCATACTAAAATGTATATTTATTGGTTTTGATTATTTTATGTCTAGTGATTTATGTTTCAGTATTCATGATAGTGAGGTTATCAGCTATTAATTTCAGTGGATTTCAGATCTATGATGATAATTACAGTGACGGTAGCACTTTACACTTCCTACCCTTGTTTCTGAATTTCAGCTGCACATAACAGTACCTGGTCATGTCTTGTTTTCTAAATCTGTCATCTTAGCTGTCACTGACTAGAGTCCTTCTCAGCTGAGTTACTGCAGGTTTCAAGTGCCAGGGTGGCACTCCTTGTAAAATATATCAGAAACCCGGTTACGGGGATGAGATTTACCTTTTGTCCCTTGATGCATTACTGCTGCACTGAGACAGTTTATTGTTTGAGATGTTCTGTCCATGGGTACAGTTTCCATGCTCCTACTGAATTCACATCCTAAAGTTGACAGTATTATCATTCATTAATACCTTAAGAATCCTCATAAAGTACATTATAAAATGAGCCAGAAAATTCTTTTTGGCAAGAATCCCAGGCAGAATTTGAGTATTGTCAGCCACACCTTGTAATATTAAGAAAACATGCTACTGATTTTATATGGAATAATTTATTAACACATTACAGGCTGTGATGCATTACAATATATGTAAAATAGCCTACTGACACACTACAGGCTGTGTTGCATTAAACAGCATTCATGTAGCCTTGAATGTCTATTTCCATATCAGTACAGTCCCAGACATGCTTACCTCAAATACATTGGCAAGAATTTTCTTTTCTGTGTGGTTTTCCCACTGAGCCTGTTACCATCCAGTCTCTCCTATCAAAGATGCTCACCCCCCATCCTGAGTATTTCCCAAGAGGGGTGACAGCTGGCTGGGGAGGCTAGCATAAAAGCATCAGTGGTGGACTTTGGTCTTGTCAACATACCCATAATGAAAGAATATTTATTTAGGCCTACTCTGCCCCGTGGGTAGGGGGCAAAAAAACCTACAACAGCATGGGGAACACAATGCCTGCTACAATGTGGGTGCTTGCTCTCATGCACTAGATATAAAAGCTACCATAGCTCTCCCCTCACTGTCAGGATGGGCACACTCATTCACCCTTGCCAGCTCCATCAAGTGCTTGAGCTGCTGACTGATCTCATGTAACCTGGGTCATAATCAAGGCTTTATCCCTCTATGCCATTAGAGATGGATTACACAGATCTGACATTTGCACTGAGAAATCACAATGCTTCAGCTTCTGCAATTAAGAATTAAAAAAAACATGTTTTATAAACTTGAACATCAAAGAAAGGTTTATTCCTTTAAGTTTTATTCTTTGCCAAATATAAGATTCAGATTTGTATATTTGCACTAAGCTTCATACTGTGACATCATCTAGAGTTTTCTTTATTTAAAAAGCATCTCCCTCCCTACAACTAGGATG
This sequence comes from Protopterus annectens, assembly GCF_019279795.1. Taxonomy (NCBI): domain Eukaryota; kingdom Metazoa; phylum Chordata; order Ceratodontiformes; family Protopteridae; genus Protopterus; species Protopterus annectens. The sequence continues at coordinate 729,340,057 of NC_056743.1, forward strand.
CACTTTTTCACATAGTGACTATAACACTCTTCCTATTGTACTTAATTTGGAGTGGAAGAGAATGTATGAATGAATCAATGAATGAATGAATGAATGAATGAATGAATAATAAAAATAGTTACTGCAGGAGTAGCTATTCATTCGTTCATTATTAGAAGCAGACTGATTCCTCTTTGAATAACTTGTCATGCAGTCAAATCCAGTGTGTGTATAATATGCCACCAGAATGCTGGGCAGGAGTTGGAGTAACAGAAATTGCAAATCCATTGTACACTCATTCAATGTGAAACAGTATCAGACTCCACTGCCCAAGTTTCTGGGTGCCTCAACTTAACCACTGAGGTAGGATCCATGTTTTCCATAAATTATTTAGCATACAGGGTCATTTCTAACAAGTCTGGCCAGTAATATGTGCAGGTTAGACAGAAGTACAAAACACTAAAATCCATCCTCTCTGGGGAAAAGTCAGTTTTCATGTGTTTTCGTTTGTTTTGTTTTTTTTTTTTTGGGGGGGGGGGGTAGTGCTCTCCAGTAATCTGAATAAACATGAGGACTAGATCTGTGCTATGACTGCTCTGGCAGAAAAGTAGGAGTACCATCTAGAATACTTCATTATTTGTTAGATGGATACGAGACACGATGCCTTAATGAATCTCACGTATATGTCTAATGCTCATAACTCATACCAGCACAAGAGTGACTACTGATATGCTTTGTCAATTTTATTTCTTAGCTAACCAGGTATGTGAGCTGGCCCTCCTCTGAACCTTTTTAGCCATGTCATGGGTATCTGTGTGTGTAGTTTAATTTAAACAATCAACCAGCATGTCTGGGTAAAGGGAGGAAACTGAGTACCTGGATAAAACCCACACAAACACAAAGAACACATGCAAAACTTCAAATCGACTATAAAGTGAAGTTAAGATTAAAACTTTGACCTGGATGCTGTGAGCCATAAATCTTATCATTAAACCATCATGTTACCTAACCAAAGTACTATTCGTAGCGGACATATGTTCAGAGTTTATATGAAATATTATATACTGGAAGTTTTCAGAAAGTGGCAAACAACTTCGGTCAGAGTTCTGGTGCATCACCTGTACCAAAATTAACAAAAAAAATCAAATGGTATCTTAAAGTATAATCAAAACATGAATGACAGAGATGCTTTGAGACTTGAGCATGAGATAGGTGAGCTATAAGACAGCTAATACAAAGACACAGGAAAGAAAACTGATAGGCCTGAACCTACAAATTTTTGAGAAAATAAGATGAAAAAGAAAAGTTGTGATGGACTTGTTAATGATAAATAAATGGAGAACTGGAGGAATATGTAAAACTCTCTTGAATTAACAGGACTGGAATAGGTGCTGCAGAGTTTTAAGCAATTACCACTGGCTCCTTCCATAGTTGCTCTTTTTCATTCATAGCCTCCTTTCTCACTTGTTCTCCCACTAAAGTGTACCATATGCAACCGACAGAAAACAAGGTATGCCATGGAGCCTAATTGGAGGTGCAACCAGCCCAGAATGCTAAACTGCCTGGTTATGAGTATAGCTGCACATACAGTGCCAGCACCATTTCCACTCTTATGCTGAAACCTATATGAATTTTCACCACCAATTAACACCAAGGCAGCATAAGCACCAACACCAGAATCCATCATCTCAGAGGTAAAGAGAGTTGTTTGTGAAATATTTAGTTCTCCTTTTTTCCATATGCTCCCCAATAATTTGAAAATACATCAAGAACAGTGTCCCGGTCCTGAATTAACTGTAGCATCCAGTACCTTTAGAGTTAGTACCAATAAGTACAATACAGCATGACACAGATGAAAGGTACAGCTATATTTCTGGCAGGAAGAGCAATGTGACAGCAAGGACATCTGTGCATATCTTCTTCCCCAAAGAAACAGTGTTTCAGAATTGGGTTGCTTGCTGAAGAAATCCAAACTGACTACATCACATACATCTGCAAGCAGGCTGTGTACATTTTATGATTAACCCTAAAGAAGGACTGAGTACCATGTTAGGATGAAAAGCTTTAATAGATTGAAACATCTTTTCACTACTTTTTTTGCTATCTACTTACCTATGAAAAATGAATTAGTAAACGGCACCACTTTGGAAAACAGTATTAAAATATTGTGCCACATTTATCCAACCCATGCCCAGATTATACCACATAATCAGAATTGTGTAAAAGATAGCTGAGAATGGTCATTTTGTTTTAACATGCTATGATGAACACACACTGCTTACAGCAATACTTCTGCATGGTCAGCACTTCACGTGGTACACTTAAGCTCAATAACAGGTGTAGCTGCTCCGCAGATGGTGCCAGAGAAGTATTCCTATGTCGTGCCTCAACTTACACAAAGACTTAACTTGAGCACCTAAGTAAGCAACCTGTAGAAAGGAGGCCAGTGACCATAGCTCTCTGCTGAATGTTAACAGTAGCCAATGACTTTAATGCATAAATAAAATATGTACCTAGTCATCCTTATTACTCAGTTTATATAGCACTTCTGCTAAATCTCCCATTACTGATTAGTTGTGCACGTGTATATCACAGGCATTTACACAATGATTTTGCCTTCCAAGTGTACACTTTAGATCTGTGCAGCATGACTGCTGCAGTTCTGACTTAATTTGTCTTCTTGTTTTTCTGAACTCTAAGAACCATGAAAGTGACCTTCTTGATTTGAATTAAAGTACTTCACAAACAAAGGGCAAGACATTGAAATCTCAGGGTAAATCTGTGAAATCCCTCAGTATAAATCTGAATACTTCGGGTTATTTTTTTCTGTGGTGTCATAGATGAAATCAAGATCATCCATGCTTAATAAATGTTAAAAAAGGTAAGGAAGGAGGAAAAAGCAGAGTGAATTTAAGTAAAATTGAAAGCATAACAATCTTAGACTAATTCTTACTTTGTTTAGAAATGCATCAGAAAGGAAATTAAATTTCAAGTAATTACTTAATTAAAATGTATGTTCTTTGCCTTCTTTCCTTAGTTGTTTGATGAAATTTGTGTACAGTTTTACAGAACAAGCACCTTTCCAGCCAGGATTTTGACCTGTAGATTTCATTGCACATCCATTTCTTTTAGACATCCAAATATTTAACTATATGTTTGTGTGTGTGTGTGTGTGTGTGTGTGTGTGTGTGTGTGTGTGTGTGTGTGTGTGTGTGTGTGTGTGTGTGTGTGTGTGTGTGTGTATATATATATACATATATAGATATATGTAGATATAGATACAGATATGTATGTGTGTATACACACACACACACACACACATATATATATATATATATATATATATATATATATATATATATATATAGATACATACACACACACACACACAGATATACATATATATATATATATATATATATATATAGATATATATAGTTATATGTAGATACAGATATGTATGTGTGTGTGTACACACACACACACATATATATATATATATATATATATATATATATATATATATATATATATATATGAGTGCAGAGTTCAAAACTGAACTTTGCAAATGCTGCAGGTGTGCAGAATTGTGAAATTTGCCCTTTCTCCACTGTAATCTGATCTTGGAGTTGGTGTATATAATTAGAAGAGGTGTGAAGGGGGCTTGCCCTCCATGAAAAAAAGCTGTTTTTGTTTTGTTTTGATTCATTGTGATTTGAAATATTGAGTATTTTGTATTCAAGTGTGTGTAATTCAAACTGTTATGGTGCATGTTTTAGCGGGTCTATGTTCATGCATCAAAAAAAATTACAGAGAACGGCTAATAATCGAATGTGAAACAGTGAAAGTTTAACATACCGAACATGCTTAACAACGAAAAATGATTCAGCTAATGGTTATAGTTGGCCAACAACCAGTTACCACGATGCATAAGGTAAGCAAAGGAAACCTTTTTTTAAATTTGCCTGATTCCCCAGTATAGTGCGATCTTGGAGTTGGTATATATAGATAGTGGCGGTGTGAGGGGGATGTGGAGCAGAGCCGCCCACCTTTGTTGGTTACATTTGCGATGTTGGCCAGCTATGGCCATTCGATGAACTATTTTTCACTGTTAAGCTTTTTTGGTGCATTAAACTTTCACTGTTTAACGTTCAATTATTAGCCGATTGCTGTAATTTTTGTTCGATGCATAAAACATAGACCCTGTTTTAGCAACTGAATTTTTGATAGTTCAGACATTGGTCATACAAATATATATATATATATATATATATGACTTTCATAATACCGAGATGAAAAGTCTGATATTCCAAAATCCTGACACTTCAGATAGCCATCTTTCATTTAAATGAAATTTTACTACATGGACTTCATTGCTACTGCATAGAATGAGAAAACTGTGAAAAATTACCATACATATAGTGTGCTGTGTCGTTACATTCCCATATTAGTTATCAAACACAAGTGAAAATATAGCAGACAAGTTGCAGGAAATGTAATTACGACTTAACTAGCCACTAACACTATATCAACAGTACACTACCCTTTTAAAAAGCCAAACGTCATACCTAACCTCACCTGCACACTGCCCAACCAATACCTGCAAAGCGAAAAAAAATCCCACTGAATATTCATGATGGTAGCTATAGCACCAACATAAATATTAATTACAGACACATTTAATAAAAACAATTATTAATTTTTTACTTTTACATTTTTGCAAGGGGGATGCATCCCCCAAAGCCCGTGCAACTTAAATATACCCACTCCGAGATTGTACTACAGTGCAGAAATGAGTGGATTTTCTGTTCTGCTCAATTCAGAAAGTCAGCATTTTAAACATTCAGTCTGTAAAGTGAAGTTTCAATCAAATGAAACTTTCAGTTTTTGGTCTTGGTATTCTGAAAACTTTTCGGTCATGTCAAGTAGACCCATAGATATATATATATATATATATATATATATATATATATATATATATATATATATAGATAGATATATAGATATATATATATATATATATATAGAGAGAGAGAGAGATTTATATAGATATAGATATTTATACATGTAATGGGATGTGCAATACACAAAGTTATGTAACTAGTTCTGTCAGAGGCATACACATCTCTTTTAGGATGGAAAATGCACAATACATGTACAAGCATAGTAGCTGTTCAAAAATCCATAAAAATCAATATTCAGATTATTTTTATATTTTAGACTTTTTTTTTTTTACAGTTCACAGAAAACGATACAAGGCTGAATTTGTATTTATTTATGTATGTATGTATGTATGTATGGGGAAATACTATTACAATGAAAACTGTAATAAAAGCAGATCATTATATCTCTGTGACAGGATCCCACGCTGTTACTAGTCAGAATATGTCATATGCCTACTTTATTTTCTTCCCTTCCCCATTCACAAGGACCATCCAATGGCTCCCACTACCTATACCCAATCATTCCATCCATTCTTCCTGTTGATCCTTGAGCCAGGCCCAGGAAGCTAACCAGCTGACTTCCCTCAGTGGTGAGAGTTTGGCTGTCTTTTTTCCTTATCTTCAAAGAAAATAAACAGTCGATTTGACATTCTGAAATCTTTTGTCTTACTCCCAGTAGTATCTGAGATGCCTGTGGACATCGAGGGTATGCTGAAATTCAGGGAAGAATTCAAAGTGATGACTAGACTGGGTCATTGTAAACTCAGAAACAACCTCACCCTATCTTTGTGAAAAACTAAAAAGGGCTGAGAAGACAATGGGGGACTGCAACTCCGATGTTCATCTAACAAAATGAAAAACACGTCAGACTTGCAAGACATAAAAAATATAGTTACTAAATTTATTGAAATTAAGATTAAGCACTTTCATCCCTTTAAAGGCTGAGACTTCATCAGAATATTTATTTATAACACATCCGTATTTAAACCATTTCATCCAGATCACATGATGACTCATGATCCTGCCACAAACTCTACTTTCACAAAAACAATTATTCCTAACTTGATGAAATATATTGCATCAATCCTACACACTAATAATGACTAAAAAGCATAAGATATATTAACTAAACCTATTTGTGCAAAAATAATTAAATAATTATTCACATTATAAAAAAATACGTGTGTAAAATCAATTTATAAAAAAAAATATATGCATAGCCTTCCAAAATGGTCATAATTTAGCCGACTGCAGTTTTAGTACACTTGTTTGCAGTTGATACACACACTGCAAGTATCTGCCAGTTGGTAATTCTATCAGATGCTCATCTTGCCAAAGTCAAAACAATAAGTAAAGCTGTCTCCCAAGTAAGACACTTCAGAGAAGACCTAGCAATAGGTTTAAAAGGATATTGAGTCAGCTTTTCTAATTCAAAATTAATATTCCAGGATGGAGCCACCTGTTTCCTAAGTGGTCTAATATGCAAAACCCATTTCAAGAACTGTTTGACCTGGAACAATGAAGAAACAGAAGATCTAATGGCTGACAAGCATAAATGGTTATTGTTTGTCTTTCAGCTTTTCCCTGTTAGGGGTCTCCACAGCAGAACTCCAGTCCGTTAATGATTGGCAGTTGGTTTTTATGGTGTCGAGTTGCCAGCCCGATGCCCAACCTTCAACGAAGGCATGCCCATTCAATGCATGTCTTTCAAACACCCACTTGACCGCGCGGAGGACATGCAGACTCCACACAGAAGGCACTCCCAACCCTAGCCGAGAATCGAATGGGAGAACCTCTTGCTGTGAGGCAACAACGCTACCACTGCACCACCATGGAAGTATTGTATTTTGATAGAAGCATACAATTGGCCTGATTTGAGAAATTCACACAGGTACTAAATAATTAATGGAGCCCCAATCTGGTATGTGTCTTGGTCTCTATTAAGGCATCAGCTAGAACCAGTGTTACCTGGGCCAAAAGGGAGTTACCAAGAATACTTTTGTAGAGTTCTTCTTCATCTTTAGCAAGGCTTGAGCAATCAGAGGAAAGGGGGAAGGAATAAAGGAACATTCTAGTCCATGAGAAGGAAAAGGCATCTGTTTTCCAGGCCTGCTTGCAAGGAATCCTGGCACAGAATTTCTGTAACTCTCTGTGGTGAACAAAGAAAGCAGATCTACTTGGGTAGTTCCCCATTTTGAACTATTTTCTGGAAGACCTATGGATGTAACACCCATTCATGAGAGTCTCTCCTGGATAAGCACTGGGAGTCTGCATCTCTTTTCTGTTCTGATGATATATAGGTTGCCAGAAGGGAGAGATTGTGCTGAGTTGCCAGCTCCAGGGTTATGATGGCCAGTAATCAGAAGGGGTAGGACCTGGTTCCCCCTTGTTTAGGTACCACATAAAGTACAGTTGTGTACTTACCATAAATGTAGATGTTCGAGTGTATTCACTGTTGCAGTCATTACAATTGGGTTATCCTGCTGGCAGGCTACCCGCAGTCGGCCTGAATTCCAAAGTCTAGGCCCGGCGTCAGTTGCTGTTGCCTCCTCCCTGACGTCAGTGCGCCAGGGGTATAAAAGATGCAGCCAACACCATTTTCTTCAGTTTTTCTTGCCCCAGATGTCAGGTGCCCCCAAAAGGATAGGCTAAAAATATGTCAATAAAGCATGCATGCACCAAGGTAAATTTTTCCTTCATCTACAAGCAAATACACCACATAGGTTGTATAGAATAGAGAAGTACAGATAAGTTCCAGCAAAGATAAGGGGGATGGTGGGAGGGTAACCTGGACTGCAACAGTGAATACACTCAAACATCTACATTTATGGTAAGTACGCAACTGTACTATGTTCATCGTGTTTCACTGTTGCAGTCATTACAATTGGGTTGAATCCCAAAGCTAAGGTTGGGAGGCTGGAGCTAAATAGGATTAGGAGCAGCTATGAGGCCCTGCAGAACTGCAGTGGCAAAGCCTGCCCTGGATTTAGAGTAGACTGGTAATTGATAGTGCTTTGTAAAAGTGTGCACTGAACTCCAGGTTGCAGCCTCTAAAATGTCTTTGGTTGGTACTCCTCTGAGAAAGGCTGCTGAAGTGGCTGCTGCTCTGGTTGAATGTGGCCTAATGCCCTTAGGCACTGATTTGCCATGTTGTGAATAGCAGAAACGAATGCAGTGGCCTATCCACTTTGAAATAGTCTTCTTTGAGATAGCCTTTCCTTGTGATCCTGCAGCATATGCCACTAGTAATTGCTCAGTCTTTCTGAAAGCTTTGGTTCTGTCCAAGTAAAAGCACAGCTGTCTGTGTATGTCCAAAGAATGCAGAAGTCTCTCACCCTTACTCTGTGGGTTTGGGTAAATGGTAGGCAAATGAATAGTTTGGTTAAGGGACACATTGGACACTACCTTATGCATAAATGTCGGGTTTGTCCTCAGAGAACCCCTATCTGGATGGAAAATGATAAAAGGTTCCACAGCCATGAGTGCCTGTAGCTCTGAGACTCGTCTTGCAGAGGTTACTGCTAGGAGCAGAGCTGTTTTCCAGGATAAAAATTTTATATCAGCTGTAGCGGCTGGCTCAAAAGGAGGCAGGGTGAGTTTTTCCAAGACATAATTGAGGTCCCATGCAGGTATTGGTGATCTCCTTGGAGGCCTTAAGTTTTTGCTCCTCTGAGGTACTGCCTTAATAAAGGATGAGAAAAAATAGGTGGCTCTGTATTGTAATGAGCTGAAATGGCAGAGGCATGAATCTTAATTGATGAAAAGGATAGGCCTTTGTCCAGCATCTCAGTTAAATATTGCAACATCTGAGGAATATTTGGTACAGTCGTGTCAATCACTTGTGCCTGGTTCCAAGTACAGAATCTCTTCCATTTTTCAGCATAAGATTTTCTGGTACTAGGCCTCCTGGCCTCCAAAATAACATCCATCACCACTTTAGAGAGAGGTGTGCTTTCAATGACTACATTATCCACCATGCTGCCAGATTTAAGGTCTTGAGTTGGCTGTGCAGGATCTGATTGTTGTGTTAGGACAGTAAGTGAGGAATTTGAGGTAATGTCCAGGCTGGGTATTGAGACATGTTCCTTAGGATTGGGTACCAGTGCTGGCGGGGCCAGTCTGGGGCAATCAGAATCATCTTTGGCTTCTCCTGTCTGACCTTTAAGAGTACCTTGGGGAGGAGAGGCAGTGGAGGAAATGCATATACTGATAAGTTTTTCCAGCTGAAAGATAGAGCATCCACTTTCCATGCTTGCTTGTGATAAGTCCTTGTGCAGAATCTCTGCAGTTGGCAGTTGTGAGGGAAGGCAAATAGATCTATGTCCGGGCATCCCCAATTCCTTGTTATCATGCTGAAGACTTGTGGATCCAATTTCCACTCGTGGGGATCCATGAGGTTTCTGCTTAGTTCATCTGCCAGAGTATTTATCTTTCCTGGCAGGAATTGTGCCTGCAGATGTACTTGGTAATTCAATGCTGTGTCCCACAAATTCATGGCTAGTCTGCATAGTGGGTAGGAATGAGTGCCTCCCTGCTTGTTTATGTACTACATGACTGTAGTATTGTCCGTCTTTATCAGTAGTTGTCCCGGATGAAGTAGATCCTTGAAGGCTGTCAGGGCATTCTGAATAGCTAACATCTCTTTTTGGTTGATATGTAGATGCATTTGGCTTGCGGACCATGTGCCCTGAATACATCTTCCTGCCATGTGGACCCCCCAGGCATAATCTGATGCATCTGTTGTTAATATCTGCCTGGCTGTGGGTAAAACGAATGGCTGCCCCTTTTTGTGGTGACAGGCCTTTGCCCACCATCGAAACTCCTGTTGCAAGCAGGGAATGAGGGTAATTTTTGTTTCCAGGCTGTGGCAATATTGAGTCCAAACACTTTTTAGATACCATTGAAGTTTCCTCATATGCAGTCTTGCATATGGAATTAGCAGAATGCAGGATGCCATGAAGCCCAAAGTCTGCAGAATTTTTCTTGCAGATAACTGGGTCTTTGTTGCCAACATTTTGAAATAAGTAGTCAGTTGTCTTTGTTTGTCTGGCGTGAGATAAGCTATCTGGGCAGTTGTATTTAAGCTTGCATCCAGGAATATTATCTCTTGAGAGAGTACTAGTTTTGATTTTTTTTTTTTCGTTTACTGTGTACCCCAGGCATGTTAGTAATCTTTTTACAAATGCCAGATACTGTAGTAGAATGTCCTTGTTCTCTGCTTGAATAAGGCAGTCGTCCAAGTAAGGATATATTTGTATTCCTCTTTGTCTGCAAAATGCAATTATTGGAGCCAGGCATTTTGTGAAGACCCTGGGCACAGTAGATAAGCCAAAGTGCAGTGCAGAGAATAGGTAGTGCATTGAGCCAGCTTTGAATCTGAGGTATCTTCTGCATGACTGTCTGACTGGAACATGCAGGTATGCCTCTTTTAGGTCTAAAGTCACAAGCCAAGCCTTCTTGCCCAGCATGGGCAGAAGCTGCTGCATAGTCAACATTTTGAATCTTGGAATATCCAGATATGTGTTTAGAATAGATAGGTCCAGTATTGGTCTGCAGACTTTGTCCTTTCTGGGCACCAAGAACAGTCTTGAGTAAAATCCTTGTCCCTGCTCTTGCTGTGGTACTTGCTGAATGGCCCTCATGTTCATGAGGGATGACACTTGCTTTTGTGCCTCTGCCCATTGATTTTTTGGCAGGTCTGGCAAACCGTTTGCCCTTGGCAGGGTGTGAAAGTGAAACCTGTAGCCTTGTGACACTATATCCAAGACCCATTTGTCCTGGGTTATTACATGCCAATTTTGAGAAAAAAGTGCTAGTTTTCCCCCTAAAGGTGCTGCCAGAAGATAAGTGCTTGGCGCAGGCAGGGGGAAGTCATTGAGACGGTTTCCTGCATGGCTGTGATTTGTCTTCTCCGCTTTTGGAGGAAGAAGTACCCCATTGTTTAGACCTGTATGAGCCTTGGGGCTGGGATCTGCCTCTAGGCCATCTGTATCTGCCTCTTTGTGGCCTGTCTGACACTGGAAAGGACCAATTCTTTGTAGGCCAGTGCCTGCTAAATCTTGGAGGCTGTACCTGTAAGAAATCATTGACTGTTTGCATAGATTTAGCTTGGTCCTCCATTTTTTTCAACGCCTCTTCTGCTTTAACACCAAACAAGGTATCATGCCGCAATGGAGCATCTAATAATTTTGCTTTAACATGATCAGGCAGATTCTGTTCCTTTAACCAAGCATGCCTCCTAATGACAGAACCTGTAACAGCGGCCCTGCAGGAGGCCTCCGGAGAATCAAAACCACATTGCAAAGTATGCTTTCCCACTTGTTCAGCTGCATGCAATAAATCCTGCATTTCTTTGTTTTCTGCACATTCAGAGTTTATCAACATTTTCTGTTTAAGCAGTGACATAATATATTGCTGATATCTAAGCATATGAAACTGACAATTTAAAGCCCTTATAGCCAAGGTAGCAGAAGTGTAAATCTTTTTTCCCCATCTGTCCAGTGCCCTAGAATCCCTGTCGGAGGGGTAGGGTTTTTTGCAGTGGAAGCATTGACCTTTTTGGGACCCTGAGAGATAGTTTCTGGGTCAGCAGCAGGGTTCTTAAAAAGAAATGTATGTGAATCAGGAACCCTGTAGTATCTGTCTGGCTTAACAGGAGCTGGAGGTAAAGAGTCAGGAGTCAGACTGGACTCTGAAAATACATCATCTACAATGTCTAACACAGGAGGAATAGCAAGGGGCCTGTGCTGAGGTAGTAAAAGGAAGTCTCTGAGCCTTTTCTTAGATTCTGAATAATCTTGGCTCTCCCAGTGGAAATGCTCCCTCATGGTATGCAGAGTTTCCCCAAAAGAATAATCCTCAGGAGGAGAGGCTAAAGGGATAGATTCTTCAGTATCAGAATCCTCATAGGGAGGAAGAGAGTATTCCTGATCAGAAGAGGAATCAGAAGAAATGGAAACCTGATCTGAAGAGTCATATTCTATCTCTTGCCTAGACCTCTTATCAGGAGGGGGATGGGAACCCCTGATCAAAGTAACTAGGTCTTCGGCCATTTTGAGCATCTGTTTTTTAGGCATGGAGGCCTGTCCATGGGGCTGTTATACTTGTTTATTTGTCGTTAGACTTTGCCTTTGAAGCTGAAGTCATTTTAACATATAACTGTGTAGGCCTGAAAACACCCTCAGAAGCCAATGCCTGCTCAGCGGCTCCAGACCCATCTGAGGGAATAGTTTCCGAGGTTCCAATACCTTGTGTTTCCAGTGGCACAGTTGGCCCCACGTGGGAGTCGGAAGCGGCCTGTGGCTCTAAAGTAGCGGGCATCAGGGGCTGCGAAAGCACCTCACTGAGAACCGGCAAACCGGCGACTGGCTTAGAAGAAGCCTCGTTGTCAGTTTTGGACCTCGGATGCCTGTCCTTTTCTTTTTCTTTGCGTTTCTTTTGAACTGCGGTAGTCGGATGGCTATCCGACGACATCTTGTAATTAAATCTTCTGCCAAAATAGTGAAATGCAAAATCGTACTGACGCTTAATAGTGCTTTGGTTAAATCTAGCACAAAACCGAAAATTAGCAACGTCATGATCAGGGCCTAGGCAAGGAATACAGCAAGAATGGAAGTCCTTATGAGGTATTTGCTTCCCACAAGAAATACAATTATTAACTTTTTCTGACATCGGTCTGGAGCAAGAAAAAAGTTTCCCCAACGGGATACTTAGCTTTTAATGAAGACTTCGGATCTGAAATTCGAACATGAAAACCTCAGGAGTCAGCCGACCGGCACTTTCGAACTGCTTTTGCTTCGGGCACCGCGCGGCAAGAAAGACTGAAGAAAATGGCGTCGGCTGCATCTTTTATACCACTGGCACACTGACGTCAGGGAGGAGGTGACAGCAACTGACGCCGGACCTAGACTTTAGAATTCAGGCCGACTGCAGGTAGCCTGCCAGCAGGATAACCCAATTGTAATGACTGCAACAGTGAAACATGATGAACATCTGTAGTGTTATCTTTTGTGACTAACAGTGGTACTACAGTTCACAGCTGATTCAGTGTTTTTATTGCTTTATCAAAGCCATCACCCTCTTTTGAGGTTTATGTGCTTTTTCCTAAAATGAGACTTCTTTATACCATGAACTTTGATAACTTTGATAACTGCCCTGCAGACAAAGTCCAAGGCATTTGATGTGGCAGATTGGGTTGGAATGGGAAGGAAGAGAAAGACCGGGATTTGTTGGGCTTGGTTAGTCCAGCTAGGGAGTTGCCTATTGATGGATTCAAAGACTGGAACAGGAAAGCAAAGTTGATGTCTGTGTTGGGTCCCAACAGATATGAGGAACTACAGAATTTTCCAGGTGTACAATCTGGCTAAAGAACCATAAGGATGACTGATGTCATGTAACCCAGAATTATGAGGAAATCCCTTGTTGTAGAACTGGTCTGGTGAGTAAGATGTAAGAACTGTTGATCGCAGAAGGAAACTTTGTCTGGAGGGAGAGTAAACTACCATTAAAGAAGTGTCTAGAAGGCATCCTAAAAAGAATAACATATGAGATGGGATTAGGGAAGAATTTTCCAGCTTTAATTCGAAACCAGGTCTGCAGAATAGATTCACATAAAAAAATGAACTGATGCCTGAGTATATGTGGTGGAATCTGCTAAGTAGAGGCAATCATCCAGGTAGGGGTAAATGTGAATTCCCTGAAGTGTGTAGAAGGCAATGACTGGAGACAGAATTTTGTGAATATTCTTAAAGCTGTAGTCAAACCAAATGGAAAAGATGCTAACTGAAAGTACAATCTCAACACAAAGAATCTTAAAATAACACATGGTCTTTATGAATAGGGATGTGGAGATATACATCTTGAGGTTGAGAGTGACTAAGTAAAAATTGTGTGGTAGAAGAGGAAAAAGCATCTAAAAGGTTAGCATTTTGAACTGTGGAACAATGAGAAATATATTCAGAACTGAAATAATTCAGATTTGTAGTGAATAGGGGAAAAGAGTTGAGAAGCATAATCAAGACCATCCTCTTCTCAACTCTTTTCCCCTATTCCTTACTAATCTGAATTACAGGAAACTCTATCCTCAGATTCCTCAAATAAAAAGTATATTTTTCTGATATCCTTGGTAAAATGAAAGAATTCTCCATCATTGCTAAAATGAAAGAATTCTCCAAATGGGAAGGAAAGGAGAGAAGTTTCAGAGACATAAAGATGATATTATGACCTCTTCAGTTTGGACTGCCCCAAATCTTTAACCATTCCTCCAAGTACTGTTGGATTTGGGAGGTGCTTTTGATTCAGTCTCTGCTTCTCCAGTTTCACCACCTCTTGAACCTAGGAAGCTTGGCAGGTTATATAAGGTAACAGGCTCCCATAAATGTCTTTTCAGGAATCCCTTTGCTGACTTGGATGGGGTCTCTATAGACAAGGATAGTGGATCTTGCTTTTAGCTTTTTCTATTCCTGACCCCAATGAGAAAGGCACTATGATCTATTAACTCCTAACCAGGGAAGACACAGGGGGTTGAAGACTGGAAAGACTGCAAAGCCTGGAGAGCCCCTGGGCAAAGATGTACTAGTCTTCCTGATAGCAGAGACAAATGCTTAGTCTTTTGGGTCATTTTCTTTGAGTCTCTGGTCTGATTGTCTTGGGCAAGTCAGATCTCAGGACCTCAAGACCAATCTTGCTACTTCCTCCCTTGTCAGATCATTATGCACACCACTGCCCCCTTCCATCAGAATGAAATGGGGTTCTCCATTATCAGCTAAGGACACGTGAAGTCCAGTTTGATTGGATTTATGGATAGCCTGGGCCTTAGCAGTTTGTGGAACTGTCCATAACAGACAATTGAAAAGAGAAAGACATACAAGTCTCTTCAGAAGCCTCCTTTGAAAATGTTCTCCTCTTTTTTGATTGAAAGGTGATAACCATACTAGAGGATTCAGTAGCCTTGATCACACATGCCAACACCTTCACATAAGATGTTTTAGGCTGTTAAGCCTACTATGAATAGTTTTGGGAGTAAACGATAAGCAGATGTCACAAGGACAGGCATTGTGACTCTCCCCAAGACAGAAAACTCATACCGCTTGGACTTTTTCCGGTCTGTCCTAAATCTTCTTCCTCAGATTGTCTTCTGCTTTTCTGCACATGTGCCTGAACCTCTATAATCTGTTCCTTTGACCTTCTTTACAATTGGAGTTACTTTGGCCTCTGCTTTGATATCATCATTTATTCATCTGTCCCACAGAGTGCATCCTACCACCTATCTCAGACATTTCACTACCATCACCTCTAGCTTCCTCAATGGTTCTGTATTTACTGCGCAAGTACCATACAGTAGTACTGGTGGTACCCTGCTTTGTACACCTTACTTTTCAGCTTCTTTGACATTCATCTGTCATATTCAACCCCTGACACTCTGTGCCAGTTGCCTGCAGCCTCCTTGATACTAGCTTTGACCTCCTCATTCAGACTTTACTTCTCTTCAATCACCCCTCCGAGATACTTGAATCTGTTATCCAGTTCCACTATTTTCCCTTCCATCTCAGTTCTCAGCTTCTTCCAATTTCCCCCTTTGCTGTCATTACAGCTGTCTTATCTGTGCTCAGTTTCATCCCTTGTGTCTCAGGTTTTGCATTTCATTCCCCTATTCTTTGCTGAAGATCTTGCTTAGAGTCTGCCTGTAATGCCACATTGTCTGCATATAGCAACTTTGTAGATCTCCCCCCTCTAACCTGTTTGCTAATGTAGTCAATCACCAGTATGAAAAGCAGTGGGCTAACAGCTGAACCCTGATGCACACCCACTCCCACTGGGAATCCCTCTGAGAGACAAGACACTGTTCATACTTGAGTCATCGGGTCCTTGTACATAGCCTGCATTAATTCTACCAATGTTTCTGAGACTTCAGACCACTGCAGACCTGCCACATCAACTTCTTGGAACCTTGTCATGTTTTCTTCAAATCCAGGAATGCCCAGTTGGACTCTTTCCTCATCACTAGCTTCTTTTCAACTATCTGACTTACTGCAAACATCAGGTCAGTTGTGCTACAACCTGATCTGAATCTGAACTGCTCATTTCCCATCTTACTTTCTACTACTCTTCACATTCGTTTATCAATCACCCTTTCCAGAACTTTCATGCAGTGTGACAGGAGTTTGATACCTCTGTACTACCCACAACGTGGATGTCCCCTTTTTTTGTACAAACTAACTAGTATGCTTATTTACAATAATCTGGGATATGCCTTCCTCTCCATACTGCTGTGAGTACCCTCATGAGCCACTTCTCCCCTAACTCACCCAACATCTTAATCAAATTTGCTGTGATATTATCTGAGCCTGCTGCTTTCCCTGATTTCATTCATTTTCCTTAGTGCTGTTCTTACTTATTCTATGACTGGCTACTCCTCTCCATTCATCGTAGGCTGTGTCTGAGGCAGTTCAGCTTCGGTGGGGTTTTCTTCATTCAGAAGCTGCTGAAAGTACTCCTTCCACCTGCCTTTGATTTTCTGTGGACTGGAGAGCAAGTTGTGGCATCCCTTACAAAAGTTATCTAACGATCTTCTTTATCTTTCTGTCTTTGCAATTCAACCTTATATAGTTTCTTTGTGCCATCTACGGAGTCACTTTCAAGAAACTGGAAGAGTGCCTCTGATGCCTTTTTCTTTGCTATTGCAACTCCTATCTTAGGCATCTTTGTTAACCAACCAGTGTTCCTTCTTAGCCTGGTCCATCTTTTCTTAGACTGGCCACCTGTCAAGCATTTTTCATGAATACAGCCACAGATGGAGTAAATTAACACATTCTCTTACTTTTTCCTGCACATTGTC
This sequence comes from Protopterus annectens, assembly GCF_019279795.1. Taxonomy (NCBI): domain Eukaryota; kingdom Metazoa; phylum Chordata; order Ceratodontiformes; family Protopteridae; genus Protopterus; species Protopterus annectens. Next base: position 729,356,815 of record NC_056743.1, read on the forward strand.
TTTCTTTTGTTGTCTTCTTGGACTTCTGCATTCCATCACCAGCTTTCCTTATGTACCTTATTTCTGTACCTGGCATAGCCACATACCTGCTCTGTGGTCGTCACACATGCTGTTTTCAGATGCAGCCATTCTTCTTCAACTCTACCTATTTTCTCTTCTTCCTGAGGTGCTAGAGCCCTGAGTCATTCCTTGAACTCTTGTACTTTCTCTCCTGTCAACTTCCAAGTCTTCACTAATCTCTGTTGACCTTCTCTGAAAATTGTTTGCAGCTGATCATGGCAACCAGTGGTTTATGTTACTGGACAACTATTTTACTAGGGATTACTTTGTGATCACTGATTCTATCCCAGTGCCCTTTCCTTACTAGGAGGAATTCTACCTGAGTTGCATTATAGCCACTCTAGTATGTGATCTTGTAACTATCTCTCTTGATGAACAATGAATTTGCCTCTGTCAGGTCATTTGCCAGACAGAAGTCCATAATGGCCTTTTCTTCTTTACTCCTGTTGCCTCACCCATGTGGACCAAGGCAGTCCTAATATCCTGTTCTGTTTGTCTGATATGTTCATTCAGGACACCCATTTTCAACACCAATTCATGTTGTCCTGCTTTATCTAGTACATCCTGCAACTGCTGTCTGAATGCACTCTTTTCTACACTATCACAACCCTGCTGTGGGGCATAGGTTAAGATTATGAACTGAGCCCTATCATTTCACAGAACTTCGACTGCCATGAGTCTATCACTAATTTTGATGACATCCCACACCGTTATCTGAAGCCTCTCCCTCACCACTTTTCACTGTCTTCTGAAGTCTCTTCCTCACCACAATTCCCACACCATTTCTATCCTGTCCTCTTCCTGAGTAGTAGATTCTGGATCCCCAGCCAAGTAGCTTTGCTGTACTGTCCTACCACCTTGTCTGATGGATACACAAGAAGTCCAGCCTCCTTCTTACCATCACGTCATCCACTTCTAAGCTGTGTCTTGTTAGTGAACCTATACAGAGTAGAGAAATTCTTAGTTCATCTCTGGCAGATTGATTGGTTTTACCTCCAGCTTTTACCTAACAGAACTATCCCAGGTAACCCAAGCTAAGCAAATGGACACTGGCCAGCCAGTAGCACATTGACCCAGGGCTGCTGGGCTTTATGGCAGGAACACAATGGCCAAAAGGAGCACTACAGCCCTTCCACCATTAGTATGGGTCACTCACATAGATCAGAGTAGGCCAGGTCCTGAACCCACTTATCACCGCCAATACTCATGCCCATTTTTGTGACAAGAGACAACATGACCAAATCACTTATAGCCAATTTTACACCATAGAATGGCTAGCCCTGACACGGTACACAGTCTGTGATCCATATTCTCCTATCTTGATGGTACCGTGTACCACAGTTGATGCCCAAAGTAATTGGTTTATACAAGTCTTCCCCCTATGGAGCACCCTCTAGAGTCTGTGCAGCTGCCACAGTTCCATTCTTGGGTGAGTTTGAGCTGGAAACACTCAACGTGTTTTTGGAAAATGGCAGGAACCCCACAGAGACTAAAGAGGAACATGCAAACTCCATACAGGCTTTGGCAAGTGGTCAAGATCAAACCTTTTACCTTCAGCATGAGAGGCAAAGACCTTAACTATTATGCCAACCAGATAAAATATCAGTAGCAATGATTATAATTTTTCGATGACATAAGGTGCCTCCCTAAAAAATCAGTTTATAACCTTCTGCCAACAAACATATAATGGTAGAGTAACTACTGGTTGTACAGCTTAAGAATATCGCTACTTCTATGGGAAAAGTAGCCAGAAATGGACATAAGATCTGAGATTCAAACTGGATTTTCATACAGCAAATTCAAAGGGTTTAAGGTAGGTTGGAAAATCAAGAAAACAGAGCCAGGAGAAATGATCTAAGAATTTCTGAGTTACCAAAGGAGATAGAAAATAGTAACAGCATCAATTTCTTCATCACCTGGATCCTTCAGTTATTTAATTACTGGCTGTTTCACGCAGAACTCAGGCAGTGCAAAGATGTCTCTCAAACCATCCCTACAAACACCACAGGCCGTACCTCTCAAATGCCTAGAATTTTGTAGAAAGCAATATTTTACCTCATATCTTTAGTCTGTTCTTCATAAAATTTGTTTTCATGCAAATCACTGAGGACTGGAGTCACTAAAAATTGGCAGACATTTGAGTTTCAGACTTCTTCCATCCACCCATCCATCCATCCATCCATCGACAACCCATTCTTCCCATTTGTGCACATGGGGGTCGGGATGTCAGTTCAACAGTGACAGTCCTTCAGAAAATACATGATAATGCAAAACTTGTTATTCTAGCAACTTTCTAAATTTATAAGAGCACTATTTCAAATCTGTCCCTAACTCTGGGCCTTTGTCCCCCCATTATTTATAATTTTGTCCAGAATTCTTGAGCAAAAAGGTTGACAAGTATGCCATAGGCCAGTGTCAGGAATTGTCACAACCTATCTTACTTAACTAAAGACTTAATTAAAAAATGCTGAGTATAATCTTTCAGTTACTTATATGGAACAAAAATCTTGCAGAAAAATTATTTATCCTTAGTTATCTTGCTAAACATAAGTGAATGCAGGTCTTTCATAAAAACAAATCTGAGAAACAAGTAATTGTTTTATACCTTGACAGACTTAGAAATCAGTAGAATCTAGGACATTTCCCAACTGTAGCTACACAATCCATAGATTCTCTGCAATTTATTTTATTGTCACCACCACGCCAGACATCAGTCATAAACAAAGGCAATAACAAAACAGCAGCAAGATCTTGACCATCTGTAGAAGTGTTTAACAATAATTATTTACATTTCAAGGAAAGTGCAATAAAGGAATGTCCTATGTCACTTACAATAGAATATAGTAATTGAATGACAAAATACAGAAACTTGAAAACTTAGACTGAAGTGTCAAACAATGAAATGACACCTGAAGCATATAAAGAACTATCTTCAAGAATACAGCAAGAAGCTAAAAGTCACCAAAATTAAGATATCTATAACATATGAGTAAAATGATAACATTATAGCAAACATATTTCTTTAATCTTAAAAAATAGTTAAGCTTAGTTATTATTATCTCTGCGACAAGAATTTGATTGTAACATTTAGCGAACTGAAATACAAGAGCAGCAATTTAAAGTACATTTGTTATGTTAAAATAAAAGTAATCAACTAAATCATAATAAAAAAATGTGCCATGCCTAGATGGCCTGCATGAGAGTTATATAAAACATCTCCCCCAAACCACTGCTTCCCTCAATGACAGAATAAGTTTGGTTTGGAGGTGAGTTGCACCCTGTATCCTTGGAAGTCATCTATTAAATCTGTCCTTCAAAATCCTGGGAAAGACCTAGTACAATGAAATTCTTATAAAATAGTCACTCTACATCATTTTTTATCCCTCATACCCTGGATCTTGTTAAGTGGATAATCTTCCTTCAGCCAACCAGCCTATTCATTCCTCTTTAAGAGTGACGGGCCAGGTAACTCCTACTCAGGTGAGATCCCTGTAGCCCATTTATTCTTTGACTGGAGAGCCTTATCAACCCATTCATTCCCCAGAGAGGTGAGGTGGGGAGCAGGCAGGTCTGCCAGATCCAGCAGACCTCCCTCCCCAGGGTACTTTTAATTACCAGCCAACAACTCTACCACAGTGGCCTAGTTTGGGAAGCATGCATGCCTCACACACAAACCTATCCCAACTTCAGATCTTGCTTCCACCTTCTGACAGCTTGTGCTCAAGAAGCTCGTGGTCCATATGTACAACATCCAATTCTATTTCTAGGTGTTACCCAAGCAGCAAGCCAGAGATGCCTCCCTCCTGCAAGGATGGACAAGTCACTAATCAAATGCAGGTTGTGTGGGTCTCAGTCAAGGCTTCATCCCTCTGCCCAAAGGAATGGACATAGATTTCTAAAATCTTTATTCATAAGCTGGCTGACACACTCAAATTATCCAGTTTAATATATCTTGACCAGATTAGTCTTGTGCTCATCAGGCAAACACAAGTTATGTGAAAAGATTTGCCCTCAGTAAATTATTTCAGCATAAATTATTACAGCTGGTACTTAATCCAAACATTTTAAAAATGTGATGATATGCAGCAGACATGTTAATTCAAGACAACACAAAAGCATGTATGTCTGGAATCTTTAATCCTACTTTCCAGTCCATATATGCAAGGTCTGACTGTTGTATTAAAATAGACACATTGATTTCAGAAAGTTTCTAGTGTGAAGAAACCACAAATTAAGGATGCCCAGTTTCTCCACTGTTGTTTGCAGTGTTTGTGGAACCTTAAATTGTCATAACAAGCTAACTACAATAATGGCTTTAGAAACACAATGAAAACTCCATAGTGCAGCATTATTTGCAGCTCATATTATTTTATTGTTAATTGGTGCAGCGGTTAGCATTGTCACCTCACAGCAAGAGGTTCTCCCGTTCGATTCTCAGCTGGAGCGCCTTCTGTGTGGAGTCTGCATGTCCTCATCACGGTCGAGTGACGTTAAAGACATGCAGGTAGGTGCGAGTGTGAATGGGCGTTCCTTCGTTGAGGGTTGGGCATCGGGCTGGCAACTCAGCACTGTAAAATCCACGGTCAATCATGAGCAGACCAGAGTTCAGCTGTGGTAACCCCTAACCGGGAAAAGCCGAAAGACTTTTATTATTTTATTGTTAATTGATTTTGAGAGCCATTTAATCTCCAAAGCAAAGATGCTTGAAATCATTTCTAATGTTTCAGAACTTTCATTAAAAAAAAAATCACTAGTACTATGTATTTATTTTATTTCTTCATTTTTTTCTTATTTTACAAGCCACCTCTTTAACTAAGTAGATAAACTATATTTAACTTTGGGAGTATAAGCATAACAAAACCTCTACAAACATCAGAAAGCATTTATGAAATTATTACTACTCATTTGTAACATTTAACAGTGTATGGACTCACAGACAGTTTTCTGGTGGGAGTGGATGTGCACTACGATTCAGCTGTGAGCCCACTCATTCATACAGTGATGGACTACATTAGCCAACAGGGTGGAGGGGGAAAATCAACAAAGCTGATGTATGCAGATATTCAGCACTACAAGTAGATTCTGAATAGGAAATTCAGCAAATGAAAGGGAACTGAAATACAAATGTCTAAGCACAATGGAAGAAACTTAGTACAGATAAGATAGTGTTCATGACAACAAATGGATAAAATCAGAAGAAGCCCAAAACTGAGATAAAAAAGGAGAATAGAGAAACAAATTAACAGCTTAAATTACCTGGGAGATGTGGTTGAGAAGAAGGAAAGTCTGAAGGAGATCAAAGCTAAAATCAGAGGTGCTGCAGCCTTCTGGCACAAAGTGTCAGTGGTATTGTGTGAAAGGAAATGCCAAAGAAGATGAAACGTAAGGTATACAAAACAGTGGTGTGACCAGTGTTTCTGTATGGCACAGAAATCTGAGCAGTAAAGGCAAAGCAGATGAAGAAGCTTGAGTCGACAGAGATGAAGTGTTTGAGATGGGTAGTATGATGGATCTGAAGAAGCATGCTTTTATGTACGCGAAAGCGCTTGTCCATTATTATTAAATATGCATACTTTGTGACAAATTAAATAAAGACACAAGTGCAGAAGTTGAAGTATCAGAGAAGGTCAAGAAAAACAGATTACGGTGGTTTAGCCACATATACAAAAAAGCAAAAGGTGATTTGGTAAAAAAGATTTGGGAAAGACAGGAAGAATGCAAGAGGAAATGGAGAAATCCAGCCAAGAGATGGACAGATTGCTTGAGAAAAGCCCTACAACAGACTGTTATGACTGTAGAAGATGGTAGGAGAGTAGGACTGAATTGAGACAGGTGGCAACAAATGACACAATACCCTGACAGCATGTAGAAAATGGGAAAAAAATACACACAACCTACATTCAATTGGTGGCGCAGGTGCTAGAGGGGACCATGTAGGGATGTTGGGAGTGAGCAGCTGGTGCTGGCTCACACATCCTTGCAGGAGGAAGGCATCTATGGCTTGCTACTTGTGTGACATCTAGAAATAAACTGGATGTTGTACATACAGACCAAAAGGTCAAGAGAGCCTCATGAGCTACAGACTATCACAAGGCCTTCTACAACTATGTCTGTAACCTAAAAGGTAGCACACATCAGAGTGCCGAACAGATGGTCAATGGTGCCACCTTCACTGAGCACAGCGACATAGAAAATTTGTGGCTGACAAATTCACCTCAAACTTCACCCCCCTCTCCACCCTGCCTCCCCCAATGAAATACCTACTATCTTAACACCCCCAGCTTTTAACATGCAGCAGGTCCTGGCAGTGCTCACTGAGGCCAAAAACACAGTCTCAGTGGGCCCTGGTAATATCCCAAAATGCCTCCTAAATAACTTGAAATATAACCTATCATGACCATTTGAGTCAGTTTTCAACTATCGCCTTAAAACAGGCACTGTATCATGAGAATGGAGGACTGCAATGGTTATCCCACTTCACAAGGGTGAGCCATCAAATGACTCCCTAAACTAAAGAATTATTAGTCTAACTAGTCTAATATACAAAGCCATGGAATGAATCATCAGTGGAAATTATCACAAATACATAAGCAAACTTCAGACACTGGACCCAACCCAGTTCAGCTTTGTCAAGTGAAGGTCATGCTACTAAACCTGTTGTTGTTCTTTGAGAAGGTAACAAAAGAAATGGATGAGGGGAAAAAGGTGCATACCACCCAGCCAGCCCTTGCTAAGGTGTTTGATGCAATATCCCACTCAAATATAGTTGACAAACTCATTAAACTAGGCATAAACCCCAACATAGCTCACTGGATTGCCAGCTGGATCACAGACAGGGCCCAGGAAGTCAGGACTTACCAGCTCCACTAAGAGAACAGTCACCAGTAGGGTACCTCAGGGCTCCATGCTGAGACCACTCCTATTTAGCATCTACTTCTCGGAGGTAAAGGCTAATGTAAAGGGTCTTTGGCTGACTAAGTTCACAGATAACTACAAATTAGGAGCTATCACAGACAACCCCCATGACACAAATATCTTACAAGAAGATCTAACAGAGATAAATGACTGGTGCCAAAGTCGTGGATTAAAACACAATGCCAAGAAATGCATTTTTTGTGCCTTTTCAGGAAGCTGCCACCCAAGCTAATCAATCCAGGAATAAGACACCCCTAAGAACTGACTCAGCAGTCAGAGATCTGGAAACATGTGTAGACAGCAATTTGGCCTTCGATCAACATGTGGCCAAGGTAGAAAGAAAATCATTCTACGTTGATGCTTATAAGTAATGGCATGCATCTAGGTCCAAGAAAGTCATGGTGCCACTTTATTTGGCCCTTATCAGACCCATCATTGAGTATAATGCCCCCTTCAACCTATACCGGACCAGACATATGCAACAGCTGGAATGCCCACAAAGTTTTTTTTTACCAGGAGAATCCAGTGTATAAACACATTGTCCTACATGGATCGCCTTAAAACCTTATCTCTATAATCTGTCTCTTACAGGTTAATGAAAGGAGATCTATGCCTGGCATACAAGGCATCCTCGGATCCAGCTCTTATGAACCTTTTGCTCATCTGCAAAAAGAACACTATCAGAAGCACTAGATCCAAGGATTACACTTTGCTTGTGACAGAAATAAGATATGTTGGTGAGACTGATATGTAACTCCAAGGATTCCTGTGTTCTGGAACAAGTTTCCCATCCATGTGAAGCACAGGGTAACCATTTGAATGCCAGGACCCTCTTGAGCGAGTCCCAAAAAGCAGAGACTGAATGGCTGCAAGATTGGACTTGTATCTACCAAGTCCAAGATGCCATTTCTTAGAATATTGCCTTTTCTCTGAGGTATGCCAATCTTGGAGTTGGTATACATAAGTTTGGGGGTGGGGAGGGCTTGCTTCCCATATGAGAGGTGCAGGGCTGTTTGCCCCACCTACAAAAAGAAGTTTAAAGAATAAGAGTGATTTTGAGATTTGCTCTTCTCCTGTGTTTTTGGTCTTTTTTTTGGCTTCTCAGCACTCGGCATTTCAAATGCCAAAGCAGAGTCCATCCCTATACCTATTTAAACATACCCTTGATGACTGGATGGGAAATTGGAAATTCGCCCTGGTTCTAGCCCCCATATCTCTGATAGACTGAAACACAAAACAATCAATGGTAGCACAAGGCGTGCTTAAAGATAGTAATACAAATACATTTATTTCAGGCACTTAAAGAAAACCAACCTATTCCAATTCATTTTTACATTATTCTAGTAGTCACCCCTTTTATCAAAAGAAGGCTGTAATAAAGAGCCAAATAGTCTGTGTGGCCCGTATGACCCCCCCCCCCATTTTGAAGATTTTATTTCTGAATGCAATTTTTTTCGCCTATATGTTCAAAATGAGAGGCTACCTAGATTATTTAATTAATAATGGATGAAGTAGTTTTAAAAAGACAAAATAGTTTATATGTCCCCAGTTTATCAGACAGCCCTGGTAGTCATTATTCTATGATATCTACCTGTGGCTGTTGGAAATATTGCAAATATATACATATTGGTGATTTGATTCATGTTCAAAAACAAATTATTCAAACTGGAGGGAAATTTAATTGGAATAATAAAAGAGTAGTATACTTAGCCACCTATCAACTTTGTCCTGCTTTCTATATAGGGAAAACAGAGAGGAAAATAAAAGAACAGGTATATGAGCATATTTATAACATAAAAAAAAGAAGCTGTAATGCCCTGTACAAACATATAGAGAAAATCCTAGTGAAGCTCTAATGCCCTGTACAAACATATAGAGAAAATCCTAGTCATACTTTCCTATTTTTTTTAAATTGAACAGGTGTTACAATATCCTAGCGGTGACCTATGGAGCTTATTGTTAGAGAAGAGAGAACTTTGGTGGCCACACTTTCTTAATGCCTCCACACTACCAGGGATAAATTAATTGCTTTATATAACATGTCTCTCAAAACTTAGATCATATTATAGGTAGTGATTTTTTTATGTTGGTTACTGGATTAATTTAACTTATAATAATATTTATTTAGTGGATAATGTTTATTGATTTTAGTATTTAGTTGTAATTTTAATATGATTGATTGTTTAATTTAATTATTTGAGTATTTAAGAGAGGCATTATGATGTAATTTTATTCTGAAGAAGTCCTGCGATAACTTGGGACAAAAGCGCTAAATAAAATATTTGATCATGGAAAGAAGCCTTGTGCTACCATTGATCATTCTGTGTTTCAAAACTTCCTAACTAACAGACTCCCTCCTAATACCCCCATGATAAATACTTCCTCCTAATAAACACCCATGATACATAAGGACATATTTGGGACAGATTGCATGGCTAGGCTTATAAAGTCCCTGGTATTCAATAGAATAGTATATACTTATAAACCTACAAAGTCTCTGATGAGATCTCTAAACTTACTTATAATACCTCTAGCCAATATGAAGCTGCACTGCGAATTATACTCAAGAGTTTTGCTCCCCCTTGGAAAAATGCTTAGACTAAGCAGTTCTTAAGAGAAACAAATATACTGGGAAATTCAAAAATGAACCACTGTGGTGGTCCACTAGCATAAACAAGCTTAATAATAGAAGAAAAAACTCCCAAAAAACCTACAATACACATAAATCCATAAACCTTAAAGACTATAAAACTAATAAGAAAAAACTAAAAGCCATTATTAGGAGGACCAAAGGTGAACATGAGCTGAAACTGGCATCTGAGGTGAAGGACGATTATAAATCCCTGTTTAGTTATGTTATGAATCTAAGAAACAATACTTAGCAGTGCTCTAAATTAATCAAAAGTGTTGTTATCCCCACACTGACCAAAGGCATAGCCTAAAACACTGGCAGACAAGTTTAGTGATTTTCACCCCTGAGACAACTTTTGAAATTTCAGAGATTCCTGACACTCTAATGCTCTCTATGATCTTAAAGGAGGACATCTTAATCATCTTCTCAAAAGCCCAAAATACCACTTCAGTGGAACCAGACAACATATCTGTTTGTATAATAAACAGTGCCAAACACCCTTGTGCAACCCTTCCTCAACTTGTTCAACTTAACTTTCGACAATGATTATGACTCCGAAACACAGAAGACAGCAACTGTAATGTCCTTAAGACCCATCACTGTCCCAGTGAAGCATAGACCAATCAGTCCGACTAGCTTAAGTGGTAAAGTTATGGAGCATATCATACATGACCTCAAAAATCTCATATAACTAGACACCCAGCAGTTTGGTTTTGTAAAGGGGAGAACATGTCTCTTTAATCTAGTTCTGGTTCTGAATGGAGAGGTGATACATTCAGCAAGAAAAGGAGAGTAGTACTGCCGGAGATTAATTCATCTTCAAGTCTTGGTGAGTACCTTCAAGTGATGGACCCTGTTTTCACAAAATTTCACCAAGATGACACTGATACAGAGACTGTATTTCATATAGCAAACATTATGGAGAGAGGTAGGTTAAAAAATAAAAAAGACAGCTGGATGCACACGTCCCAGGATAAAAAAAGTGTCCAATCCTGGTATGCGCACTGGTGCCAGGACTGAACAAAATGGCCATGCAGAAACCTCAAGACACAGAAACATTCTTACAATGAGGCTAGGCCAGGCCCAAGGGGAGGATGGCCCATCTACTCTAGAAAGAAGTAGCAGTCCACAAAAAAAAAAAAAAAACACAAAAACTGACAGGTTTAGTGAGGATAATAAAGAAATTATTTACTGTTACTATTGTACTAGAAGCCCAGAATTTCCAGATAGAAGATATTCAAAAAGATTAAGATAGAAATTAGAGGAAAGAAAAATACTTGCACAATAAAAACAAACGCTTCAAATACAAATTTAATACAACAGAGCCGTAAAAACATTACATAAACAAAATAACTTTGGGCCATTTGAAAAAAGAAGCAGCAGAGGAAGTGTGAAAATATAAAGAACAAAAGATTTATGAAAGATATAAAAAGAAATACGGCTATGGGAAAGAAAAACAGACCTGACATGGTACAATGTTTATGCAAAGGAGAAAGCCAAACTGATCAATACAAAAAAAAGCAGCTCCAAAGACATTTAAAGAGAAATATGGGCAAAGGCATCCTGATATAGAACATTTCACAATGCAAAAAATAAGAAAAAGAAGGGGGGGGGGTAGAAAAGAGGATTAGTAATGGAGAAGTTAAAGAAATAGAAACTAAAGTTATGGATTTCCTGTGAAGTGAAGGATTTACTGTAGAAAATCCAGCTCTGGTAATGTCACAGCATGATGGAACAATGATTGCCCAAATTAGAGAAAAACAGGTGGAACGAGAAGTATATGATCACTTGCCACATGAAGATGCTCTGGAGCCTTCAGTAGGAAACCAGTATAAAAATTCAGTTGGAGTTGCACAACAAGGGAAGGAGCAGAAAATAGTGACACTCTGACATAGTCAGTGTTCACGAGTGAAGGGACAATAAATTCCCATATGAACTTTGACACCATCCCCCATTCTGGTATTGTTAACATACTTATGGAGCTAAATGTAAGCCATGTGTGGTAAGATGAAATGTGAACTGGCTAAAAGGTAAAGCTGATGTGGTTAAACTTGCAGGCACTACCTCAGCATGTTGTGCCTCAGGGACTGATGCTGGAAACCTCTCCTGCTTGGGATTTGTATCTCTGACCACCAAACAGCAAACCTAGATGATTATAAGCTGGGTTTAACTGTTAAATCACCTGTTGATATTGCAGCTTTGCAATAAAATTAAACCTCACAAACCTATGGTGCACTGAAAAAGGGATAAAATAATTGCAAAACTCCATAATATTGTTGTTTTTAGCATACGACTTTTGCACCCCACGATATAATACAGCCAGCACACCATTACAAACTGATACAACAATCACAGATCTTGGTACTTTGGTCAACAGCTCCCTCTCTTTCAAGTGCCGTGTAGCATCAGCAATCAGAAAATCCTTCCATTTAGAACAACTAATAACTAAAGGCAACTCATTCAGGTCAAAAGATGCCATTATCCCTCTGTATTAAACTTTGATTAGACGAATTATTGAGTAAAATGCAACTTTTTGTTTGTAGCTGTCTAAACATTAAAGCCCAACTAGAAAGGCCTGAGCAGTCCTAACTAAAAAGCTGACTGATGTAGAGACCCTAGATTACCACAAAAAACTTAAAGCCAAAGCAGTATACTCTGTCCTGTTCAGGCTCTTATACAGTCAACTGTATCTTGCATTCTGCTCCCTTAAGGTCCCAAGCCTGTTGGACCTCTTGCATTTCAGTACGACCAACATCTCCACAAATACTAGATCTAAAGACAAACTTACACCAACATACAAACAAAACATGATGGAGAGACAGGGTCATTACCCAGCATTTACCTCTTCTCTGGAAAAAAAATGACCTTAAACATTATAAATAGAGTTACAGCCTAGCATCTTATAAAAACAATCCTGATGGATTAGATGAGCACCTGAAAATGTATCCTGGGCCCATTGAAAACAGAAGGTATACTATAAGTGTGAGTGTCAGCAAGGAATAAACAGTCTCTTGACTAAATGGTATTGTAATACCAACCATCTTTAATCACATATGCAGACATAATGCTAGTGTACCACAGGAAACTTACCAATGTCATTTGATCATTAAAATATTGTTTTTTTTAATGTTACCCATACAGGCAACTGTTGGGACTATAAACCACTGTTCTCCTTACCATGACAGCAATATGCAAAGTACAGTGCAGTATTACCATAGATAGTGCCTTTCCTACCTCAATTGTTTGGATAAAAAAAGATTTTATGCCCTTTTAACCACTTAATTTTAAATGTTACTTTTGTTGAAAAAACAAGCTGTTGGAATCTTCCTAATTGTTTTCATATATATATATATACATATATATATATATATATATATATATATATACACACAATACTTTGTTTTCAAATTCTCCCGATTTGTATATACTGCAGCCTTTCCCTCCAAGTCTCTACTAAAAATGAGCCAGAACCCAAATGAGGATCTTTTTCATCAAAACATAAAGAAAGAAAGAAATTCTAAAGAATCGTTAGTAATATAAAGAACTTAACAGTCAGCCAGCATGGTATAGTATAGTTCACAATGTCCCTAAATTTGCCTCATATTTTTGCCCTGTCCTTCATAAAATTTTAATTTTCTGGTAAACCACCAAGGATTACCATTAGTCAATAATGACAGACATTAGAGTTTCAAAATTATTATTGTTTAGAAAATGCACTTTGATGCAAAACCTGTTGTTCTGTTCACTTTCATTGTGATTTAGAGTAATATTTAAAAATTGTCCCTGATTTTGGGCCTTCGCCCCTCCCCCAATTATTTTTTACTTTGTTTTTGATTCTTAAGCAAAGAAATTGATAGCCGTAGGCTATCATGATGGATATAGATCAGGTAGTGTACAAATATCAAACATCAAAAAATATTGCTCCAGACTTTGTAGAGCATAAAAGGTTCATTAGAGAACAAAGCCACTCCTTCAGTCATAAGATGGCTAAAGGTGGACCAAAAACTCCAGAGAGTCAAACTTATTTCAAGCAAGCATCAGTTCATGAGAAATAACTAATATTATTTGAAAAGCTAATATTGGTGGCATCCAAGGTAAAGGCCTACGACTTCTTAAACAAACAACAAAAAACAGGATAGACCACTTGGTGAATGGGAAAAAAATTGGTACTGGCATTACAGGAAACTGTGGAATTGACTGTTACAGAACGACATAGTCTGAAGAAGTGATGACTATTCATGAGAAACACATTTGGATGACCTGGAAAACTGTTCAAGAAGCATTAATGTTAGAGTAAAAGGGGTCCAGGGTTGGTAGCGGATGCTGATCTCCATTCCTTTTTTTTGAGCATGTTAAAATCAATACTGCATTTGCCAACAGAGTGGATGCATCGCGTGGGATCCCTAAAGAGGAACAACCCATCTACAAGTTATGCCTCAACAGCTCTGCAATCCTCCCGGACTAGAAACTGGCTAATTCAAAATATCCAGCAGTACAAACTGGTGCCATGGGGCAAGCATTACATCTTTTTTTTTTTTTTTTTTGCAGATTATTTCTAGCCCTTGTACACTTAAGAAAATCATTAATCCCTCTATGAAAGGAACTATTGGAACTGGGGTACAGAGTTATGATTTCTTACCCAGCACTACTAGTAGCAGAAAAAAGCGAGATTAAAGATAGTTTTGAAAGTTCTGAGGAGGCTAAAAATATACTGTGAGCCTGCAATCTCAGCTACAGCAATAAGAGGAGGCTGAACAAGGGGAAAGGATGGACAGATAAACAGATTTACTGGCAGATGGTGAGGGGCAAAAGGCAATGCCCATGCTCTTCATCTAAACCCAAAGAGTCACAAAGGAAGAAACCACTGAGCCACACTACCAAAGAATTTCCCAGACAGGTAGTACCTATTCTTCAATATTATCAACACTGCCTATACCTTACCTGCAGCAGTATGTAGTTTCTCTAATTTAGCTGAGCATGTATCCCACGTTTAACTTAGTCTCTTTATATTATTTTCAATTGTTTATTCCAGTTTACATCTTTTCTTTTGGGTTTCTAATACCATGATGGGAATGGACCCCATTTTTAGGTCAAAGTATGATTAAAGTTAATGAAATTAGTAGTGTTTCATTCTTTGAGGTCAGCCAAAAGTACTCTTCACAGCACCCACAATGTGCCAGTAATGACTCCTCCTACAATTCATACACAGTTGCATGTACATAACATATCTAAATATGACTGTAAATTCTCCTACTATTATTGGAACTGTCTGGGTATCTTTCTTCCTGATTCACTTCACAATCCCTAATTTCCAAAAGATCGGATTTCATATGGCCGAGACCACATGATCGAACTTTTGGAACCTTGACATTGTTAAATAAATCCACAAAAACAAAAAAACTTTCTCACCATTATTGCAGGGGGGCAAGCCCCCCTGCACCCGCCACACCCCCGCAACATAAATATACCAACTCCGAGATTGCACTCCAGCGAGGAAAAGGGAAATCTTCCATTCTGCGCTGTATGCAGATCTCCGTTCACAATGTTGAGATTCTGAAACTTCGATATTTGGTCTCGGCCATATGAAATTTGATCTTTCGGAAAATCTTTCTCAGAATGACGCTCTTGCAGAAATGTGTTAAATATTTTTCAACATGCTGGAAATGTGATGAATAAAAGGAAATGTGAAGGAAAAGATGAAGGTTGTTAAAAGGTTCATAACAAATGCACGCATTATATGTTAATGTTGCAGTAATTAATAATAGTTACCAAACAAAACGATGTACCTTTAAAATTGGATCTGTTTAACCCTAGCTTATTTTATAGTCCCTCAGCTGCAGTCCATTTTTCCACACTTCACTACAGTGAGGGCATTTATAGTTAGATCAGTCCACCAACATAGTACAGGGAGGGTGTCTTTCTCAACATTGTAAACATGGTAGAGAGTCTCCCCAGTTGTGACACCCTAAATATGGAAACTGATGCATCTGGAATTAATGTCTGTTCAAGCTTTAAATATTTTTGTCCATTACCACTGTCTCCCATATTGATTTTGCTGTGTATCAGATATTTGTTTATGCAAAGTAAAGGTGTATGGACAAATGTGACTGTTCATATTTAAGATATGATTTCTACATAGACTCTTGTATGTTCACTTTGAAGAATCCATTTTAAATTACAGAACTAAGGGATTTTATTTTTGCTGTTTAAAGCT
Source organism: Protopterus annectens (assembly GCF_019279795.1). Lineage (NCBI taxonomy): Eukaryota > Metazoa > Chordata > Ceratodontiformes > Protopteridae > Protopterus > Protopterus annectens. Next base: position 729,372,636 of record NC_056743.1, read on the forward strand.
CAACAGAAACCACATTCGGGGTCCAGTATGTATATGTTTTTTTACCTATCTGATTTAATTATAAATGTTTATTAGTGTAGAAGCTGAAAACTCAAAAAGTAAGGCAATCAACTTTGTGGCAAAGTGTTTTGGGAGCTGCACTTCGTGTAGTCTTCTGGTTAAAAATAGACTAATCATATCAACCAACTGGTTAACGATAGTTATAGAACTGTAGGTTGTAGAAAAAAGATTTATAAAGTCTAGGAAAGCAAAAATAATGAAGTCACTGTTTGTTAGTTACATTAGACCCAAACTTGAGGGTGGAATAACAATATGGAAACCCTATAAGAAAACAATTATGACTAAACTGGAAAGAGTACAGCGGAAATATACCAAGTGCATCCATGGATGTGAAAATTTAAGTTATTATGAAAGACTAAAATATCTGAACTTGTACAGTGTCTCTTACAGATATCCAAGAAGAGATCTTATTCAGGTATAAAGGGCATTTAGAGACAACTACTTCTGGGAATGTTTGGGGTTATCAAAAAAAAGTGAGTGTGGAGCAAGTGTTGCCAGTTTAGCGATTTGACTTGTTTGGTTTGACTTATTCTCAGGTTGGGGAGAGAGGGAATTTATTTGTATCTTCCTTTTTAAAACTCAAAAACTCTAAAAACGTAAGGTATGTTTCTGTGGAGGGAAAACATTAAGTGTAACACATGAAAATTGAGTTGTTCATACTGTACTGTATTTCTTCGATTTTTTTTTTTCTGGTTGCTTGAGAGTGCCGGTTGCTTGAGTTCTGGTTCACTAAGAGTTTATTGTACTTTGGAGTCTGGGGGTTTCAGAAGGTCACAACTTACTTCTTAGTCTCACACAGATGAACAACAATCATTTTTGTCATCTACTCCCTTTGAGCCTTAGTAAATTGCTTTGCAAACTTGCTGAAGCTGAATGTAAAGACTTTTTCAAAATAGTGACTATTAAAGATTGATGATCAGTGTCTGTTTGAACAGGTCTACCATAAATGTAGTAATTAAATTTGGAAAACGCTAAAACAACTGCTAAAAGTTCTTTTAATGTAACATCAGCAATTTAATTCTTCACGGGCAGCAGGAACTGAATTTGTACATGTAAAGTTCTTTGTCGGTAACAACCTCTTCATTGGTTACAGTTCTCTTTATGTTTTGCCCTGCAAAATCTGACGTTTCTACAAAAAATGTCCCACTATGGGCATTTGAAAAGGTGGCAACCTTATTTAATGTGGAAATATTCAGACAATTTTTGCTTCCACAAAGATTGTGCTTATTGTTGACTGATATTGGTGGATTGTAATGACAGATGTTTGAGTGGCCTTTTGTGGTTGAAATTTTCTGAAATGGGTACTAGTACTAGTTGGTAACTTGTGGCAGAGTATGTAAAATAAATGTTGACAGACACAAACTATGCTTATAGCTGTTCTCCCCTTGAAATGATGTCATGTTGTATTTTGCAGGTGTTGCTGGATACCCCCCTGAATGTTGATTCTTAACCGTGATGCAGTAAAATGTTTGTAGTATTTTCCATGCATCATAATATGATAATACAGAAGGAAGATTGACATCTTAAGTACATGGTTGCAGTATAACAGGTGTCAGACCCTGCAACAACACCAGCAGCAGCACAAGCCAATGATACCTAACAGAAGCCATGCAAAGTATGAGCTTCAGATGACCCACGTGCAGGTTCATCCAGTTTCTCCGTGGCATCAAGGAGCAGAACCTTGCATCTGGGTTTCTGCTCTTCACTGTCCATCCATCACAAATGGAACTGTGAATGTACTATGCTAGCCAGAATGAGCTCTTCACACTCCACAAGGTGATTGAACTGAGCCCCAGTGCCTTTAAGAAGAGCATCAACTAGCGGCATAACAAACTTCACAGAATGCTTGACTTTGGACAATTTGTTTTTCAGGAAAGTAATGGTGGGGATCATGATTCCCATGAAGCTTTTCAGCTCTGACTGCAGGATGTCCAGACTCCAGAGCCATTGCCAGGTGCTGAATTGCATGCACAAGCTCACCAATAAAGGTAATTTCTGCAGGCCTGAAGATGGCAATTCCAATCTATTCACATATCTCATTCAGCAAGCCTTCACCCAGAGTTGCAATGAGATTAATTCTCTCTATCGTGTAGAAAGTGGAACTCCATCATGTCACATCCCTAGAATGTTTTATCAAAATAATATCTGCAATATAAGTTAATTCATTGGCAAGCAGAAGGTCCTGGGAATGTTCATGCTTCTTGATTGTTGCAATGAGATAAATCTCTCTATACTAAATTGTTTGGACTGAACACAAATATTTAATTATGGATAATCTTTGCGTTTTGTAATGCAGACACAGTTAACAAATATTTTCTTCCTATAAAGAATTTGCTTAGGATGGAAAAAAGTTAATCTTTTTGATTTAATACACTGTAAAATCCAATAATATCACAACACAAATACACAAGGCGCAGTCTATGTCACAAATGAGTATGTCTGTCTCAAGGAGACAACATATTTGCTATTGTCAATTTAAGGTAGTAGAAAGAATCATAAATAGCCGTGGTTCTCTTACATTATCTGTACCAGCACTGCACTGAATTCTTCATTCTATTGCTTTGAAAAGAAACAAAAGAAAAAGAGGGCAAAGAAACTCCATTTCTGAAAGAAGGCAATGGCAACTTGACCTGTCTGGTTGTCCACTAAACTTGATACTTAATAGATTGTAGTTACTGGTTGCTTACCAATTTATGTTAACATGAAAAAGAATGCATTTCCAAAACTAATTTTTATAAGTCCGCAATTAAAGATATACTATGGTATAATGCCTTTAAACAACCAATTATTTATCCGCAACAAGATAAGATTAAGCTTTTGTATGACTCTACTCCAGGCTTTTACCAGTGTCAAAGTTCTGCCCTCCTAGGTAGGTGCGGAAAGAGTTAAGAATTACCTGGGAAGCACACAGAAAGAGTACAGGTGTCTCCTTAGGGAAACCTTGGATATCTAGTGAAGCATAACAAGTTAGATGCAATTCACTCCCAAGGCTCTTTTGAGGTTGAACACTGGAAACTAGTTGTAGGTTCTTCAAAGGATGTGCTGATTTGTTAACAGCACAACACTGCAGTGTGTTACTTTTCACTATTTTGTTTGATTACTATGCACTTCTCTCCTAAATAACACCTGAAAACACACACACGCACAGACATGCACACACACACACACACACACACACACACACACACACACACACACACACACACACACACACACACACACATGTAAGCTCACTTGTATGTGTGGCATATTCACCTTGCTGACAAATGTGACAAAAATAAAATGTGATCTCTATCTCTCTATATATATATTCTTTCCATTCAGCACTTCTCAGTTACATAATACTTCCTTTCTAGGCCAGAAGGTAACCTATGAATGTTGCAAGCTGTGGACTATGAATTTTAACACTGTATGTTTCCCTGGGTAATGCACAGTCATGCAAAACAAATGCTCATGCCACAGCCTTTTCATTTAATCGGTATTTAAATATCATCAATAGCATTCAAGTTTAGTAAAAATAAACATATGGGACACCACTACATATGTCAAGACATCTGTTGCAAAAGCCTTTGTGGAATTGTAATCCCTTTTCAGTGTTAAAGTTACAGTACTTATATTACATTACTAAGATTTTTTTTTGTTTTGTTTTGTTTTCCCCTGCCATCTGAAGCTCCTACATTCCTGGAGTGCAATTATCATTTATCTTTTCATTTGACAAAAAGTGATATTTCACACCTGTAATTTACTTTATTAAAGTCAAAATATATGTGTAAACAAGGGCTGAAGAGTTAAAATTATTGTCATTCAGAAATGAAGCAGACTATATTGTCTGCTAGCTTGTTTCTCCACAGATCAACAGCTCCCATAATACCCTGCTTCAGTGGGTTCATGACCTTAACAACAAAAAAAAATGTAAACAACTGTTCCAATAGGGCAACTAAGAAAATAGTGGCAACTTCACTTACATTTAGAGTGTTGTAACACATGAGGATAAGAGTTAACTACAGTAAGATGCGAGACATTTCCCTCCGATGTAGTTTTAATAGGTAGACAACCTGGAATTACTGAGGCAGATATGTGTGAGAATATGTGCGCAAGGGTGTGTACATATTATATATACATTTACACACACACCACTTATTAATCTCCTACTGATCACAGATCACAGACTCATAGATAGCCCCAGACAGAGTTTTCCAAGAGACTCCCTCCACATTCTATTGAATACTGTTGATTCATTGAACGTGGAATTTTATACTATTCAGTGTTATTTTTTTACATAAAAATGAATCTTAAAAGTCTGACATACATAGAAGAAAGCACCTATACTTCTGATTTCACTTGTGTTGACTATGGATTATTTTTTTTCTGGTCCAACATCGTCATGTTGTTTTTCTATTTATTTAATTATGTATGCATGTATGTATACATGCATGACTGATAATTACTAGATTTTGCACATTAATTATTAAAATAAATTTTGGACTACTTTTTCCTAACTTATATGATATACGTTGTTTCAAAACGTGGCAGATTTTGCTAAAGTGTCTAAACTAAATATTGCACATAGTGCTGTATTTGTGTTTAAAGTGTGTAAGTAGAACTTCTATTATGAATAGGAAGCATTTCCTTTAAGTGTAAAAGGTAAATAAACTGTTAGCCAGAAAAATGTTGCTATCATTTTAACTGTGAATGTTAGTTTAAGAGTAGAGAGCAAGTTTGATGCATTAACTAGAGCAGATTTACTTAATAAAAAGTACATTTGTGTAAAATCTTACCATAACGGTAGATGTCCTTCTCTTCACTGTTGCAGTATTCATTACAACAGTGGATCCCCTGACAAGGGCGTTCCAACTTCTGGCCAGTATAACAAAGCCTTTAGGTTGCTTTAAGGTGTGATGTATGTCACACATATGCTCCTTCCATAGCACATGGCATAAAGGTGATGTCCAGACCTACCATCCTCAGAAATGAGAGGCTGACCCCAAGTAGAAAAGACAGTCCAAGGAATAGAAAGGTAATCAGTATATCCAGAAGAGAAATGGACCAGGGGGTGGAGGGAGGGAATACTGCAACAGTAAAGAGAAGGACATCTACCGTTATGGCAAGATTTTACACAATTGTACTATGTCCTTCCATTTCACTGTTGCAGTATTCATTACAATAGGTAGAGTGCCAAAGCTCAGGAATCAGAAAGTGAGGAGGAAGGACCAGCAGAGCTCTCTAGGAAGCCATGAAGGCTGGTCCTAGCAAAACCAGCTCTAGCTCTGGAGATTCCATCCAACTTGTAGTGCTTGGCAAAAGTATGTACTGAAGTCCAGGTAGCTCCCTCAAGAATAGATTTAGTATCCAAACCCTTGAAAAAAAGCACCAAAAGAAGCCACAGCTCTAGTAGAATGAGCTTTAACAGAAGAAGGAAGGCTCTTACCATGAAAGGAATAACAAAAAGAAATGTCTTTAGAAATCCAAGAAGAAATAGTTTGCTTGGATACAGCCATTCCTAAGAACCTAGGATGAAAAGAAACAAAGAGCTAATCAGATTTACAAAAAGTGTTAGTCTTATCCAAATGAAATTTGAGTTGTCTGTCCTCATCCAATGTGTGCAGCACCTTCTCACTGACAGATTGTGGTGAAAGGGAAAAAAGTGGGCAAATGAAGAGACTGATTGAGAGACAACGCATTCACCATCTTTGGCACAAAAGAAGGATTAATACGAAGAGACACCTTTGTCCTTATGAAACACCAAAAAATAAGGACAAGTCAAAAGGCCTTGAAGCTCAGACACCTGTCTGGCACAACTAAGGGCCAGCAACAATGCTGCAAGGAAGCTGAGGCTGTAGACTCAAAAGGAGCCTGGGTCAATTTTTCTAAAACAAAATTAAGATCCCAGGGCGGAGGAACAGGCTTCCTGGGAGGCCTAAGAAGAAGGACGCCTTGAAGGAATTGTGTAGCTTAAAATCCAAAAGTTAAAGAAGGTAATAAAGGCAGACAAGCAGAAATAGCTGATAAGTGGGCCTTAACAGAAGAATAAGCCAACCCAGCATTGAGCAATTCACACAGATAAGTGAGAACCAAAGGAATAATCAAAGAATGTGGATCCAGGTTATGAGAAAAACAGCAAACAGAAAACCTCTTCCATTTGGATAAGTAGGATTTCCTAGTAGTGGGTTTCCTGGCCTCCTGGCAGGACCCTAAGCATGTTATCAGAAAAAAAAGTGTCTATGTGGAATCAAAATCCCATCACCCATAATACCAGTTGAAGAGTGGATAGGTGGGGATGGATGAGAGATCCCTTGTCTTGTGTGACTAAGTCCACCCTGTGAGGTAACTCGTGATGATTGCCCATGGCTAGATGTAGAAGAAGAGGGGGCCAGTGCTTTCTCATCTAAAAGGGAGTCACCAACAAGATTTTGGGAGCATCCTGTTGAATTTTGAACAAGACGTTTGGAATGACAGGAAGGGGAGGGAAATCATAAAGAAACATCCCCTTCCAAGAAAGAGAAAGAGTGTCCACCTTCCAAACCAGAGGACCTGGAACTCTGGCACAAAACAGAGGTAGTTGTCTGTTCAGAGGGGAGACAAAAAGATGCATTTCAGGAGTACCCCACTGGTGGACAATGTCCAAAAGCACATCTATGTGAAAGATCCATTCATGGGATTGAGTTATGGATCTGCCCGGAGAGTCTGCCTTAATGGTTAAACTTGAAGGAATGTATACTGCCTGAAGAGTCACTTGGAACCTGATAGCTAGTTCCCACTCTAGCAGAACTAACCGACAAAGAAGATAAGACCTTGTCCCCCCTGTTTGTTGATATACCACATCACTGTAGTACTGTCTGTAAACACCTTGCCAGGTCCTAGAGAGAAAAGAAGGTGAAAGGCCTGAAAAGCCAGCAGAAGAGCTCTGATCTCCTTAACGTTGGTCATGGGAAGCACCAAGGCAGAACAAGCACTGGTCAGGATGGTCTTTATGGGGACTCTGTCTCTCACACTGGCATTTACCTTTCTTGGATGACATGAAACCCCACAAGCAATAAAAAGAAGGTAAGATATGGGTCACTTATCTGCAATGGCTTGGTGAACCAGCAGCAGAATGGGCATTCAGACTGGGTATCAAGAGATGGCATTTGGAATGACAGCAAAGAAGTCCTGAGGATGGTATATTCAGACATCATCTTTATGCCCTATGCTATGTAAAGAGCATAAGTGTGATGTATTGCATACCTTAAAGCAATCTAAAGGCTTTGGTATACAGGCCAGACATCGGGCCACCCTTGGCAGGGGATCCCCTATTGTAATAAATACTTCAACAGTCAAATAGAAGGACATCAAACAGTGCTGTGCAAATTTAGAGCTAAGGTAAGACCATACAGATGTTTTGACATCTTGGAAGGGAATTTCATGACAGGAGCAGCAGCTTTGAAAGAGCAGAGTACAAAGTAAATGAAGATGTGAAAGAGGATACCAGGAGGAAGATGGCTATTGTTACTATTACAGGGTTCCAGAAGACAAAGTAACTAAGAGGCTCAGAGAGTATAACAGGCCTACTGAAAGAGACTACATCCCAGATATATGGGACTGCTTTGTTTTACTATATATGCATAAATGTGCATGCATAAATAATTAAATCTACTGTAAACAGAGCTTGGGGTCAAATATGCACTCCAGAGCTGTCATCTGTATTGTCAACCTTCCTCCAAAGGCTTATGGCATTGGATGGACCCAGTTTGCATCACTTCCCTCCCAAGGATGGACATGTCTCCAACAGATGCCCAATCTGAGCTCAGGTACCTAGCGTCACAGTAAAGGATTTATCCCTCTAAGCCAGTGAAGCTAGTTGAAAGAATATTTTTCTTTGTTTTGCCAAGCAATCAGAAATGTGGTAGTGGCTTGTTTATATACCCTTATTATGATGGTACAATATACAAACACTGTCTACACACAAAACATTTAAATACCTAATTAATGTCATATGGCATCAAAATCAGTTGACAAACAACATTGTTCTCCCTAAAAAGTCAAGTGAAACAATAAATCAAAATCTAATACTAACACTGAAAATTCAGTATAAAAAAACAAACAAAATAAAAAAATCAATATTTGGAAGGTCTTTTAGCTTTCCAAAAACATTTGATATTAACACCATCATTGAGTCCTCGTGACCAATCATCTTGCAATCTCATTTGCCACAGTGTCTTATTTCTGCTCAGCAATGTTCTTAAAGCCACCCTCTCTTGTCTTTATAGAACATTTCAGGCCCGCAAAACAAAATTTATTATGTATATATTAGTATGTCTACATAAGGCATTATTTGTGTTTTTACATAGTTTTAAGATTAACATGTTCCAATATTCTTTTTTTAAAGAATTTGCTAGTAGTCATTCCAATATAGAATGCACTACAGAATAAACAGTATGCAACACAGACAATGCCTGCACTATCACAAGTGATTCTTGTATTAGCATATACAACAATATAAAGATGCATCAGATGAATTAATGAACTTTTATATATGAATCTGTGTGTTTTGTCAGATAAGTGAAATTTATAAAAATAAATAAATAAAATGAATAAGTGCCTTTGTTCTTAGTAGCTGATGCAGACAGAATCCACTCTCTCTGCATAATAAATCCTTTAGCGTACCACATTTCTCACATACAAACTTCAGTTGATCACTGATAGCTTTACATTATTCAAGATTTCTTTTCATAATTTTCCAATTATTTTTAACTACTGATGTTATAAGCATACTGTCTAAAGACACAAACACGCACACACACACACACACACACACACACACACACACACACACACACATATATATATATATATATATATATATATATATATATATATATATATATATAGATGGACTGCAAGAAAGATGCAAATTAACATAGCTTGCATCACACACTTTTGAGATGACTGAGGATTAAAACCCTTTAAAATAACAAGCAGAAAATCTGTATCTTTCGCAAATTTCAGATACTGAAATATCTGAATCAGCCAAATCATAGCCTCTCTCTCAATAAACATCTAATTAATATTTTGCAGTTCTTTTAAAAATAATTCGTCATTGCTAATTCATTTAGAGGTCCTAATAAACTGGCCTTTAGGAATATTAGTCTTCATAATATTCGGATGAATACTGTTATAGAATAAATAATTATTAACTGTTGTAGTTTTACAGTATAAAGAACTTTCCAGAGTAAAATCGCCTGAGTTAATCGTAATGACTACATCCAAAAAATTGACTTCAAGGCCTGTTATTCCAGCCAAGATTTTTAAAAAAGTTATAGAATTATTTAATTTAGTAATAAAACTCAATCATAATAAGTGCCATTCCAAACAAAAAAAAAAAAATCATCAACAAGATGGGCATGAAATTCAACAAAACTGTATCCTTCAATTGTGGCCATAAACAGGCTGGAATAAGTGGGGGCTACAGCAGTCCCCAGTGCCTCTACTTTAATCTGTTGATAATAAATTTTGTTGAATACAAGGAAAATTGTTATTTAAAACCAGATCTATGTGAATGCACACACTATTAATTTTCACATCATCCCACTATGTCTAAAACAATCTTAAAAATTCTAACCCTTCTAGAACATGAAAAGACTTGTATAGTGATTGGACATCAACTGTAAAAAAATTTTTGCCTATGGCAATATTGACTTTGCAACTTATTAAAAAAATCTATTGCATTTTTAATAAAAATTGGGCACATTTTGAAATACTGGATCAAATAATCTAAATAAATAGAGATGCTATCAGTAGCAGAGTTAGCAGCAGAAACTATAGTTCTAAAAGGACAGAATGATGGTTCCAAAATACAGGCGATGTTAAAATTGTTTGGAAAAAACTTCAGCATGTTGCCTTACTGGGTATAACAGCAAACAGCAAACAGCAACAAAAAGTAAGGAAAAGGAAGCTAATCTAAGCCACTCTTGGCATTCCCTGTACAAAACCGAACCATGGAGAATGCTACAACTGTGAGTATGCACGCTTGTTCTGGTCTGCCATGTACAGCATACAGAACAACATGTACAAGAGTCATATCTATGAAGAGACAGAATATACCATTATGCATGAAATCAGTAGTCTAGAAGTATGTTTGTAAAACTGTACACTATGTCTACATTCTTTTGTGCTGAAACTGAAGTGTGTAGTCTTTATGTTCTGGGAATGATTTGCCCAGGAAGTACTACTGAACTCTCGGTCCTTTATTGTGCTATGGAGCAAATGATTTCATAATGGAACAGTACTTTACAGTGTTGTAGAAATTATACACATCTGCAGCAACAGCCCAAATCTTCATCCTCAAACTCAGTTTTGAACATATACTTACAGTATTCTCACTAAAGTGGGCTGGCACTATTCCTGAACATCTGATTTGTTTAGAATAAAAGAAACACATGAATACAGTAGTTACTAAATGTGTAATATGGTATCAGATGCACTTTGTGACACCGAAGTTGAAGCTTGCTAAGATTTCAAATTATAGGCAATCCTCATATTTTGAAGGATGGATGCCAATTTATCAATCTAAACACAAAAAAAAACTTTGCTTTAGGGCATATCTGTACTGAACCATCTGTTATTGCACTTTTCCACAAGAAATGAAGAGTTTAATGCAAATGTTTTGTACTCCATAACAATAACTGTATTTTCTACCAATAAGCTCACAAATGAGAAGGGGAAGCTGGAAATAGCTTATCAGTGTAAAATGGAGAAAGAAGCCATGCCACAGGGGTACAGTTATTTATGCTCTGTTAAACAGATGTAAGTAGCTACCACTGATATTTAAGTGTTGAATGAAAAAAATGACAAAATGTCACTAAATTAGAGTGGATCAGATGTGCCCACTAGTACTCAAGATATATATATATATATATATATATATATATATATATATATATATATATAAACACACATATATATATATATATATAAACACACATATATATATATATATATATATATATATATATATATATATATATATATATATATAGGTCCCTGTCAGATTATCAAAGTTTTAAAACTTCAACAGTTATATGGTCGGGACCATATGATTGAAGTTTTGAAACTTTGCACATTTTGAATGGTGATGTTGGTACAGTGCAGAATGGGAAATGTATCCTTTTCTGCAATGTAGCGCAATCTTGGACTTGGTATATTTAATTAGCAGGGGGTGTGGGGGTGCAGGGGGGCTTATCCCCTAAAAATAGATTTTTTTTTTAATTTTTGACATTCTGAAACTTCGATCATATGGTCTCGGCCATGTTAATTTCAAAGTTTTGGAACTTTGATAATTTATTTGATATAGATCTATATATATATATATATATATATATATATATATATATATATATGGGTCTGTATTGCTTGATCAAAATCTCACAATCTCGATCAAGCAACATCAAAAACCATTAAAGCGAAAGTGCATTAGATCAAATGTGCAGTTTTGCAAAAGCCGTTTCTCCGAACCAGAAAAAAACAAAACATAACTGCTTTAAACAGTATTTTGCAGGGGGGCAAGCCCCCTGTGCCCCCCACACCCCCCCAACTTAAATATACTAACTCCGAGATCACACTACAGTGGGGAACAGTATATATTTTCCTATTCCCACTGTAATGTGCTTCGGAGAAGCGGCTTTTGCGAAAGTGGACTTTCGATTTAGTGCACTTTCGCTTAAATGGGTAAAATCTTCTGGTTGTCAAGAAAGTGAGTTTTCGACAATCAGGAGTAGACCCATATATATATATATATATATATATATATATATATATATATATATATATATATATATATATATATATATATAAAATAGCATCATAACTGAGCATTTAATATCATCATAAAAAATATATAAAATTCAAAATGCTGTAAACTCAATAGGCCATGCTGACAAACATCACAAAAAACTTAAAATGCATGATCCTGCAAGGGAATTTGTACCCCCCCCCCCCCACTACTCCCTACAGCCCTCAGTGTTGTAGTTCTAGCCCTGCACCCTTGTGCATGAAATATATTATCTCCATGTTTGCACACACTTGGAGAAAATAGAAATGATTAAAACAGAATAACTAATTTTTTCTCCTTTTCTCTGTGTGGTCTGACCACAGAGACACCTTCAGTGTTAACACCAATCTATGCAGCATCATCACAGCAACTCTGCATATACACACACACACACACACACACACACACACACACACACACACACACACACACACACACACACACACACACAAATGTATGCACACATATTTTACAAACCAGCCAAATAATTCCATAAAAGGCATGCATCTAACAGCCTGTATCACCTTCAATGCAAAATATTGTATTTTTCAGAATATTGCAGTTTATGGGGTTTTCTAGTCTGGCAACTGATGGGTGCTTCCAGGAAACCAAAGTCTTTAGGTTCCAGGGGGAGTATGGTTGCAAAGCTGAAACATAAAGGAATTGACGGAAGGGCACCACCAGGAGTGGAGCTTGTGGCTTAATTTGACTCAACACAGGAAACCTCACCCGGCCTGGACATGGAAAGGATTAACAGATTGATAGCTCTTTCTCGATTCTGTGGGTGGTGGTGCATGGCTGTTCTTAGTTGGTGGAGTGATTTGTCTGGTTAATTCCGGTAACGAACGAGACTCCGCCATGCTAACTTCTGTGGCAGGGTACTGCTGAATGCCTTATTCTGAGATATGCTTGCCCTTATACACAGATAATCTTAATACCACATTCTGGCAACCACCAACTAAAACACAAATATCTGCATTCTCTTTTCATTAATTTCAATATATGGCTTCAGGCAAGTGGTCTCAGGAATGGTGATAAGGGAGAATACATCCTCGCCATTGAAGAGAATAAATAATAAGCTATATATATATATATATATATATATATATATATATATATATATATATATATATATATATGCTTATTCTGATGCCCCTGCACTGGCCCAGTAATCAAGGAGCCTCACTCTTCACCACTGGCAACAGTGGGGGACGTACACACTGGGAGGATGACAAGTACACACACAGTAAAGTACAATTTCTCTTTAATGCATACAGAGATCACAGTCAGTCTGGGGCTGGTTTCTCCCTCTTTCTCCAGATCCCAAATAAGACTCCCCACTGACACAGCTACAGGGTTAAGATCTCAGCTGAGGGGCCAAGCCAAGACTACCAGCACCCTCTCTGTCCAAACAGTGCTTTGTGTCCCTGCCCAAGTAGCTGACACACACACTTTGGGATTTGATTTATATACAAACACACACACACACACACACACCTGGGGAAGGCTGGCACAGGTTTACTAGCTCTGCCCCCCCTGCCCAGACTATAAGGTAGTTTCCACTGCCACCAACCCCTCTTATCAGCTATTACAAGGCCCTTACAATGGGTGTCCAATCCTACTGTGTAATGTTACTATTATCCAAATAGTAGTCTGACCAAGACTTGCAAGGCCTGTACAGTGTCACCAAATACATATGCAAGTACTCTAAAAAGCTTAAATAGATCTCACAAATATCAGCCACAAAGATAGTGTAATATATTTAATAATAAATAATAAAAGAACAAGACAATACTTAGTAACTCAACACAGTAGCTTCAGAGTTCAAAATCACAGGAAATATTTTAAAACAACATTGTAGGACAGTCTCAAATAACTACAGAAAACATCTAAACTAATCTTTACTATATTCTTATCCATATCTAAGAGATATACTATGCCCTAAATCTTATTTACAGCCAGGCAAGTGCAGATGATGATGATGATGATGAGTGGATGTCCTTGCTAGGTCCAAGACAAAATACAAAATGCCCAATCTCTCTCAAATTCTTCTTCTTTTGACTGCTCCCGTTAGGGGTCGCCACAGCAGATCAACTGTTTCCATTTCTTCCTGTCCTCTGCATTTTGCTCTGTCACACCAACCGCCTGCATGTCCTCTTCTCACTACATCCATAAACCTTATCTTAGGCCTTCCTCTTTTCCTGTTACCTGGCAGCTTCATCCTTAGCATCTTTTTCCCCATATACTCTGCATCCCTTCTCAGCACATGTCCAAACCAACGTAATATTGCCTCTCTGGCTTTGTCTCCAAACCTTCCAACCTGGGCTGACCCTCTAATATACTTATTCCTAATCCTGTCCATCCTCGTCACACCCAGTGCAAATCTTAACATCTTCAACTCTGCTACGTCAAGCTCTGACTCCTGCCTTTTTGTCAATGCCACTGTCTCCAACCCGTATAACATAGCTGGTCTCACTACCCTCTTGTAGACCTTCCCTTTCACTCTTACTGATACTCGTCTGTCACAAATCACTCCTGACACTCTTCTCCACCCACTCCATCCTGCCTGTACTCTCTTCTTCACTTCTCTTCCACACTCACCATTACTCTGAACTGTTGATCCCAAGTACTTAAACTCATTCACCTTCGCCACCTCTACTCCCTGCAATCTCACCATTCCTCTGTCCTCCCTCTCATTCACACACATATATTCTGTCTTAGTCCTGCTGACCTTCATTCCTCTTCTCCCTAGAGCATATCTCCACCTCTGCAGGGTCTTCTCCACCTGTTCCCTACTCTCACTACAGATCACAATGTCATCTGCAAACATCATAGTCCACGGGGACTCCTGTGTGATCAATCTCTCTCAAATTAATATCAAATATTACTGCTGGGTTAGCATGGATGACATCACTTTCTGTCACCTGATTTAAGTTCCCACTCTGTATGTTCCAGTTTCTACTACTAAAACATACATTTGCACAGGTATATAGTTTATATACATTTCGGTTCTTTTCCAGTAGAGCACACTGTGGATACATCTTAGTTCAGTATATAACATAATGTTCTGTATAAATCATATCAATATTCACAAATGACAGTGAATTATTTACAAAATTCCAGATATCTGTCTGGCAGCGTGACACTATATATAACTATATATATATATATATATATATATATATATATATATATATATATACACACATACATGCATACATATTCTCTCTCTCTCTCTCTCTCTATATATATATATATATATATATATATATATATATATATATATATACCCACTATATATATATATATATATATATATATATATATATAGATATGGATCTAGGACACTTGCTCGAAAAAGCAAGTGTCTGAATCCATATATACCGATCACAGTTTAAGGAAAGCACTTTAATCGAAAAAGCGCTTCGGTTAAATTGTGAAAAAAACAAAACAAAACCACTAATTAAATGTTTTTGCAGGGGGGCTTTGCCCCCCCTGCACCCCCCAACGTGGAGGACTGTGCACACCACACCCCCCTACTTAAGTATTCTCACTCCAAGGTCACACTACAGTGGAGTAAAGGAATATTCCCTTACTCGCACCGCAGTGCGACCGGCACACCACTCACACATACCCGAAATTGCTGCTTCGATGAACAGCAATTTCGGGTATGTGTGAGCGCAGATTTGACTTTCGGTGAAAGTTAAATTTGCGCAAGTGTCCGGGTTCCATACACACACACACACACACATATATATATATATATATATATATATAGAGAGAGAGAGAGAGAGAGAGATTTATTTTGCAAGATATTTATACACTTGGGAAGAACTGACACCTGAAGGTGTGACCAAAATCAAGCTGTCTTTATACAGCAATGACTATAAAGACATGTGTCATTTAGAAATTGTTTGTATCTGTCTAAAGTAGTTCTGAACCTTGAATATCAGAGTGAGGAGCTCTAGGCTGTGATTCAGAAAGTCAGGAGGTTCATTCACTAGCTATGCTGGAGCTGCACTGCTGACAGTGTTAGTGTACAAATTAGAGCAGAACTGCTTCCTTATAGGACTCAATGGTCCAGAGACAACATAAATGAGAATAGCAGCTTCTTTGTAGTCTACAACAAAGAGACACTTGTGCGATCAAGGCAGGATTTAGAAAGGTGTTTGTGACTCTGCTGTTGTGTTCTAACACAATAGCTATTCCTGCAATTAACACTCTAATAAAAGTGCATAGGTTGCATGATCATGCCATGGTAACAATGATCACAGCTAGCAATGGAAAGTATACTAGCATTTAGAATTAGAAACCGGATGTGAATTTATAACTGAAGCCAGTATTAGATCATTGCAAAGCCAATCTATCATCAACTGTACTAAGTGCGAGAATGTCACTTTGATTTTAATTCAGAGAAATGTGTTTCCTCTGATAGCTGAGAAAATAAGTGGTTGATGGAGTGAAGGTCACTAAGCTGGTTATCAGCACCTGTAGCCAACTGCCTATTACAAAATCTCACTAAAACACAAATCCATTTGCTGGTAGGAACACATCTCACACTCATAACAGTATGCAGAAGTACAGTATGGAAACTAGTACAAGTAATAACTCGGAGAACCATTGACTGATTTAATAGAAAATAATAAACCTTACATTTAAGCAGATTGGGTCCCACCAACCTAATTTTATGCAGCACAACTGCTGCACAGGTAAAATCAGTGAGTATCCCTTGTGTAATATTCTTGCATGGATTAGTTTACAAAGTTATTTTTTAACTATTTCAGCTTATATTTTTACTTCAGCACATGCAGAGAGACAACCCTTTACATACTGTCTGCACTCTATTCTAAGAAATCTTTTCTGTAAGACTATCGATTCAGCCATAACTTGCAGTAGTGTTTACAGGACATTTCACAGGGATAAAACCAGAATGATTTCTTTATAGTGCCAGTGATATTTACTATAATTATTTCCTGGTATTTTCTCACACAACATTCAGTGAATACTGAAAAGCTACAACTGTATGATTTTCTCAAATGAATGGCTATAACCCTTAGGATTGTGTTGAAAAAATGCTGGAATATTTAGAAATGTAAGATTTTCTGAAATAAATGGATGGAACACTTAGGATTTATTTTTTCATTTGCTTAGATGCAATGATTTGGAAAGACAGTGAGATTAATTAAACCTATCCATTTTAGAAGCTTGCTGGACTTTGCAAAGTAGCATTTCACAGCACAGTTACAATAATCATGCCAGTATAACTGTGAGTAAACAAAAGTAACAATAGTAACAGCAACCTAAACTCATTTGGGTAGATTATCAGGCAAACATCAGAATGATTTATGAACAGCAAAGGTCTGGATAAGGACACATTACTGAGAGTAGAGGAAATGATTTGTTGAGAGATGGAGGTTCAATGGAAAAACAAGCACTTGTTGGAAACAAGTCTCTGTATTGAAATTTCAGTGAGAGCCACGTAATCTGCAACATGAAGAATAGTGTTCTGTGTTATGTTCCAGAATTTCAAAGAAGGTACAGAAAAGGAACACTGTCCACAAAGATCGGAAAGCGTAGCAGCTAATCTGTTGCAATCTGTACTCTAGTACAGAAAGCACTAACTCACAATCAGGACAAAGCTCATTTTATGCACTGATTTTTGTTTTATTTACCCATTTGTTAAGCAGGTAACCAAACGGATCTTTCCAGGATCATATTCCACTACCATCAAGCTACCAGGCCAAGAGCAAAGGCAATAATTGTTGCACTTTTCGAGTATCCAAGCAACATGATTTTAAGAGCCGGTAGGAAACTAGAATACCTGTATACCAAAATGAAAAAAGCATGCAAACTTCAGAGACAGTAAAGAAAGGTCAGGATTAAGTCATGAAGTTCTAATTCAGAAACTTTAGTCACTGGTACAATAGGTGTCAGCCAGAAACACTGATTTGCAGAGCCATTGCCTCTTAGTAATACCATGTCAAATCCAGTCAAACTATTTGAAAAATTTAAAGACATGATTTAAAGCTCACAGAATGGTAAGAGACTTATGCATTGCCATTAGACATCAGCAGAATCAAATTTTACAAACTCATACTACAAGTCTAGGTTGAACAAACTCATACTACAAGTCTAGATTAGGTTGAAACTCAATCGAATGATGCAGTTGTTCTATTTGTTCTATCTCTTAGTTAGAAGTAACAGGACAGGAGAAGTGAGCCCTGTACTGCTGCAAGATGCTACGTGATACCTGGGGGTATTGTGATGGTTACTTCTATACATGCCTACACCACGCACAACCTCAGCCACAATGTGGAGAGGAAGTTTTTATTTGAAACTGTCATTCTCTTTTGTAGCTTTTTTCGTTATTTGCATGAAAGCAAGAACCAGGAATACTTGTTCCCGTAGATGTACCTATTTATATCAGGTGACCTGAAGGGGGGTATTCTAAGAAAAAAAAATAACCCTTTTCTAATCTTAAATTGTTTTGCTTACATCTTGAGTGGACAGGTGATCCACTGTGGCGACCCCTAACCGGGAAAAGACGAAAGAAGAAGATTTAGATATAACTAGAAAATAGACTCAGGATTTTCAAAGTATCTTTTGACATTGCTCTTTTCAAAACAGAAGTCACCTAAGAGAAGATATGGTCCCCATCATTTCAAGCATCACAGATGCCATCATCATCTACGCCCCACAGCTTAAGATTTGAAGTACATCAGCCACTTTAAGAGCCAGTTCTAGAAACATTTTATCATTGCCAGTGTATGCAGATTAGGCTGTCTATAATTTCCTATAGTAATTAGCCTCTTCCATGTCTAGAAGAAGAGCTCAGTCCTTCACTTCTAGGAAATGAAGATACTCATTAAAAATAGTATAATTGTTAGAATAATCCTAAATTTAATCATAGTATGTGTGTGTTTGTCTTTATACTCTGGGATTTAGATGTTCCCTTTCTATACATTATCTCTACTGATGTAACACACTTTCTAGTAAGCTCTCCCAGTGTTGTCTCTAGAATAGTCTCTTCTTAGTAACACCTCAACTACTTTTACAGTATATTGCAAAAAAATAAATAAATAAAAAATAAAAAAAAAGAGAATAGAAAGAAAAAAACACCTCCACCAGCTACGTCAGAATTTCAGGTCTTCATTAATTGTCCATAACGGAAAGCATCTATTAAGTGTTTGTAAAGGGGGCTGACATCTAAACTATGACCATTTAGGAATTTAAGAAAGTCTCCACAGAAGCTGATATAGCATGATGACAACTGGCTTACCTACAATGCTATTTAATTACAGTTATAAATAATGGGCTATAGATCTTTTATTAGTAATATCCAGTATGAATAAATACAATTCTCAAAAGTGGCTTGTGCTAATGAAAATAAGGTCATCAATAAATCTCCAATGCCTACAAGCCTAATTAATAAAATACAGATGTGATATACACATTCAAGCTGAGATAGGCCCATTATTATGTCATATGGGGGAAGCTATTCTTATACCATGCCTTGCACTTCTGCAAGCCAAAAATAAAAATATAATGTTTAAAATAAACCAAAAAATGACAGTTCCATTAAAAAAGTACTTTTCAGTAACAAACCTTCTAAACAATAGTATTATTTAATGGTTGCATATAAACTGTTAAAAATCAACCACTATACAAAAATAATGTGCTTTATAACAAAAAAGTAAAATAAACTGATAAGTGTATTGAGTCACTAAGGTAGTATCAACATCTTAAGAAATAGGAAGAAAGAATATCTTTCTTAGAAACTATTGCACTCAAGAATACTATAGGTCTACAGTCGAGTTCAACAAACTCTTATGCACTTTAAGCAAAAACAGAAGATGGTGATGCATGCATTATGTACCAAGAGATCTTTATTTTGCTATTTAGCTTAAAAAGTTAGTATAAGACCTTTATCTAACAAAGTCCTACAGTAATTGTGAATAAAATGTAAGTCCAACATATCCCGACAGATAGTTAAGTCGCAATACTGCTGTCTTTGTTGATGGACATGATTACAGTCTTGTGTCTGTGTTTCAAGTCTTGTAATGGATGCCAGTCATTTTAGTTAAATTAAATGTAATATTATCCTGCCTATAAAATTAACTATATTATATGACATGCACTGATTCTCCTCTGAAACTTGCCAAATGTTTCTCTTGTTATGTACTTTTTCTGACATCAAAAGGGGACATAATATAGAAGACTGCGATCATGTCTCTGATCATAACTAAGACTTTTTGTGCTCAAGAAGGAGATGTCACAGAATTCACTTTGAGGATAGAGAAAGCAAAGCCTGAGTGGTGACTCTTGACATCCATGTCAAGAACACACAATAAGTGATTCACGATTGCAGAGAACTAATCATGATTCTTTGTACAACATGGAGATTCAGTTGCTTCAATGTACTACACTTTACAGAAGAAATGTAGCAATGTCAAGTATTAAACAGCTCTGAAAGCTATAAAACATTAGCACAACCACACGGAAACGAGCAGAAAGCTAAATGTCCTTTTGATGAACTAACAACTTTAAAATCAGTTAAATATTTCAGTTTTTTTTTTTTTTTTTGTGCAGAAGTGAAACATTTTACAGTGTTTAAAGCTGTTTAGGTTCTCGGTGTTGCTCTGTATTGGTTGCTGTTAATACTCTCATTCAAGACTAGACCATAAGAAGTCTAAATTGTGCATAACAATTCTTGTTATGTACATTTTGACAAGTTTTGTGCTTTACATATTTCAAAGTCTAACCAGCATACTCCATGTACAACAAAGTTTATTATGCACTTTTTAAAATTGTATTTTAGCCTCATACTGCAGCGCACATAGAAGCAATCACAGAAAAGCATCAGATTTCTGTAATAGTTCCAAAAGCTGCAATATACTTTCCACTGCCAAAAAATGTGGCAAAGTAAAATGTCTAAATGTTTTTAAAGCTGCTGGTTGGTCAGAGGAACATTTCACTTCTGCAGATATAACTGCGTTAAAAAACCTTCAAAAGCTGTAATATACTTCACACTCCAGTGCCTTTCTCTGTAAATGGTACTACATCCAGATATCTAAAACTCCAAGTACTACAAAGTATTATGATGAGGCTTTCCAGTCATAATCATCTAATTATTTGTTCTTGAAAGAGATCTCAAAATCAACTCTTGAGCTTCATTTTCAAAGTAAATTTCTTGATATCTGTTTCTGAAATACATAAAAATCTGATTATGATCTGATTATAATCTCATTATGATTGAAAAAATATACTAAAATACATTAATAGTAACATTGTTAGCTGGTGGCAAGAAAATAATTTTCTTCAGCAGAAGACTATAAGATAAGAGACTGTAGTTATATTGGAAATTAGTGTTCCCATCACTTTTATCTAAAAAAAATTATAACGAAAATACCAATACATTGTACAGATAAACTTTATTTCATTATCAACAATATCAGCTTTAATTTTAAATTTATATAGCAGCTATAAAATTCTAATTAATTTATAACAGTCAATCTTCATTGGATGCAGTTCTTTTCTTGAATACTGACATCATCATCATCAGGAAGTTTTCTATTTGTGTTCCAAGGAACTGTGAAATAATTATGAAAGTACACATTCTAAAACATTGTGAATTATGTGGCATTTGTGATTCTCCGTGAGTAGTGAAATAATAGCCATACATTTTACCTTCTACAGACACTTATGCACTGCTCTTGTGATTTTGTTACAGAAAGCATAAAAAGGTCGATTATGTTCTGGCCTGTATAAGTTGCACAAATTGTGCATGAACCTCTGAGAGAATGTAGTCCACAATAAGCATATCTATTTTCTTTTGTAGTTGTTGAAGAAAGTCTCTTGTCAGTTTTATGTGCCACAATGTCTACTTAGTAAAGAGAATGACAACACATTTTGTAAATAAACCAGTTAAACCTTAACAAACTCTTCAATAAATGGTTCAGATGCTGAATGAGCAGAAAGCTGGTGAAACCATCACTTAGTCCTACTGCAACAGTTATACTTTCTGAAGAAATCAAAAAATGTCAGTCTGCACAAATACATTTGTCATTACTAAGAATTTCAGGTCTATATGACGCTATCGAATGGACTAAATAATGAATGCTATTTAGTTGATCCGATACTGTCGATATGGCAAAATAGCAAAGTCACGGAACATCGAATTTTTTCCCAGGGAAAAAATTTGGTGGGCCATCTTCGGGACTTTGACATTTCCTCCACTATGGTGCGATCTCGGAGTTGGTATATTTAAGTAGGGGGGTGTGGGGGGAAAGCCTCCCACTTACATTTGTGATTAAGTTTTTTTTTTTTTTTTATGGTGCAGCAAATTTTTTCCCTGGGAAAAAATTTGCTGTTCCGTTTGTTCGATATTTTGTTGTTTCGATATTATTGGTACGATGAAATAGCGTTCACTATTTACATCGTACGATAATATGATACAGATGCAAGAATTTCAGTTTAATAAATCAAGCCTATTCATAATGTTCTACAAAATGACCATGATATAATCAAACATCTCTGGTTGAATAGCAATACAATACTTTCAGAAAACAGAATAAGCTTGAAAGAAATAGGTTTATATTTACTTATTAATTTATTAACTGCATAGGCGGCCTTAGGCAGCCGCCTAGGGCACCGCTGTAGCAGGGGTGCTTTTTCATTGTTTATTTGGTGTAGATAGACTAGGATGGGGGCACCAGGTGGTGTGGGGGGGGGGTGCCATGGAGCCCTTTTGCTTAAGGCACCAGTTGACCTAAAGCCGCTCCTGATTAACTTGGAAGTGTACTGGCTGCAAGAGTACTGTGGCCTGACCTGAACCTAATTGGCAATAAATTAAGATGCTGTCCTTAATACATGTTCAAGGATATCATTGTAAATATTTTTTTCTACAATCTTGGTTAAAGGAGAGAGAAGAAATGGTTGTGTAATCCTGAAAAATAGTTGGAGTAAGTTTTTGTGGAATGGGGACAATTAATCCATATTTGGATTCTGGTGGGAAATTTCCAGTGCATGAAAGGTTTAGAATATGGGCCAGCAGTTTTGACAAATGAGGGCTGACCGTATAGACAAATTACGATGAACTATTTTCAGGATAGGGTTAGTATTATTTTCAACTTTTCTAGCATTTTGTTAAAGTTTTAAAAGATACAGCTTGAAAGGAGAAGGGGCAGGGCATAATGGTGAGATTTCTGTGGAGAATGACTACATTGTGCAGGAGAGATGTTTCTAAGTATGAGATAAGTGGAAAATAATAACATCCTATCAAAACTGAGTGTCTAGATTGTTTTTGAACTGGAGGACCTGGCTAGTTACATTATTCTTAAGTGGACAGATTTTGCTCCTTTTATAGTTAACTAACATTCTTGTCTCAACTTGCTTTATTTTTAGGTATGTAGATTTTGGTTCTTTTATTGCTAAATTAAATCTTCTCTTAGTTTATTCTGAATGGTCCTTGTGCAAGAGAAAAAGTTTCAATCTGTGCCATACATTAACCCTAATTTTTAGCTTCAGTGTTATCTCTCTGCTATGCCATGGAAACCTTTTACCGTTGACTCAAAGTTTAATAGGTAAAAAAGACCTCTTCATACACTGGGTGCATTAGTAATTTGAATATATGAAGGATAGCAGTCGGTGTGGGTAGACATTAATCTTTACTCTGAAATTCAGAGTTCAGTAGGTGTTCATGTGATTCTGGAAAAGGTCTGTGTTTGTTGTGGTTGGGAGATTGTAAGAAATGATGGCCTGAACTGGAAATCAGTCATTCAAAGCAATGGGCAGCCAAAGTAACATGCTTTAATTTATGGGTAGTAATTTAATGTATTGGGTAGGCAAAGTGACATGATTTAATTTATGTTGGAAGTTTATTATAAGAATTCTAGCAGAGAAATCTTACTGGTAGTGGGGTTTCCTCTAGTAGAGGAGGTGACAAGCTGTATAAGGTTGTTTAATGAAAGAAATATAATTATTTTGGGGTTTATGAGTGCTAAGGAAATTAAAATTAAATTCCCCAGTTATAATTATGTGCTGTGAGTTGAGTATGACAGAATGGTGTCAAATGAATCCTGTAAAAGTCGACGTGTGGAAAGAGATGTATAAAACAGGTATGAGCAATTAGACATGGTTGCTCAAAATAAATTTGATTACTAACCAACCTGGTGCTCTTTCACTGAAAAGGCTATTTGCAGCAATAAGGAAAGGCATGATTTTTTTCTTTATTAACAGCACAGTGCCACCACTTATTTTGGGTCCAGGTCTCTGTCTGTAGAAAATTCCATGCCTTCTCTTAGGAAAGCTGAGAGACTGGAGGGGATTACAGCCAAATGGCTGCTAGTCCAAAGAGGCTAGGTCCAGTAGATGAAGCCCACACTTCCATACTGTCCCATCTATTGTTACGATTCTGGTCAATGATGTACTGGAGTTTAATATCCCTGCACTGGCTAGTCACTGTTGAACTATTGGAATGGAAAAGTGAAATTGGTTATTGTTAGAAGAGAATGGAAAGATAAGTGGAATAGTTTTAAGGGCTGGGGTCAGGATTCGGGTTATTAACTCAAGCTAGCATTATTAAAAGGAGTAAAGGAGGGCTCTGTGTTTTCTAATATACTTTAAAGAGGAACTGGATCTATTGCAGAGTTGCTTGTTTGTGAGACAGGGAGTGCATGACTTGGTGGAGGGCTACAGCAAAGTGGGTCAGAAGGCATGACATTAAAGAGAAGTAAGCTTAGTACGATAAGCAGTGTTGGTTGTCATGCACCAATGGTCAAATCAAAAAATGAACAGAAAAAGTGAAGGGAGGAGCAGAAATATTAGAGGGTAGGAGTTATAATTTGGGAGAGAGGATATTAGTACCTGTTAACTGGATTAAGGTGGAGAGTGAAGGCAGATTTTAGGGAGAAGTTTTACTGTTTACTGAAACTGAGGAAAGAAAGAGACAGGAAAACATATAGATCAGTCAGGTATCACAAGTGGTACGAGGGATAAAAACCAATGTGGCCTTATCGGCCAACAAGGGCCACAGGGTTTGAATATTGCCTTATCTGCTGACTAAGGTCTAGTTTTGATAGTAAGTAAATAACCTAACTGCTGTAAAGGTCTTAATCTGCCTAGTGTGTATAACCTGATTAGAACTAGGGAGATATCTGTCAGCTGTGAAAATGTGGTGAGTGGTTAGGGCAATATCTTTCAACTAAGACCAAAAGAAAGAAGGAATAATTGAGTAAATGTCTGCAGTGAGCACTGATTCCTTGCTTATATGGAGTATATGAAGAGAAGTCTTAAAGTATGTGAGGTGAAAGTAAGTGCATTTAGATATTAGGATGGATCAGAGAATATCACTAGGGAGAAAGGTGATAGCTTAATGTAGAAGAGGGAAATGTAAGTAGACTTAAAGTTTAATATTACTATCCTATCAGCGAAGAGGTTATAGAGATAACAGTGTTGCAGGCTTGAAAGGTCAGAAAGATCTCACCTCTTTTAGGATAAGAGAGCTAACAAAAGTCTGGATTTCCACCTAAACCTATAACAGAAGATACTAGGGGTAGAAAGTACAGTTGTGTAAATACACTTACCATAGCAATAGATGTTTGATTAAATCACTGCTGCAGTAGCCTAACCTATATGGGTTATATCCTGCCTAGGATATAACGATCAGCCAGTCTTCCAAAACCTTAGGCTCCCTCCATCAGTGAGTAGACTGCTGGTTGCAAGAGCTCAAAGTGGAGAAAAAGAGCAGCCTGGGCACTAAACACTTCAGGACTTTCTTGACAATTGTAAAAGGGAGGTGAAAGTCCTGATAAGAAAGGTAAAGTTAAGTACAGATACAGAAACCCTTGCCCTAGCATAAATAGGGACACAAAAGTGGGGATGAAGAGAGGGAGCAGTTACTGCAGTGATTTAATAAAACATTTATTGTTACACAACTGTACTGCGTTCATTCATAAATCACTGCTAGCTGAGCTATATGGGTAGAATACCTGAGCTTACACAGACTGGTAGGAGAAATGATGAGGGTCATCAAGCCCCCCCCCCCCCCGAGAATGGTCTTAAGAAAATGTGGTCAAGGCCAGGAAAAGGAATCTAGTTTGTAGTGTTTTGTAAAAGTATGTATAGAGGACCAAGTAGCTGCCTCTATAATGGTTCTAGAGGACACTGCTTTCCAAAAAGCGATAAAAGAAGCCAAGACCATAAAAGAATGAGCTTTGACCTTGCCTGGAAGTGTCTTATTATGGTGGGAATAACAAAAAGAAATAGCAAAGGACGATCAAATGGAAATAGTCTGCACTGATATGTGTTACCCTGTTTTCTTACCTTCATAGGGAATAAATACCTGCTCTCCTTTCCGAAAAGGTTCACTTCTGTCAAGAAAATATCTAAGCTACCTGTGCACACGCAGAGTATGAAGAGTCCTTCCTCCCTGTTTTTAGGCTCTGGAGAGAAGATAGGGAGATGGATGGCCTGGCTTAATGTTAACTCTGAAAACACTTTAGGCATAAATGAGGGATTTGTTCTCAAAGAAATCCTTTCTTTATGGACCACCAACTCTTCTCTTCTTACAGATGTGAGAGCAATCAGTAACACTGTTTTCCTAGTAATGAACCACAACTCAGCCTGATGAGTTGATTCAAAATGAGCTATAGTTAACTTTTCCAAAACAATGTTAAGATCCCAAGTAGGTGCCACCTGTTTTCTAGGTTGGCACAAATGTAAAACCCATTTTAAGAAAATCTTGACTACAGGATTCACAGACAGACTTGCTGAAATGGCCAAGTGATGAAACTTGATAGAGGAATATGAAAGGCCAGAGGATAATAACTCACATAAATATTGAGAATCTAGCAGTACAGGAACACTGAATGGGTCCTGGTTCTTAGTACAAATCCAACTAGCAAATCTTTGCCATTTACCAATACAAGCCTTCTAATAGCAGGTTTCTTTGTCTCCTTTAAAATCTGCTGCATGTCCTTGAAAGCACTGTCTAAAAGGTATCAAAACTGAATCATCAAGGCAATCAAGTTGTTTGAGGTTGGGATGTAACAAATAACCCTTGTCATGTGTGAGGAGATTCACTGTGTGAGGAAGCTTGTGGTCATTTCCCTAGGCGTACTGAGAGTGGTTGAGGGAAAATTAGAAAACTAAAATTGTTTGCAGTTATAGTACAAAATCCTTTAAAGCTTGCAGAGTGAAATGAGTATAAAAATGAATTGCAGAAGTTGTAGAAGTTACTTTATTGATAAGGCCTTACATTTCATAAAAACCTTGCATGAAAAGATCAGGAGAACAGAAATAGTTCTAGCAGTTGTATAAATTGGAGAGGGCTAGAGCAGACTGCATGCAGCAGATGAAGTCAGAAATGAAGTAGGATTGTTACAACCGGACTGACTGGACAACAGGAGTAGTACTAATGGAATGGTAAGCACAGGAAAGGAGGTTAACAGGAAAAGGATGGCTTATGTCTAGCAGTACAAGAGGAACAAATAAAAATGTTCAGTTGGATTGAAAGTGCACAGTAAGTAAGGAGAAAAGGAAAGCAAGGAGCTAAAAGTGGAAGGGAACACAGCAATGGACAGTAGATTGGATATGCAGTAGACTGACATGATGTAGTTTGAACTGTGACAGTGAGGAAGGTGGGGTGTTGTTGTAGAGGGGATGCTGCTGGAAGATAAGCAGAAAGTAGGATAAGATTTGAAAGGATAGGAGAGGATTTCCTATTGATTAATTTGTTAAATCAGCATAAGTATTGTGATCTAACTGGATACAAAATTGTAGTATGATTGGTGGGATTGTTGTAGGTGGGGTTAATGATGTTTAAATCTAATGATATGGGGGTGAGAATGGGGGTTGAGTGAAGAGTGCAGCTCGCCTGAGTGAAGAATGACAAAGTGGAGTGGGCTAGCCAGTTGTAGTATCAAAAACAAAGTAGTGGCTCAGGTAAGTGGTTTAACTAATCATGCAAAGTACGGCCAAGATTAAAATATATCATATAGCCAATGCCAATGGTAAAGAAAGGTAAAGTCCAACCTGAATTTGATTATCAGCTAAGGTGCTGGTAGTGGAGGATGGGTATCCTTGTGGGATGCCAGGACAGAGTTGAACATGTACTACATAGGTCCCTTCAGAGAATGAATTAGAATGCAAATACATAACCTAGGAATGGGTTTTAGGATCACAAAGCCGCTGATGGTTGGTAGTCTTTATAGTGGGTGTGCAGGAGTCTGGAAAGTCATTGTGATCCTTTGTGACAATGTGCATCTCCCAACCCCACCAAGGGGTGATGTAAGGCAATAATCTTTGCCCTCATTGCCAAGATACCACTGAGGGCACAAAGCCACCCCATGGCTACCTCAGTGACAACCCCCCCCCCCAAAAAACAGAACACATCCTTATGTAGTGTAAAATACAGTTGTAAGGAGATCAAATGAACATGTCTCAGTGGGGCAGAGCTTGATGGTCAGCAAGCAGAGGGACAAAAACTCCATAAGAAAAAAGAATGGAACACAAAATGACCTTAAAATAGTATGACAGGCTTAGTGAAGTAAAAAGGTGAAACGAGGATCTTAAAAAGCAAACTTGGTACTGGAACACAATAAATTCAGCAGGCTTCCTGAGTAAGATAACCACAAAATCTAACAGGGTTGACAATGGAAGTGCTGCAAGCCAAAAGAGCTGTCTCAGGAGAGGTGTGAATGTTTGAACACAGGGAGGCCTCATTGCTCTGATAATTCAGCTCCCAGTACAATAGGAAAACCTTAGTACTAGCAGAGGGGCCTACAGGAGCTCAAACTGAGCAAGAGACTGCAATTAACAGAGGTGAGCAAGACATCAGACTTCAACTGTGAATGACTCTGTTTTGCAATAGACTCAGTTTATGGAATTGCCACTAAATACTGCTCAAGAGTGCAGTTAAATCTGACAAAAATTGGTTATGATTTGATTGTAAGTACTAGTGAATAAGAGAATGGTAGTCTTTGAAAATATGGAACACCGGACCTAGTTCAATCACAGCTAACTAACCCACAAGTCTATGGGATATTTAAATGGAAACCAGGGTGCAAACATACCCAAACGTGAGGTCTTTAGTGATTGTCTACTACTGCTTGGATAACCCACAAACAGCTTAAGCAGCTAGCATGTACCATATACTGAAGGTATACTATGATAATAGGGTCAAGCAGAACCGTTGCTGTATGTTGTGGCACCCAGTAGAGCTCCATGATCTGATGCTCTGTGATGCCCTCTTTACATCCCACTCAATTCTAAGTTCTTCCAAAGCATCAGCTCTGTTGTTAGATTATAATACCACATAGTCTGAATACAAATTAGTTTCAGAATCCTTGCATTCACTTCAGAATGCCAGTACTACACTCTAGCACACATGGAGATATGCAGACCTTCATTCCTGACCACAACTGTAGTACTGCATTCAGAAACTGAATAAAAGCATTATCTACACAACTACCACCTGATCAGCATATGCCAGTAGTGCCCACTGACGTCTTGCACCCAGAGAGGCTTCCTCCTTTGCCTGCTCCAGCTATGCTTCTAGGGTTAAGGCAGTAAGAATGAGAAAAGGTTGCAGACACTATCACATGTTTGGGGGGGGGGGGACAGCAAAAGCAGGCTGAGATCTACAAAATAGTTAGCTTTATAGAGAGATCTTTACGCGAAGATGTAAAAGTGGCTAAGGTATATCATTAAAACCTATGCATAAAACAAATGGACTGGGAAATGGTGACAAGAATTGTTAGCTTCAGGCAGCTAATATTCCAAAGGAGAGACTTATTTCTGTAGCTAGGGTGTCACCAAACAAGTGAACGCTGAGCCTATGTGAGAAACAAGAATTGGTTTCTACAGGCAAAAATATTTCAATCAGTATAAGAGAAAATTCTTTTCTCTGAGGGGAGAGGAATACACTTAGGAAGTCCATAACTGCTGCAGTCCTGCAACAGAATAAGATTAATAACGTATAAAGATACACTGATGAATTCTGCAAACAGATCAAGATTAAATCTTAGCAGTGACTAACAAAATGTTTGGTGCAAACACAAATAAAGCGGTAACTCAGAAATAATTCAACCAGTTTGTTCAAACACATAAAAAAGAAATAATTCAATGACTGTAGTGAAATACAGAAACATATATATTTTATAACAGCCTGCTAATTGCTAAGCATCCTAGGGTAATGTGAAATGGGTTAACTTGGTTAGAAGTAACCATTCAGTACTGAAAGTAAACGTTAAAATATATCTACATGTAAGGGAATGGAGGAAATTAATGTAGAACCACAGAGTGGCTGAGATATAGTCAAGTTAAAAAGTCAATGGTAGCTTTACTAAAAAAGAAAGAATGTTAAACAGAACTTGTTGTTCAACTATTCATAAATAAATGAGCTGCTCAGACTCTGTACTGAATGAACAATCTGTATTGCAGTATAAATCACTGCACTGAGTAAACCAAGATGGACGCTTTTCCCAGGCTACACATTTAAAACAAACAAGGGTGTGTCAAAAGGAGGACACTATTGAGACATTCAGCTTTATACCTAACAGTAGTTCGTCAGCCTAATGACTAAAGTAAAATGCAATATTAAACACACTAGAATCTTATAAGAATACAACTTAAATGTATCCCTAAGATTCTGCCATTAATAACCAAACTTGACTGCTAATCTTGCAAAATAAAATTTATATAAAATAAAACAAAATTTAAAGAAGCAGAATTCCTGATGACAATTAAGTAAAGAGAGAAGGATGTAATGTGCCATTTCGGCTGTATGACTTTGTAAGTATTTTACAGAGGCATAGTGCACTGCATCATCATTTTTGCATTTTTATTGCTTAAATTTCTGTTGTGCTCATTTGTGAGAAGATGGACTGCACAAAGCTTCTCACTTTGAGAAATGCATTGTCAGTATATGCAATTGTGATATTTTACCTCAGACTGTTGGCTTAGTAACGGCTTCAAAAGTTCTTATGTTTTTAATGGTGGGTGTATCACAGTGTTGCACAGAGTATTAAACACAGCAGGTAAAAGAAAGACTAAGAAAATCCTGTACTATCAAAAAGCTTGCATTTTAATGGGGTGAGCAGCAGCAAAGAAGATAAATGATAAAACAGTCAATTTAAACAGAAGTTAACTAAAAACTGAAAAAATAAAGGACGTCTTTCAAGGTAAAATACTGTGTGTCAATTCTAAAAAGAAAAATGATTTTGCTTTTCTAATGCTCTGAAAAGATGCTGCATTTTTAAAGATGGGCCACTAATATTTTTTAACAAGAGTCTGCATTTTGTGATATGAATTTACAGAGTCTGCATGTTCCTCTTGTGTTGCGTGGGTTTCTTCTGGATGCTCCGTTTTCCTCCCATATTCCAAAGACATGCAGTAGGTGGACTGTATACTCTAAATTGGCCATAGGTCTGTGTGTGCATGTGTGTGTGTGTGTGTGTGTGTGTGTGTGTGTGTGTGTGTGTGTGTGTGTGTGTGTGGAACAGAAGAACTCCCGAGGCAGGGCTAGCCACCCAGCAGTGTGAACCTTAGCTCTAGATGGTTGTCACTGTTGAAGTGACAGCCGGACCCCATGTGCAAAAATAGGAAAAGGAGTTGTGAATGGATGTAACAATACTGACATCTATGCAGAATACTAAACTTTTCTAATTTACTGTTGTGTCAGTAGTTTAGTTTAACTATGCTTGTTAGTTTTAAAATAAAGATTTGAATATTATACTTATATTTTATATAAAGCTGTGATGTACATATGATGTCAAACAGTATGCCAAAGTAAACATTAATGGAGTTGTACAACATCTCTGAATATGTATAAAGCTACTTGCTGTGAAATCGTGGTAGTGTGTTCTGAACTTTAACAACAGTTTTTACGTTGTGATAATTTATTTGGGCCACTTACATGTTTATTCATTGAAAGTTATTGTCAGCAAGCTGTTGCTGCAAGTATGTAGTTGCTGAAATGTATAAGCAGTAACCATTCTCAGCAGGCCAGAGTACAATGTGTTATCAAACTACTCTGTAACTACAGACTGCAGAGCATGTATCCCACTAGCTCAGAAAAATACTTATTACTTCAGTCATCCTTATTAAAAGTCTAACTCAAAGCAGGAAGAAACAGGAGCTAGAACTGACTTAGGATGCACAGTCCATCAGTCATCCAAGCACATCACAATTCAGTGTTTAGCTATAAATATTAACAATGAGGAACCTGTAACTTTCTCCTAGATGTATTTGCAGAGAAAGGCATACTGGTTTCAAATAATATAAGGTGTTCTAGCTGCTGCCACTTATACTTTAGTTGTACTTGATACACCTGCAAAAAGTATTACAATAACTGTTCACTTTTTGTTATTACTTATGTATTTTCGTTTATTGGTAATGTTATTAGATTTCAAGCTTATGTTTTTCTGAAAGATCATTAAAAAAAGGTTTATAATTCATTGAATCTATTTTGTTTATTATGCCAAACCCAATCCAAAACAGCCAAGTACCTTTATTGTTTAGAGCTGCTTTGACTTTAATTAAAACTGAAATGGACACAGCTATCTACTAAAATTTATAATAAATGCATTGTTGTATTACATTATAAAACTACTCTTTATTTGTTATATTGCTAGCTATAAGATTATTTAATTGACAGTGACAAAGTTCTGTTATATTTTTATTTGTTTTTTATCAACAGATCAGCTGCAAAACATTGTTCAAACAGACTGTCCTATTTTATCATCTGATGGAGGCTCAATGAAAGAAAGAAGTTGGCTTGGGTCTATGACCAGATGTTAAGATTCGCAGAAGGAAGAATGGTGGTCTTTTTCGAGTCATGATTCAGATACGAATTCAAATTTATGTCCATTTTTGAGTCAGTTCTGAATTCTGTTTACTGAGGAGAGGAAATGAGTTGAGATTTCTTTATTTTGACAAAAAAAAGAGTACTTTAGATGGATCTGTTTGAATAATCACAAACTCTTTCATATTATTCAACCCAAAAATGTCTAAAATCTTGGGTGGTCATAAATAAAAACAGTCCAAAATGGATCCCTGCAAGTAAGGTGTCTGTAAGGTCTCAAAATACCTAGACACTTCAAGAAAAAACGACCACCAGACTGTGGTAGCTGTAAATATGTATATTAAACAATCATAGCATCACTGATGCTATGATTGTTTAATATACATATTTACAGCTACCACAGTCTGCTGGTCATTTTTTCTTGAAGTGCATAAATAAAAACAGTCATACTCCCAAAGTTATAAAATGCATAAAAACATTTTTTGCAGGGGTATAAGCCCCTCTGATCTTCCCTAATGTATTGAGCCCTGATGTTTCTATACATGGGGTCTATATTGAATGTTCAAACATTCAAAATTCTGAATCTCATATGGTCGACACCATATGATCGGAGTTTTGAATGTTCGAACGTTGTAACAGAGATCTTCGTACAGTGCAGAATGGGAAGATTTCCCTTTTCTGCACTGTAGTGCTATCTCAGAGTTGGTATATTTAAAGAGCAATGCGTGTATGGGGGTGCAGGGGGGCTTATCTCCCTGCTTAGAGTGCTCAGGTAGGTGTTTTGTGTAGTTTATTTTTTTTATTAGATATTTGAACTTTTGAAAGTTCAATCACATGGTGTCAACCATATGGTAGTCGAACTTCAAACGTTCGATTATCTAATATAGACCCTATACATGCACACATTAACACTAAGCTCACACCAGCTCAGGGAAAAAGGGAGAAAGCAAATGAAACATAATACTCAACTTCTGGTTCTTCTCTGAGTTCCATTTTGATAAACCAACACACGACAACCTTCCAGTTACGACATTGCTTAACTGGATGTCAACAAACAGTAGGGGTACCATTTCATATAGTCTCTTTAAAAATAAATATGTCACAACTATGTTGGAAAGTGTAACTGACTGACTAATTACATTCATGATGTATGCTATGCTTATTAGGAAGAGTGACTGGAAGTAACTGGAAGGTTGTCGTGTTGGTTTATCAAAATGGAGCTCAGAGAAGAACCAGAAAGGACCCAAGGAGAAAAGCCCTACTAAGCAAAATTTGGAAACATATTTTAAATGATAATACATACCATTTTAGTGACAAACACAAATGGCATTATCCAACTGCACTTTTTTTATCTTTAATAACATATGGTCCAGTTTTTGTAAATTATTATTATATGAACTGACACTTACATTTCCACCTGTGGAAAAAGCAGGATTCTGCCCCAGCCACTCGTTCACGTTAATGGGACCATTGGTGGGCATATTGGAATTCCTCTGCGTGTCTCTGTGAGCATTTTGTCCCACAATATTCATGCTGCTGTGTGGGCTCTGATTTAAAGGACGTGAATTGGAACCAGCCGCAATATCCGACCCACCTACAAGCAGCTGATTACCAAGCACATTACTATTATCTAATCTTTGACCTCTTGCATTCAAATTCACATTTTCAACACCTAAAAAGTGTTGAATAGGACACTCTCCTTCTCTCCGGTTAACTGAAACAGTCAGCACTTCCTGACGTCTTCCTCCATTCGGAGCCAACGCCATCTGGGCATGCTCAATGCGGTCCAACCTCTGTGTGATTCTTTCTAGTTGAGCCATTTATGATTTTAATTATTTTAATTATTTACATGTATACATATATATATTTCCTTGAAAACATAATAAATGTATTTTTGGATGTTTAAACATTTATTTAAAATTTATTTAAAATTTATTTATATACATGTATTTTTATAGGGTTAGTAGATTGGCTATTTATAAATTAACTTACAATATTTATTAGTATATAAATGACTGTGTAGATATTGTATTTTATTATATATTTTTTGATGTTTAAGGATTACTGTATATACACAGTAGTTTTTTTGTTCTGGTTGAGTGTCCCCAATCGGTGTTTTTTATATTGCATTGGTTCCACATTTATTCATTCATGATTGCTTCAAGTTTTACCTTATATTTTATAAGGTTTTATTACCAACATGGTACTATGAATTATTTTAACTATAAAACAGATGGTTTTATGGTAATATATCATTTATTATATTTTTTAAACAATTTACAGCATGGTTAAAAGCTGCACTGTCTTAATATAATTTGCGTGCATAGTTGAATTCCTGTGCTCATGTTTATTCATGAGAAATGTGATTTGATTGGCTTAGACTGTGGGCATGAATATTTAAAATGACCACTGTGTATGTTTTCATTTAACTTGATAAAGTCTCCGCATTCGGAGACGAAAGCACTTATTTGTGGAATATTTTATTATTTTTGTTATTATTGTTGCAAATAAAGCTTGTTTTCACTATTTTGGAAGTTCGGACAGTCTCTTTGGATCGAAGCTACATCCTCCTGGTCAGCCATTTGTATGTACAGAAATTAGACAAGGAGACAAACATTGGGGAACCACTGAACTCATTGATTAGCAATTTTATACAATGCAGAGAGCTGAACTGCACTGGTAGTGATCAGGAGTAGTGGAGATAAATATAAAGACTAGATGATGCTTCAACAGGGACAGCTTCCTGTGGTAGTTAGATGTTCACTGCAGTGTGGTGCTACACCAACTAAAAGAATGTGGAAGTGACTTCTGTAGTGCTGACAGAGCGTCCTCTAATGTTAAGTGATGTGGAATTGTGTGGAGCAGGAAGGAGCTTTAAGACTTTAAGGTCTCTGTAGGTATTCCCACACCTGTAAAGGGTTACTTAAGTATACACACTGCTTTTTTAATTTCATTTTAAAGTAGAACATCATTTGGGTGTATTTCAAACATGGGTACTAGGGAGAAACCACCCACCAAGACTTCATTAGTACAGTCTGTAATATGCAACCAGTGAACATCAGCAGCAAACTGCCTACTCAGTTGTACAAAGGGGACAGTTTGTGAAGGACTCCTTGATGGAATGAATGGGGCTTGAAAACAGCACTACACTAGAAAAAGTACTTAAACTGTAATATTCTTTTAGATTAGTGAAAGATAACCCGGACAGACAGCAAAAGAACTTTGAGTCCTGTTTAATCAGATTATCTTCTTCTCAAAATGGAGCAATTGCCCTGAGGTTCCACAACATGAGATCATTTTATGTTAAGTAAGGGGATGTGGAGGGGGACTAAAGGCCATTGCATGGTGACTGTGAAAGACTTTCCACCACTTTGTCCAGGACTTCTTTGTTAGCACTACGTATTCCCTACTTTTGACAAAACAGTCCTTTGATTAAACAGGCTTTAAAAATTGTACCATAACTGATGGATATCATTGTCAGTGTAAGGGACTGTGACAGCTATGACGATTTATGAAGGGTCAAGCATATTCAGCATACAGAGAATGCATATGAAGGAAAAATATTATTAATAAAATAAAGCCGAAAAATCTCAAACATCTAAGCCCAACCCCGTGGCTAGGAGAAATGAAGCCTTGACTGCAGCCCAGATGACGCAAGTTCAAGTAGTAGTTCAGGCAATGGAAGACCTAGGAGATGAATTTTGTGGGAATGAGTAGCTTACACTAGCATTAGCTCACCCAGGCTTGGAGAGAGTGCTGGTTTCCTAATTGCCCAACTGCTTCTATGCAAGAGATGGCTTGTATGATACAAAGGGTTGTAAGCCAAAAAACACAAGCTTGGTACTCTCAAGAGAGTAATGCTAGAATCCTTGTAGGTGCGTGTGTGTGTGTGTGTGTGTGTGTGTGTGTGTGTGTGTGTGTGTGTGTGTGTGTGTGTGTGTGTGCGGTAGCAAGTACATGCAAGATGAGGGCAGAGGGGCCTCCTGGGGTATGCTGCTGCTCAACTAGTGGGATGAGGTTAGGCAATAAAAATCCTTTAAAGCCTGTGTATAGTATGATGTGGGCTGCTAACAGGGGAAAATGGCACATGTAATTCTGCATTTGGGGACAGGAAAATATACTCACCACAGAGTCATGATCTTGATGGGGGTAAGGCAAACTATTCAGTATGAAGGAGCAAGGACCCATTTTCCTACAGCAAGAATGCAAAGAAAGGTGCATAGACTGATGCAGAAACTACCTCATGGCTGCCACAATGATGACCCCTCTAGAAGGCTCTCATTTCCCTACTAAAGGATACTTGGTACAGGGGAATGAATGGAAGCAAAACTCATTGGGGGAGAGCTTAATAGTCAGCAGGCAAAACAGAAAATAAAAAAGACCTAGAAAAATCAGACTTTTTACAATAAGTACCGAGGCCATGTGAAAAGGTATACAGTAGATCTACAATCAAATATTAAAATGTTCAAAATACTTAATGTATTTATTTTAAAGCATGTAATCTGGGTTCTTCATATAACAAAGACAAACATAATTAAAAAGGAAAATGGTGACTGAAGTACAAAGTAAGGGAAACAAAAGAAATGAAACATTGTGAAGATAAACAGTGAAGGGCAAAAGATGCTGGAAAGGTTTCTGAAATGAATTCAGTGTGTATAAATACAATATACATACTAGGGAGTGATGTACTTTGCTTACTGTTAGTCTATATTTTCAATAATCCACTCACCTCAAAATAAATTATTCATTATGAATTTAAATTTGCAGTTATCTAACCCCTTCCTAAAATTCCAAAATCCAAGACAGCAAATGATTTAGGCCTGTTGCAATAATTGACCTGATTGCCAAAATCCTTGAAAAGCTGACTTATAATCAGGTTCTAGACTTTATATAGAAATATAGTGTGCTCACAACAAAGTGGTAAGGATTTATTACAATAACAAATGTTGTACTGCATTACAAATGAAGTATACAACAATGTGGAAAAAGTTCTACTAAAAAGCCATCTTTACTGATTTCAAAAGGGATTTTGAGGTGATCAGCCATACTGTGCTCTTGCAGAAACTACAAAACTGCAATTTTTCTATTTAAGTCTATTCCTGGTTTGAAGACTACCTCAGAAAAAAAGACGTTATGTACCTACCATAACGTTCCATGCATGTTGTCCTTCATCTCGCCTTCCTTCTTGCTGGTTGGGTTTGGAGCCGATCCTCAGCTCCGACTCAGGTGATTTACTATAGCTCGAGAGCTTTTACTGGCTCAAGGCTAACCCCTATCCCAACATGCCTAGCGGTAGCTACCCAGATCTCGTTTGTAATATCCCACACTAGACATACATAGTAAAATTTTTTTATTAAGCTCCTAAGCATTTAAGATAGGAAGGAAAGATGAACAAAACACGGCATGGTTAACTAACCTGGTATGTCAGCAGGAAACTCAGCCAGTGTAACCAATAAAGGAACTCCTCTCGATCCTCCAGGAAGGGGGAAGGAGGGGGGATGCAAGAAGGAAGGCAAGATGAAGGACAAAAAACATAGAACGTTAGAGTAGGTACATAACTTCTTTATGTTATGTTGTCCCATTTCACCTTCATTCTTGCTGATTAGGACCGTGTCCCCAGCACCTGGTTCTTGGGTGGCTCACTGGAACAAACTCTTCAGGGCCGTGGAACCAAAGGATGCCCTATTCCGGGAGACCACATCCACTTTGTAATGAGAGATAAAGGTATGAGGATTTGCCCATGTTGCTGCTGCACAGATTGAATCTAAAGGCAATTCAGCTTGGAAGGCAACAGAGGTGGCTAAAGCCCTGGTTGAATGTCCTCTGGGCCTTCCTGGGAGCATCTTTTTAGGCAAATCATATGAATAACTGATTGTGTTCGACAACCATTTCGATAAGGTCACTTTTGAAATTGGATAACCTTGTTTATTGTCAGCAAAGGATACAAACAATTGGTCTGATTTTCTAAGGTCTTTGGTCCTGTGTAAATAAAAATGTAATTGTCTGTGCACATCCAATTGGTGGAGTCTATACTCTGCCTTGTTGCTGTAATTGGGGAAGAACACAGGAAGCTTAATGGACTGATTTAAGTTATACTCTGAACAAACCTTTGGCAAGAAGGAAGGATTGGTCCTAAGAGAGACCATCTTTGTGAAAAATGAGATACAGCGGGCGAATAGACAAAGCATGTAATTCAGAAACCCAGCTAGCTGAGATTATAGCAACCAAGAAGAGGGTTTTCCAAGATAGAAATTTCAGGAGACAAGATGCTGCTGGTTCAAAATGTGGCAGAACCATAGAAGCTAAACCCAAGTTTAGGAACTGGGGGGGAGGTGTTGTCTTACCAAGGGCCGTAAAAGAGTTGTACCTCATAAAACTGCTCTGCACAACTTATGGGACATGATGTTAGATCCTAAGTCTCCTACATGAAAATTGGAGATGGCAGCTAGTTGGACCCTAATAGTAGCTGCAGCTGCCCCTCTTTCGAAGGTTTTGGCCAGAAAGTCAAGAATTTTTCTAACAGGAGCAGTGAAGGGATCAATGTCATTACTCTTCGCCCAATCAGAGAACCTCTTCCATTTGCTAGTGTAAATACTACTGGTAGTAGGCTTGTGAAAAGACACTAGGATGTGTTGTACAGCTGGGAAATGTTTGGGAGCCTGGCTAAGACTGGAAGTGGAGGAACCAAGCAGTCAGCTTGAGAGTTTGGAAGGAAGGATGAAGCCTGCCCGACTGATGCATCATGAGGTCCGGAACTGGGTCCAGTATCCAAGGCTCCAGTTGAAGATGATGGCGAAGAAACAGAAACCATATCTAACGAGGCCAGTAAGGAGGAGCAATGAGGATGAGTTTGCAACCCAGTGATTTTGCTTTCTGAAGTACCTTTGGAATTAGAGGGAAAGGTATAGAGTAGTCCCAGAGGCCAATCATGAACAAGTGCATCCCTGGGTGACTGTTCCGGACAGGGGACTAGGGTAAAGTAGCTGCTGCATTTGTTGTTGAGGGGAGTGGCAAAAAGATCGCAGCATGGCTGGCCCCATTTGTGAAAGATCAAGTCCGCAACTTTTTGTTTCAGGGACCACTCATGAGGCATGAGGATAGCTCTACTGAGCCTGTCTGCTATCATGTTGGATTTTCCGGGAATGTGCATCGCAATCAGAAAACATTGGGAAGGCATCGCCCACTGCCATACTCGAAGTGCCTCCTGACACAAGGGGTAAGATCTGGTTCCGCCCTGCTTGTTGATGTACCATATCATTGACATATTGTCTGAATTGCAATGGTCCCGGTAGGTAGAGAGTCTTGAAGTGTTTGCAATGCCAGAAGCACCGCTCTCATCTCTAGAACATTGATGTGCAAATGGTACTCGTGAGATTGCCATGTTCTTTGGACAGTCTGTCCCAGATAATGTCCCTACCACCCTATCTGTGAGGTATCCGTGGTCACTGTGGCTACAGGATGGGAATCTAGAAAGGGTCTGCCCAGAGTTACCTGGGGGAGTTAAGCCACCATACTAAGTCCTTTTTGCAAGTTTCCATGATCAAGATCATGTGTGACACTGGTAAATCCTGGAAAGACCACTGAGCAAAAAGAAGCCACTGCAGAATCCAGATGTGGAAGCATGCCAAAGGAACTAGTGTAGTGGCAGCAGCCATTGACCCCTAAGATATGTAAAACTTCTCTTGCCTGAACTCTCGTCTTTTTATGAGAAACAAAACTTGCTGACGAATGGTTAATACTCTGTCTTTTGGCAGTTTTGCTATCATGCGTCTTGTATCTAAGTCTGCCCCTATAAAGATAATAGACTGACAAAGCAACAAGGCAGACTTTTCATAGTTTATGGTTATGCCTAACTGGGAACAAGTTTGGATTGTGTAGTCCCATGCTTTGATCAGTTGATGCTCAGTGGTAGCAGTGAGGAACCAGTCATCTAGATATGGAAACACTTGGAATCCTAGATGCCTCATGTGAGCCGTGACCACTGCCATACACTTGGTAAACACCGTGGGGTCTGTGGTGAGACCAAAGGGGAGGGATCTGAACTGATAATGACTGGCTCCCAGCCGGAAGCGTAGGAATCTCCTAGATTGCCTGTCCATTTTTATGTGGTAGTACACGTCCTGGAGATCTATGGAGCACATCCAATTGTCCTGACCCAAGAAGGGAAGACTGGACTGCAGTGTTACCATCCAGAACTTCGTCTTTTTGACCGAATGGTTTAGCTTGCTGAGATCCAAAATGGGTCTCCAGTCCCCTGTCTTTTTTGGAACTAAAAAGAACCTTGAGTAAGTTCCGGATCTGATTTGGTCTGCGGGGACTTCTTGGATGGCTCTTTTTTCTAGTAATCTTTGAACCTCTAGGATTGCGTGATCTCGAAGACTGGGTGTAACATCTGAGATAGAACATTTTTCTTTTGAGGGGTAACTGAGAAAAAGGAATTCTGTAACCCCTGGATATTATCGACAGTACCCATGTTTCTGTTGTGATAGTTTGCCAGGCTGCTGGGTACAGTGATGGTCTGCCCCCGACTGCCTCCAGAGTTGGGCTTCCCTTCAGGAGTGCTGGAAGGGGCTAGCAGAGAACGTTATTTCTGCTGCCCTGCTGTTGCGGACCCCCTCTGCCGCCAGGGCAGCGTCTTCCATTGTTGTTTCCCCCTTTGCCTTTGGGGGAAAAATCTCCATGTGTGTCAGGCGAAGCTCCGTGGGATTTTCAGAACCACGTCTTTCCACTCTTCTGACCTTTAGGATAGGGTCTAGATGGAGTGGAAAAATGGAGTCCTACAGCAGAGAGAGTCTTGCCATCTTGCTCACACCTGGTGAGAGTCTCTTTTACCTGAGGCCCGAACAAGGATGAGCCATCAAAGGGGGTGTTGGTAAATGAAGATGTAAAAGGTTCTGCAAACTGACAAAGGCGCATATCCTTGGGTGCATTAATAAATGTATTCGGTCTCCTTGGAACTGGTTCCATGGTCTCTGGAGCCCGCCACGCCTTTCAACTCACTACAGACAAAAGTGGGTCAAAAGGTGGAGGCACTCAAGAGGTGGAGGGTCAGGAACCAAATGCATCCAGGTAGACAGACTCATCCTCAGAAGGAGCTAGGGACTTCCAGCCACCCCTCTGCCTAAGGATTTCCAAGATGTCTGAAAAGTAGACATCCTCAGAGGGGGACCATGGGGACCCTTCCAATTCATCCAAGTCTGTATCTGAAGTGATAGACTCAGAGGAATCTAGATGCTTCCTCTTATATTTCTTCTTCTGAGGGATCTCCTCTGAATGTACAGGGGAGGTTTCGGAAGAGGTGGGGTCACTCAATGGGGTGTCCTGGGGCACAGGTTCCCTACGCTTGAAGGCAGGAGGAAGATCAAAGGCAGGCACAGACACCAAGAGAGAAGGAGCCAATGGAGCTGAGGGTGGAGCAGTCTCAGGAGACAGCATGCTCCTCATCACCTCAAAGGCACCATGGTCCTGAGTCGAAGGAGCTACCAGCTCTGAAGAGCCCGGAGATCTCCTGCGAACAGGAGCAATGGCTCTGAGGCCAATGTGGGAGCTGAGCTCACCTGCGCCAAAGCTCTGATAGGGAGAGCGGGGTTGGGCGAGAGAACTTCAGCACCCAGATCCCTAGATGGAATGAGACATCGAGGAGATCGGACCGGTTGTCGAAACCGATAAGAGAAAAGTAACCGGAGCCGATGGTTCCACACTGTGACCTCCATGTACTCCTGCTCCAAGCTCAAGAGAGTCGTAGGAGGAACCGATGGAGAAACTGGATGGGCCGAAGGAGCCATTTCCTTATGAGCTGGGCTCGACAGTAATTTAGCATGTGCCTGTGACTTGAGGAGCCTGTTGACCACTCTCCACATCATGATCCAAAATTCTGGAGGACCGAGAGGAATGCGAAGAGGACTGATGACTGCCCGCTCCAGGTTGCAGCACAGGAGACTGTGGAGCAGAGCATACCAGCTCCAAAGAAGGAGACCTTGTTTTCTTATGGGTCCAGACTGGCTCCAAGGACACAGATGGAGCCGCCGGAGACTTAGCTTTGTCGGAGCCAATGCTGGGAGCTGAAAGAGCCGAAGGTTTGTCAGTGGATTTTGTCTGTTCCGAACTTGGAACCGATGGCTTAGTGTGTTATTTGGACATTTTAGCTGGCTGAGGACCCTGAGACGAAGAATCATGAGGATTCTTGAGAAGGCCACACAATATTAATTTATTTTTTCTCTCCTCCAGGACTCTGGAACTGAAGTCATAACA
Organism: Protopterus annectens; assembly: GCF_019279795.1. Classification (NCBI taxonomy): domain Eukaryota; kingdom Metazoa; phylum Chordata; order Ceratodontiformes; family Protopteridae; genus Protopterus; species Protopterus annectens. The sequence continues at coordinate 729,415,556 of NC_056743.1, forward strand.
GATTGAGCATGAGTCCTGCAGGTGAACAGCCCCTAAACAATATACACAACTTGTGTGCCCATCCGTTAGGGACATTTTTTGGCAACAAGAGTCACATTTTTTGAACCCAGAGGGTTTCGACTCTTTGGACATAGTGTAAAATTTTTCTACAGCACTATAGAAAAACAAAGCTATAAGCTAACAGCACACAACTAACTGCTACAAGGCTGTAACAGCTAGCCCAAACAACAATAAAAGAAAAACTTTTTTTTTAAAAGGGAGAAGAAAAAAGGGGGAGAGCCTCTAACTTAAATGGCGACTACCCCAATAGGAGAGCCTCTAATTTAAACGGCTATCCCAGAAAGGGTGAGGAAAAAGAAGAAGAACCCACTAATTTAAATGGGCTCAGAGGGAAAAGCAAGGCCTAAGGAGAAAATGACGGCCAAAAACACCCACAACAAGAAGAGGAGGGGGGCGTTAGACTAACAGAGGATAGTATACGCTCAAACGAGTTAATATTACCACAAAACCTTGAAAAGAATAACAGTAAAGTGAAACAATCATGAAGTACTTAGCCTGAGCGAGAAGTCGCAATCTTGACACTGCAAACGGCAAACTAGATCTGGGTAGCTACCGCTAGGCATGTTGGGATAGGGTTTAGCCTCGAGCCAGTGAAAGCTCTCAAGCTATAGTAAATTGGCCGAGTCAGAGCCAAGGATCGGCTCCAAACCCAACCAGCAAGAACGAAGATGAGATGGGACAACATAACACTGTGTCGTTCGACAACTGGTTTGCCTTAAAACTGCCATGCCAAAAGGGTCAGTCCTAGGACCTCCATCATTCTCTCTCTCTCTTTGTTAATGATCTCGCCCAGGAGTTCCAGATATAATCAGCTTATTACATGTCAGTGATATTCTTCTAACAAGTTATGGAATGTATGCTTTTGAAATTAATTCTGTCTTATAAAATGGTTTATCAATCCATTGGCACTGGTCGCAGTCTAACAATCTCTCCCTAATACCCAAAGCTCTATTGACATATGGTTTAAAAAACTGCAAAGGTTGGGCAAATCTACTTCTCTCGCACTCCCTCTCTCTCTCACTCTCTCTCTCTATCTCTCGCTCTCTCACTCACTGATCCCAGTGGTCATAAACGGCCCACAGTGTCTCTACAACAATACCTTAGCCTTAAGCTAGATCAAAGTCTTGCTTTTGTCCCATACACAGAAATCCAGCAGAGCTGGTGTTAAATCACCTAAATGTAGCTTACAAAATGTCACAATTTTCTTACTACAAAAACCATACATGCATCACCCATTAATATTTTACTTCCAAGACTTGAATATGCATTGCCAGTCATCTAATTGTCTGCACAAAACTCCACTATTCTGAAAAAAGAAATGAAAATATAATATTAATAAAAATGAAAATATAATACAATATTAAGATTCACACACCCAAGTCTACTACATTAATAATTGCAAAATGGCTACCAGTAAAGAAGAGAACAGCCTTCTTATTGAACAAACTTACTTTAAACAAATTTATAGAAACTGCTGCCACCTGTTCAGAATAAGCTTCAAATAAGAAGTAGCCATTATGCTCTAAGAGACCCCTTCAGTACTAACTGTACAGGCCACCCTTCACACTTGGCAATCATTGAGAGATCTTTTTCAACAACTGCCTGTGCTGTCTGGATTATCCTTCCAGATACTATTAGATCTACTGATAACTTACAGTTACTCATTAAACAAAAAAAAAAAAAAAGAAAAAGAAAAACAAATCTGTTAAAAGCAAACAACTGTAACTGTTTCACCAAACCTGGATGAGTACTACTATCACCAATCAAACTTTGTAACAGTTGTCCACCACTGTTAAATATGCTTTTGTAAACAAATGACAACTAATAAATCATACAATACTTAAGTTCAACTGCACTAACACTGTATGTTATAACTTTCTTTTTTGGGTATACTTAACCTGGGTCTACGTTGAATGATTGAATTTACAAAACTTCAAACTCATATGGTCGGGATCATATGATTGAAGTTTTATAATTTTGAACATTAAAAAAAGAGAAAAAAACAAATTAAAACACATATATGCAGGGGGGCAGGACCCCCTGCGTCCCCCACACCCCCGCTATTAAAATATACCAACTCCGAGATCGCACTACTGCAAGGAAAAGGGAATATTCCCATTCCAAGCTGTATGGAGATCTCCGCTTAAGTGTTCAAAGTTTTAAAACTTCTATCATATGGTTTCGGCCATATGAAATTTGAAGTTCTAAACTTTGATCACTTAAATAGGACCCACTTAACCTATCTTAGATACCCTTTAGCTGTTTTCTTTATATGGGGTCCACCTCTTCAGCTTACGACACTTTAAAATGTCACAAATTATTTACTACTAAGAAGCTAATTATTTTCTTTTATATTGAAATGTTTGAATATTTAATGTTAGGTACCTGAACAAAAGAAGTTAAGAATTAAGTTATGAGTTAAAAAGAATGCCATCTGTGATGACAGGATTGGGCAGAGTTTGCTAATGTGCATTTTGTAGGGTGCATAAAGCAAGTGATACTACCACAAGTGTCATATCATCCTGTGGGACGGAAAGGTAAAGTTGGTGTCATCCAGTAAACTAAACAAGCATAAAGACTGTGAAAATTAAAGGGACCAAGAATAGTAGTAGAGTAGCACTCCACCCTTCAGGCAGTAGGGAGTCAAAGGTAGTCAAGTTAGAAAACAACCCTTTCTGTACAGCCTGAGATGTAGGACATACATTATTTGAGTACCACAGAGAATGTTCTACATTACAATCTTAAATGTTTGATGAAGATGCCATAATCAATGGTGTCAAATGCTGTTGATAGTTGCAGTAGGACTGAAACTGAGTAACATTGCTGATCTCTAGCCATTAGCAGATGCCAGACTATTACAATGAAAGCACTCTCTGTGTAATGGTGAGAGAGCAGCACACACTGTTAAGGTGCCATGAGCCAGTTAGCTTGGAGTTAATATTCAAGTTGTAGATAAACAACTTTCTTGATGGCCTTCCAAACAAAAAAGGAAGGTTAGAGATGGGGCAGTAGTTATCAAAAACATATGGATCAAGGGAATGTTTCTTTTTTTTTTTTTCAGAAAAGATTTTTATTAAAATTTGAATAAAGAAATACATTACATAAAGTGTTCCATTTTTTTAACAATATTCAAAAAAGAAAAAAAGAAAAAAGCACAATCATTCTATAGCTAACAAACAACATAACTATTTACAAATGACGTTCACATAAATATCAAACTAAATTATTGGTTAGTTCATATACAATCAATAATTTTCTAGCAAGTCTAATACATTTTTCCACATATTAATTCTAGACATGTTTCTATTAGTTCTTGACTTAATGGTCAAAAAGTTCCAGACTGCAAACTTCAGTAAGAAGGTTTTTGAATTCTTGAAATGTAGGGGAAGTTTCTGATTTCCAGTTAATTGTTATTATTTTTCTTGCTACTGCTAAAATAGTCCATATTAATGTATATTTAGGTCTTTTAACACTTTGATGTATTGGAGTGTTAAATATAATTAAAGATTTAGAAATCAAGAAATTATCTGTAAATAAACCTTGAAGAAAACTATTTATATCTTCCCAGCATTTTGTTAGAAGTATGTAGTCATAGAACATATGAGACCAGTCAGCTTTTAATACTTCTTTGCATCTCCAACAATCATTGATGTTCTTAACGAATTTATTTAGAATGTGTGGTGTTATAAAGGATCTATGCATATATTTCCAGGTGTATAACTTTCACTTTAGGGAAGATGTAGTGTAGTAGGCTGATTCTAATATATTTTGTTTGTCTTGATCTTTAGGAGCATAGTTATTAATTATATTGAAATATTCCCAATATTTATCAGTGTGAAAATTTGTATCATTTCTAAGTATTTTGTTTATGTGTGCTAATTTGTTTTTGTCAGTGTTTATATTTTGAATAAGTGTAGTCAAAAATAAAATTATTTTAGGTAATGGATATGTTAAATGTAAGGGAATTGATTCCAAATTATTTATAATATATTGTCTACATTCCTGTATGCATAGCCATGAGTTAGAGTCTATGTCATATTCAAATTTTAGTTCCTCAAGAGACTTTATCCTATCTTTGTCTATTAAATGAGACCAATAAATAAGATGTTTCCCTTTGAATAATAGCATTTTTGCATTATCTATCATGGTTAATATACCTTGAGTAAAAGCAATTGGGAAAAGAGGGAAAATCCATGTTTTATAATTAGTGAATTTGAAAATAAAGTTCCTAAAGGTTTTTAGGTTGAGTAGCAAATAATTTGATTTATTTAACTTATATGATTGTACTGTAAAGATATCTTTTAATATCCACAAAATAGGATTATTTAACATTAGTGTTTTTTGAATGTTTAGTTTATTAGAAGAGTCCCATGCTAACGAGATTAAATATTGTTTCCATTTAGAAGAATATGTATTATTGATTAGAAAGGAGACTATGTTAATAATCGAGGATAAAGTATATAATTCCAAGTTAGGAAATCGTATACCACCATTTGTCCAGTCATTTATATGATGTTGCAAAGCTATTCTAGATTTATTAGGATACCATAGAAATTTCAATAACAAAGAATTAAATGTTTTAATTATCGTTTTAGGGAGAATTAATGAAAGTGATTGAATAATATAAAGCATTTTAGGAAGAATAGTCATTTTTATAATAGAAAGCCTTTCATCCATGGAAAAGAGTAAATTATTCAATTTTTTTATAGAATCTTCAATTTTGCTTAAGCAATTATTACAGTTTAATTGAATGATATCTTTTATGTTATTGGTAATCACTATTCCTAAATATATTATCTGATTATTTTGAGGTATAAGTCTTTTATACTTTTGTTGAATTGTGTTTTGTTTTAGATTAATTAGGATGCTCTGAGTTTTATTGTTATTAAAACTTAAATCTGATATTTTTTGAAATTTATTAATATTTTTAAATACGGCAGGAATAGATCTGTAGTTTCCTCCTACTGTTACCAGAATATCATCAGCAAATAACTGAATTTTAGATGAAGTATCTGAATTTAACTTATAACCTTCAATGTTTTCATCATCTCTTACTAAATTGGCCCATGGTTCTATAATCAATGTAAATAAAAGGGGGGATAAAGGACATCCCTGTTTAGTCTCTCTTGTAATAGGAATGTTTTCTGATATGACAGTGCCAATTTTGATATATGCCTGACTCCCTTTATATAAGTTTGTTATAAGATTTATAAACTTATCCGAGAAATTCAATTTGTCTAGCAAAATAAATAAATAGTCCCAATTAACTGAATCAAAGGCACAATTTATATCTAAGCCTATAAAAGTTAAAGTTTTATTAGAGGTTTTTGCTGAATCTATCAAAGTAATTGTTTTTCTTATATTGTCATAAGTAGTTCTATTTACAATAAAACCTGTTTGATCATCATTTACTAATGATGGCAAAAAAAATTAATCTCTCAGCATATATGGACATAAACATTTTGTAATCTGTATTTAATAAAGAGATTGGTCTGTATAAAGAACATTTAGTAGGATCTCTGTTTGATTTAATTATTGGTGAGATAAAGGTATATTTCCAAGAAGGGGGTGTGAAGGTGTTGCTTTGGGAAATATTAAATACTTTATGCAGAATATTTAAAGCAGATTTAGGTAATAGTTTATATATTTCTGGGATAATGCCATCATTCCCGGGGGCTTTGTGTAATTTAAGTTTAAGTTTTGTTATCTGGTTTTGTATATCTTGTAAAGAAATAGGTTCATCTATATTATTAGTTTGATCTCTTGATAATCTAGATTTAGTATACTTTGTTATAAATGTCTTAATCAAATCTTTTGAATCCGTTATCTGGGAATTCTGATTTATCTTATGAAAGAATACTTTGAATTCCTATAAAATATTGTGTATATTAGATACAAGTTTCTTTTTTTTTGGGGGGGGGGGATAGATCTCCTTAATATGGTTGAGTTTTTTAAGTCTTTTTGTTTTATTTGCTAAGATATTTAAAGATCTAGGGTTTATTGAGAATGTTATAAATTTTAATTTCTCTGTTCTGATTTTTGTTTTATGGTTTAAAATCTCAAGGTGTTTTGTATTTAGTTTACTTATTTCATTCTCTTTGTTTTTTCTATCAGTATTACTATCTAAGTTAAGTTTTAGCTTATCTAATTTACATTGTAGATCTAATAATTCTTTGTCCCAGGATTTTCATTTATTATTATACCACGAGAGAATTATCCTATATATGAAGGCTTTTAAGGCATCCCAAATATAAACTTCTGATATATTATTAGTATTATTTAATGTGATAAAGTTTTGAATCTCTAAAAGTAAAAATTCTTTAAATTCTTTCAAATTAGTTATGTATGCCGGTATTCTTTTAATTATAACAGTGTGATTTGTTTTGATTAGCAATTCAAAAGTTATTGAGTTGTGATCAGATAAGGGACATGAAATAACCTTTACTTTAATTAAATCATCTGTTAATTCTTTTGATATTAGAATTCCGTCTATTCTGGAGTTTGTTTTATGTCTGTGGGAGTAATGAGTGTATGGAAGTCAGCCTAAATCTGCAAAGCTATTTATATCTTTTAATATAAATGATTGCATAAAGTTCAATAGTAATTTAGCTGAAGTTGAAATTTTTCTTTTTACTGAGGAGTTAGTATCTTCATCATTTAATATACAATTAAAATCACCTGCTATTATTAAATTACCTTTAGCGAGACTATTTTATTTAAATGCGTTTTAACAGTGTTTGAACCAATACCTGGAATCCAATATATATTTATTAAAGTATATATTTTTTGTTTAGTCTATTGTGACTGAACAAAACATACCTTTGTTATCTTTGTATACTTCTAGTATTTTAGGCATGGGAAGTGTTTTATTCCATAAAATATCTACTCCTCTTTTCTTTTCAGTATGTTCTGAGCTTGTTAAAATTGAATAATATCTGGTATTTAACTTATCAGTATCTGTGGATATTAAATGTGTTTCTTGTAAAAAAACAAGATGTGATTTATGAATTTTAAGATATTTGAGCAAGCTTCCTCTCTTGCAAGGATTATTTAGACCATTAATATTTATTGAAATACCCTTTAAAAGAAACATTTATATTATGTGTTATAAGTTATATACAAGTTAAAATATTTGTAATCCATTCTGGTAAGCACTTATGCTAGAAAACATACTTATCAAATCATAGACAAATTGAAGAGTCTCAAAATATGTTGCTATTGTGAACGTCATAAAAAAAGTAACATATCATTGTAACAGAACATCAATATAACAAATCTACCAGTACCCTTCCTGGAGTTGTAGACTCCTAATTTGAGTAGCATATACCACTCAAATTATCCTCCTAACAAATAGCGACAATATCTCAGCTACTGTCAAATAGTGTTATTGTCTGTAAAAAAGAGAAAGAAAAAAAATATATATATATATATATATATATATATATATATATTTATTCTTCACTGTTTTCTTCCCCTATCCCCTATCCCCCTCTCCCCTTTAAACTATTCATTAAATTACTATTACATTTAAAATAATATATCCAATTACTATATCTGTGCTTGGAGTTTAATTATTGTGAAGCAATTACATCAGACAGGAAACATAATTAAAACAATGCATAAACTGTTTAACAGTCATAGTATTTCAGATAGGGTTGTCATATGTATATGCTGGCATTTCTTTTCTTATATAACATTTAGTAATTTTGTAACAGTGAAGTTTATATGAAGTACATTTACAATCAATTAATGTTTCATGGTATGTATTTATGTTATTTAATATGCTTTAGTACTGCATATAGAATTATCTGATGCAATGTAATTTTTATATTAACTATAGGTACAAATGCAGGTAGGGGATTACAAAGTGGAGATTATTGTGTATTTATATGTTTTATGTATGTGTTTATATGTATGGGAGTGTTTAAACTGTTTATTTGTGTTTATATACCTATTTGTGGTGAAAACCACGGTTCAACATTCTAAAATGTCAGTGCGACTTTCCCATAAGGTTAAAGTTCACAAAAATTGTGTTGCACAGTCAAGAATGATGTCATCAGGGTGTCTCTTCTTTCTATAATGAATGGAGCCTCTTGAGCTGGATTTCAAAGCTGTCCTGAGTAAAAGCGGGAACAGTAATGCTTGAATTCTTCTTTTTTTAGTCTCTTGGGTCCGCGTGGAACAAATGACGAAACCGGTATGTGAAAAAAAGCTGAAAAGTGCACGAGACTCTCATGGCTAACAATAATATGTTAGAATGTAGATGCATCATTCTAATGACTTTCGCGTTTGTATGTGCAATCGCTAAAGTAATAATTATGAAACAGAACTGTCCCATTAATCTTGCATAGATATTATTAATGCATTAGATTCTGTTTACTTTTTACATACATCCTAGCCCTGAGAGCTTAACACTGTTCGTATTACACTAACGTCCACAATCAGATCCCTCTATTTCTCACAAGATCATATGAACAGCTTTTCATTTCCCCTTGTCTTTCATTTAAACCAGAAGAACATTTTCAATTGTATTCTTATTAAAATTTTTTAAACACATTCAAAGTACGTAGCCAAACTTGCCATATTTATGTTATCAAGATGTAGCACAGGAACACACATACATATTGAATATTAAAAAAAAAGGGGGGGGGAGAGAATGTTACACTTACATGTAGTTGCAACCGTGATTTTACTTTAAAGTCTTTATGTTTAGATTTAAAGTCTCATATTAATGGTGCATTTATTTAGCTTCTTTTTTTTTTTCAACTGACTTCCAGTTGTCATTTTCAGCTAACCTTTTAAGACTTGCACTTGCCCATTCCATATCTTCTAGCTTTTCAATTATTTTGTTAGAGTTAACAATATTAAGGGCTGTGTCTAAATCATCAAAAGTTTTGATACCATCCTGTAGAAAAATTATTAATCTGGCTGGGAATAATAGATGAGCTTTTATTTGTGCCTTTTTGAGTTCTTTGATTAAGGGTAGGAAAAGTTTTCTTTTTGCTATTACTGTTGAAGAATAATCATTATCAAAACAAATGGTATTGTCATTTAATTTAATGGGAGCTTTTGCCCAGGCTGTTTTTAGCACTAGTTCTTTGTCATATGAAGATAAGAATTTTACAATTACAGATTTAGAAGAGTTATTCTTACTTGTTTTAGATGAAGCAAAAGATCTGTGTGCCCTTTCGATACCATATGACAAGGCTTCTGGTAAGTCTAGTACATCTTGGATCCAGGTTGTCAGGAATTTTGACAGATTGTTTCCTGCTATATTTTCTGGTAAACCAAATATTCTAATGTTATTCCTGCGAGACCAGTTTTCTAAATCATCTACTTTGGATTGTAAGTATGTATTTTGCTTTATTAGAAAGTCTATATTATTCTCATCTTTATGTACTCTGCTGTCAATGTCATTTAGTGCTAATTCAATACCTGAAATTTGAGATTTTTGAAACTGCAGATCTTTGTGTATCTTTTCCATTTGTTTAGTGCAGTCGTTTTTAAAGATGTCAATCTTTAAATCCATTTTATCTAGTTTGGCAGATAGTTCTTGTACAGTAGTGAGTAAAGAATGTAGGTCCTTTTTTAGAGAAGATTCTTGATGAAGTGCTTTTGATGTAGCCATTCTGTTGTCAGTGAAGATAGATAAAGTATCCAAGGTATTATTGACAGGAAAAAATCAAAATTTCTTCAGAATTTTTATATGTAGTTATAAAACTAAATGAGAGGAATTTATTACTGAAGACTGTAAGTTCCTCTGATAAGATTTACTGAAAAAATCCTGTCATACAAAATCTAAACTGACAGAGCTGAAGAGAATTGCTGCTATTCTGAGCCTATCTTGACCACGCCCATCAAGGGAATGTTTCTTGAGGATAAAGATAACAATGGCCTCTTTCAGGCATGAAAATACCCCAGTTTCCATAGAAAAAAGATTCAGCAAATAACTATTCCTAGCATATTAATGCTGGCCTGAACCAATCTGGATTGACAAAGCTACAACCCCCAGGTTATAAAGCACATACCTGAGATCACAGTAAGGAACATGTCATAGTCAGAAACATCAAACACCATAAGAGATGAACTAAGAATTCTAACTATAACTGTTGCAATGTACATGGAGGTGGTGGCTCTGATAGCAGCAGCCTTGCTAGGGAGAAGCCCCTAAGCAGTCTGTTTACATTGAGAAGGCAAAAGAGTTCAATGAGTATGGGCAGGCCAGGCAGCAATGTCTGTCAACCACTTGAGAGAGTATGGTTGGTTGGTTGGGTTGGCACTTCAGATATCTCCCTGGATACAAAGACACCTTTTATATGGGAAATCTCATCCTGGCAAGTAGCATAACAGTCATACAGGTCAATGCTGTTACTCAAAGGGCCCACACATCGCCATCAAATTTACAACTTTATCTGTTCAATAGAAAATGTGTGTGGACCTAATGGGCAAACTACCTTAGTGCCAAATGTGCAAAATTGGAGATGTATATATAGCTATATATAGGGCAGGCCCACTACCTTCACCATTGCTCTGCTCTCAAGTCCATAAATTGGCTCAAACTACCCCACCTTCTCACCTTTAATCAACTAACATTAACTCACAAAATACTGTACAACTCCTCTTTTTCACAAACTACATCATCACTGCTTCAGTACTATATTCCATCTCGTCACCTATGCTCCTGTCACAAGTATCTACTATCTATTTACAAACCTCAAAGACTAATGGGGTTAGTTTGTACTCTCACTTTGTTGCCAAATCATGGAATAGCATTCCAGAAGTAATCAGACTTATTCCCCACTACTACTCCTTCAGGTCTAGGTTGAAAAAACATCTAACCAATATCACAAAACCACAAATGCAGAATGAAAGAATCCCTCAACAAATTCCAGGAATCACAACACCTCTGAACAGATGCAAAAATAGATGAACAAAATGCTTACGTTAACAAGAAAAGTAGTTTTTATTCCAAAAGAGCAGTTAACTTTCTCAAGCGCCTCGGCTAATCCAATAGCCTTTATAGAGTACCATCTAACCAATAACTGGATCTGCTCATGCTCCTTGCCATCTTATTATTCTTTTTTCTTCCCTTCTTCCCCACTCGTAATAAACTTTCTCTTGATGTATCCTACTTCCTTTCCTGCTTTAGCTACTTTCAAGCCTCACCTCTCTAATTCCTTAACATTCTAATGTCTTTTCTTTATATTCTTACACTAAACTTTATCTTTCCCAGAGTTTGACTGAAATTTACTGTCTAGTTCTCCTTCTAGAAAGAGTATATGGTTTTATGACCTATTACTTATTCTGGTATATATTTTTCATGCATTGTTATGTAATATGCACATTAGGAACTCTCTTCTACCATGTATACAATGTATGGTCAACATAACTGCTTGCCTTTATACTTTGCTTATTTTTCTTTGATTGTATTTCAAATATTTTACTACTTTGTTATTGTCTTAATATTTGTTGCCATTGTTAATTTTTTTAATTCTGTTTAATGTGTACTGTGGAGCTTTTCTCCACGGGTCTCTGCTGAAAATAGGATCATACCCAGTCGGACATTCCCGGTAAACAAATGTCAAATAAAATAAAATAAATAAATCTATTAGCCATATTCTGTTCAACCAGGAGAGAACAGCAAAACACCATCTTAAGTTAATGCTTTGCTGCGCACAAAACGACTATCAATACCATCTTATAAATTTAAGGAGCTTAAATGAGTTAAGATTTTCTACTAGTACCAACATTTCTTTAATAGTAATATTAACAGAATGTCTTATATAAATGTTGTCTTTAAATCATTTAAATAAGTGACACTCTTTGCAAAAACAAAAACAAAATATGGATTAAACGGAAGACTAATGAAGTAATTTCTTCAGAAAGTTATCAACGAATGCTAATCTTTTAACCTTACACAAATATTAGGTCTTCTGTTAATTTAAAAACTGAGATCATTCTACAATAGCATAATTTAAATTAAAGTGGATAATATTAAGTTATTTAATTTTGTGTGTGTGTGTGTGTGTGTGTGTGTGTGTGTGTGTGTGTGTGTGTGTGTGTGTGTGTGTGTGTATATATATATATATGTGTGTGTGTGTGTGTGTATATATAGATATAGATATATATATATATATATATATATATATATATACACACACACACACACACACAAGCAAATGTTTTATGAATGCACATAGACACCTTAAGGATCTCCTCTTCTTTCCTGGAATCTTACATATGTAGGGAAACTGGGTTTGATGCACTTTAATGTTTGTGGAGGGCAAGAAAGCCATCATTTTGATGAAGGCTTACAGGACCCATCAGAATCAAAGTAAATAAGATATTCATTACTGTTTTAAATGGAAAAAAAGCTTGGCAGCACAAGTATTTTTCTTTCCTTATGACAATTATCAATCTTAGTGTAAGAATTTTAGGAAGTGACTGTCATTCCATAAAGGAGGCAGTATTTTAGTAATTGCTGAGACAATCTACTTGAGAAGTGTCACATTAAATATTTGGATATAGATATACTATAAATAGACAAACTCAAGATTTTTGCCATCTTTTTGGTATTTTAAGGATTTATACCCCATATTATAACACTTGCCAATCTCATATGATACTCAGGAGTTTTAAGGTTTAGAACCCTAAAAGAACAACTTACTGTTAGTGAACATAAAATGGCATCCACAAAAAGCAAATTATCATTGTGAAACTTGTATGGAAAAAATGTTGCAAATATTCTTGTGAATTACAGTTTGTATTAATCATTAAGATATTGTTATATAGGTTCATAGGTAAGTACTAGGCAAGCAGCCCTTGCAGGCCATTTTAAGCTTAGCCAATTTTCCTTTTTAAGCTTGAAATAACCTATCCCATTTGATTATAAATTGGCCTTACCCATCCTATGGTTGATAATTATATATTACCCCTAATAAGAATAACTGAGATCATACCACAGATAATTTGAGGGGATCCATATGTGGGATAAAGCATTTAGGAGTTGCCTCTAACCATTAGTAGTACAGGGGGCAGTCCTGGAGCAAATTTTCTGTTTCCCGTTCATAAATCTAAGATGTGCTTGAATATAGGAAGCAATGAATTTTGTTTTATATGGATGGGGAGTCTGTTCCACAGCAGCAGTATCCTTTGTGTAATATACCTTTCAGACCAAACAAATCTGTTGATGGTTCAGAAAAGGTTTAGATCCCTAGACTAAGTAATTTTGATGCCATTTGGCTTGCTGATGTGCAGTAAATCTATCAGTAATGGGTCAACTTGTATGACAGACATACTTAATTACAAAATCCCAAGTACTAAAGGTGCATCAAACAAGAACAAAAGATGAGAAAAGAATTTATGCACCACCGAGCTGAAACGCTGTATTGTAATAATCTCCACAAATAACAGCGTGTTAGGCGTATGTACGTATTTCTTGAAACAAATTATAAATTCCAAGATCGTTTCATTAGTCCAAGTCTCACTAAAACCACAAAAATGTTTTATTTCACAGTTTAAAACAACGCTTAGTTGGCTAGTAGTTATTTTATATTTTCAAACTAAGAAACTGAAATTTCATTGAATTGAAGAAGGCTAACAGCCGAAAGCGCTTTTTGTGTGTGTTTTACTAAATAAGCTCACCAGAGCGAGCTTTTTAGTTTGGGATTTATTTTAAAGCTTTTAAAGAAAACTATTATTCAGAACTTATTATTGTGAACTGAGAGCATGTCAGCATAGCTGACGAGAGCCCTGTGGAAGTAAGCGTTGTTTTAAACTGTGAAATAAAAAAATTTTGTGGTTTTAATGAGACTTGGACTAATAAAAAAGGGCTTCAGTTTACAGTTTGAAAGCATTTGCTAACTTGGCATCAATCCTAAAGTTTTTAAGGGAACTACTAACCAAGACTACAACTTAAGAGTGAAAGTAAGTTAGCACAGCTGATGAGAACTCTATGAAGTAAGTGCTGTCTTAATTGTTAAATAGACTTGCTGTTTCAATATATTTCTGAAATATCTTGGAATTTATAATTTGTTTCAAGAAATACGTACATACGCCTAACACACTGTTATTTGTGGAGATTATTACAATACAGCTTTTCAGCTTGGTGGTGCATAAATTCTTTTCTCATTGTATTGACAGACATAGGCCACCTCTTAGCAGTCTACAGGATATCAAGTATAATGGCAGGGCTTTGACTCAGTCCATGTAAGACATGTTGTTCATCCTTTGTATCTTTTAAGTAAGGTACCTCTGTGAGTGTTCCAGTTATTGCATGAGTCTGGACAGATACATGCCAAAGGGGGCATTATATTCAATGACTGGTCTAATTAGGGCTGAGTAAAGCAGAATAATGACATCCTAAATCTAGACAATCTTTGTTTACAAGCTGTGCAGTATCGAAGGACTTTCTTACAACAATAGACAAATGCTGGTAAAAAGTTAAGTTACTGTCCACATAAGTTCCCAAATCCTGAACAAATGGGTCACCTCTAAGGGGAGTTTTTGTTAATGTAGTGGGGTAGATGACTTCCCAAAGGATACATTTGGTTTCAGTCCATGATTTTGGCACCACATATTTATTTGAGACAAACCTTCCTGCAAGATGGCTAAGTCATTTGGGGATTCAATGACTACTCCTAGCTTTCAGTTATCTGCAAGCTTAGTCAGACAGAGTCCTGTGGTATTGGCCTTTACTTCAAAAAAAGTAGATGCCAAATAGGAAGTTATATATTTATTAACTTTTGCTAATGAGGTACATCCAGCTGGAAAGGCCCATTTTCATATGGAGTCTCAGGAAGAAAACCTCACAACATCAATAAGACACTTAACAACATCATTATTGGATTACATGCATTACATAAAATGAGAATGTATTGTATATATATATATATATATATATATATATATATATATATATGTGTGTGTGTGTGTGTGTGTGTGTGTGTGTAAAAATAGATCTAGTATGGTTGATTGAACTACCAAAATGCCCATGCGACCATATGTTCGGAGTTTTGAAAATTCAAAATCAAAATAAAAAAAAAAATACTTTTACTTACCTTTTTGCAGGCTGGCAAACCCCCCCTGCACCCACCACACCCCTGCTTCTTCAATATACCAACTCTGAGATCGCACTACAGTGAGGAAAATGGCAAATCCCAAGTTCCATGCTGTACGGCGATCCCAATACAAACCGCTCAGAGTTTCAAAACTTTGGACATATGGCCTCGGCCATATTATTTGTGTGTGTGTGTGTGTGTGTGTGTGTGTGTGTGTGTGTGTGTGTGTATATAAATATATATATATATATATATATATATATATATATATATATATATATAGAGGTCTACTTTTCTTTGTTGAAAATTCATTATTTTGAAAAAGAAAAGTAGAGGACCACTTACACGAAAGCGCACTTTTAAACAAAAGTGCACTTTCGCAAATATCGGTTCGATGAACTGCTAAGAAGCACTACGGCGCCGAAGCACACTACAGTGGGGAAAAGGGAATTTACCTGCTTCCCCACTGTAGTGCGATCTCAGAGTTAATAGATTTAAGTAACAGGGTGTGGGCTGCAGAGGGGCGCAGCCCCCTGCAAAACACTGTTTTTGGTGTTTTTTATCAGTTCAATGAACCGAAACTCATGAAAGTGCAATTTTGTTTTAGTGCACTTTCTCGTAAGTGGTCCTCTACTTTTCTTTTTCAAAATAATGAAATTTTAGATCCATATATATATATATATATATATATATATATATATATATATATATATATGGGTCTACTACCGGAGATCGAAATTACACTATTTAGAAATCCAGTAGTAGATGCCCACTAACGTGAAAGTGCACTTCACTGAAAGTGCACTTTCGCGAACACCCCTAGACGAACAGGCAATGTCCTCCACTGTGGTGTGGTAGTCACGGACCTTAGGGTTAGGGCTTGGGTTAAGGATAGTGGATAGCCATACTAGGTATCCACTACCCTTAACCCAAGGCCTAACCCTAAGGTCCGTGACTACTGCACCACATTGGAGGACAAAGGTCCACGACTACTGCACCATAGAGGACATACAAATTTTCTCCACTGGGGTGTGGTAGTCATGGACCTTAGGGTTAGGGCTTGGGTTAAGGATAGTGGATAGCCATACTAGCTATCCACTATCCTTAACCCAAGCCCTAACCCTAAGGTCCAAGGAAGATTTTCCCATGGTAAGTAACCAGTCACCCAGAAAGAAAGAAAACATAAACTGCACCATCCCTAACCCAGGGATGTCCTATATATATATATATATATATATATATATATATATATATATATATATATATATATATATATATATATATATATATATATATATATATATATATATATAGTTATGTGTATGTATACATATCTATATAGACAAAAGCTCAAAGATACTTAACAATAAAAGCAGATGCAAAAACAATAAGAGGAGACATTCACAGTAGCTTATACAGAAAACAAAATAAATGACATACCAAATAGATATTACAAGATACGACAACATAAAATAACACACAATAATGGTATTAACTCACAGGTACTAGAATTGTAACCTCTTGTACCCTTAGATCATAATGTAACATGCAAAGCTATGAAGAATCACAGTATAATTATATGCTTAGTTAATATGTTCTTGAAAGCTACCTTCTTTTGACTAAAGCTAAGGTAGCACAGCATACTATTCTAGTGTCTATCTACTGTAACAGAATATTTGAAGTTCACAGTTTTTTTTAATTTAGAACAGCAATAAATCTGTTAGTGCAGGATTTAAGTTCAAACATAGAATGCCTTAATTTAACAGTTACTGATACAGAAGTTCAGCTGGGAGTTCATAATAAATGTATATGCAAAGTGAGTTTGGATTTGACAAATGCAATGGCTAACATCCAACCAACGCAGATGACCAAGAGTGAACTAGGCAATCATACTGTCTGGCTGGTCTAATTTACAATGATTTACAATGCATGGATGGCTGAAGTCTTGTGAGTAGGTGGGTAGAGTAAATAAGGGAATTCAGCAGGGTTTCTATAATGACAGCCTTGCTGCATCAGTGAAAAAGGATTTGACTTCACAAAGTTTGCCAAGTTTATGGCTAGTTATAAACAACAACATGATCAGCATGACAATCAAATTTATTCTGATCGTCATGGAAGAAGCCAGTCTAATTGGTCAACTACCTCCTCAGCTGAGAAGGAAAAGAGAGAATTGCAATTCAGATGCAACCTAGTATGAGGTAAGAAATGAATACTGATAGAAGCGTTAACTAGCACTTGAGCAAAGGACAAAAACAGTCCAGTCTGCAATGTGTGAAAGCTCAGCTGCAGAATGTCATCTATTGAGCTGAACTTTAGATATGCCATCCAGTCAGTCAAGCTGCCAGCATACTGTATTCATTGTGAGTTATTACATTAGTTGCCCATGTCAGTCACAAAGATAATAAACAAGAGGTGCCAAGCAATGAATCATGAAGGATTACAGCACTGACCAGCATAAAGTGTGAAATGGTAGAGCTGCACCTTGCAGTTTGTTCTATACTACTTAGAAAGCCCAACAACCTCTTGATGGCACTTGGAGTGAGGCCTATACTGGTAAGTATTCCAAACACGTGGGGAAATGTACTGTACAAATCCTTTGGATTTATCAAGGCTTATAGTTCCAACTGTGTTGCACCTATCTTACCTATCTTAATGAAAACGAATATATTATGTCACATAAAGCAAGGCAGACCAGTCTCACAGTAAAGAAAGAAGCCATGCTTAGAGTTTGTAATAGTACTGGGGCTTGCATGGTGCTAAAGATTTTGTTAATTTATAGCATTTCTCAACTACATTTGAAACTGGGGATAGCAAAGCTAGATAAATAGTTATTTGTTGCAGAAGATGGACCACCTTTATTAAGTTTCACAACAAATGCTTGTTACTTGTTTCCACATTATGAAACATGATTTTTTTTTAACTAAGAAATTAATTAATACAAATACA
The DNA here is from genome assembly GCF_019279795.1 of Protopterus annectens. NCBI lineage: Eukaryota > Metazoa > Chordata > Ceratodontiformes > Protopteridae > Protopterus > Protopterus annectens. The sequence goes on from NC_056743.1 coordinate 729,433,621, forward strand.
AGAGAGGTGATGGATCATACAGATAATTTAAGGAATATAAGATTTTATCTCTAACAACATATTCATAGTTTCTGAGAGGGGTTCACTGTGGATTCTATTTTTTAACTAATTTTCCTCTTTCGGAAAAAAAAAAGATTGCTACAGAAAGGAAGAAGGAAACAAAAATGACATTACTGCTACAGAAAGGAAGAAGGGAAAAACTGACCATATCTAATGTAGACTAATTAAAGATTAGAATGACTGTTTCTTGTTTAATTTTTTTGCAGCTCTGTCCTTTATTACATGTATTGGATACAGACTTTTTGAATATGTTTTATTTTAATGTAATCACTTTTTGGAGGTATTCTTTTCTGCAACTGCAACACCTTTACAGGCAGAAGTATTTTAGTTTTATCCATAGCACAGAGAATAACTACTGATCTCCCATTCTCAATTATTAAGTTTCTGATCACCTAAGACTAAAACAATGAGTAATGATTATGGCTTTCATGAAGTGAAAGTCCAATAACAAGACAAAGGAATTAATGGATATGCACATAGCACAGGTTCAGTTTGTAGAAATTGAATGTGATTGTTGAATTACATCATTTCATTGATGGCCAAAACACTCAGGAATTTGGCTTCAATTAAAATCTACAGATAGTAGGACAGTAGTATTTTAGTTTTACTCACAGCACATAAAACAAGTATAACTTAGTTATGTTCAAAGATTATGGTTTTGAAAAAGTATTACTGTGCTATACTGTAGCAAAGCAAATGGTTAGCACTACAGCAACAGAAATAAAAAAATGTAATGAAAGAAGGCATTTATGCCTCAATAAAAAAAAACACTCCCAAAATATCACAAACTGAATTATGCTGATGCATAATTAAAGGAAGGTGTTGCACTATATAGGAAGATATAACATAACAGACATTTTAAAATATTTTTGAGCAAATACAGCACATTTCTATTTCTGCAACATTCAGCATAAAAAAAGATCTGACCACTGCAGGTGTAATTGAACAGCACGATTAGTTTGCATGTACTTTCCTTACAGGTTCTTTGAAGTAACAGCTCACATTGCTCACATTCACAAACAATCAAACAAGGCTCTTTAATTACAGTGACAGCTCTGACACATCAGGAAGAGCATGGGGAGGAGCTGTCAGTTCTTGCAGGACTGTTAAGTGACACCCTTACAAATGCCTGCAATTTAACTACTTTTTTCTTTTCTTTCTTGTTTTTTTTTTTTTTTTTAAAAGCTGTATAATATATTTGAACAGCTCAAAAAGCTCTGAGACAAATAAATCTACATGAAGGTCATTCAAGAAAAAAATGCAAGAAATAATTTTTCAGAAGGCGTGTCAGATGATTGTGATTCATAATTCTAGCATTCTATGTCAACAGAAGAAAAAATGTTATTTCCTTAAGCCCAGCATGACTCATAAAAAGGGAACTTGAAATGGATTTTGGAAGCAAGAAAGTAAATCAGTAAAACAAGATTGTTTTAATGTGGTAGGCACCATGGCGGGCATTTTTTGCTTCTGCACAGAACCTCAGCTGATGGCTCCTCTACCTGCACCCAGTAGGCACATTCATTCTGTAGGAGTGGGAGCTTGACATTCCTGAGCTAAGTGAGTGCCCTACAGCCCATTCATTCCTGTGCATGAAGCCTTATTAGCCCATCTGTTCCCTCAGTGGTAAAAATCGAGTGGTAGGGAGTGGGCCAGCTTGATGGCCCTGTGATAAGGCCTACTATCTCCATGGGTGGAGCACCACCTCCCCTTCACCAGCTTGCCAAGCTTTACTGCAAGCTGCCTTCTGAAGGGAGCATGCATCTGCATACACAGTCCCCTTGAATTGTACACTTCTGCACTATAAAAGTATGTGCTTCCTAGGTCCATACACAATGGTGTCACCCAAGTGGCATGCTAAAGCCAACTACCTCCCCCAGGATGACTGAGCTTGTAGCAGTTGCTCACTCCCATCCTCCCCTGACAGCAACTACAGGTGCTTTAACCACTAATCAAACTCTCGTCATCTATACCATAATCAGAGAAATATCACTCTATACATTGAACCTGGCTTATAACAGATTCATAGGTTCATAGGTAGCTACTAGGCTATTGGCCCTAGGGCCTATATAAGCCTAGCCAAATAGTACCCTGGCTTTTGTCACCCAAGAAAATTATTTTCCTGTGCCCCTGTCAAGCAGAGCCACAGAAGTGATCCCCAGGGTGAATTTCCTATCTCCCATCCAATCATCAAGATTTTTCTTGAAGAGTGCTAATGAGGAGCTTTGTTTGATATAGATAGGTAGTTTGTTCCAGAGTATGGGAAGTCTCTGGGCAGGAATCTATCCCTCCAGCATGTTCTGTTTATTGTGGTGACAAGGTTTAGGTCCCTAGAGCGTGTAGCTCAGAGGGATTGGGATTTCTTTACATGGAGCATGTCCAACAGCTCTGGGTTTGACATAGCTTTGTATGTTATGCAGAGATTGCTTCTGAGTAGGCGATATGCGACAGAGTAAAGCTGGAGTTTTTTGAGACGGTCTGCGTAGGCCATCTGTTTGAGGCCAGTAATCCTCTTTGTGAGGTATTTCTGTGGCCTTTCCAGTTGTAGTTGTCTTGTGAGCTACATACCAAAAGGGGCATTGCACTCTATAATGGCTCTAATGAATGATGAGTAGAGGGGAACAATGGCCTCTTTTTTCCTGGATGAGTAAAAGTCATGGGCAATCAGAATCGCCATATAGCTGAAACACCTGATGTTCATAGGGGTCATTTGCATATATCCCATGTGTCTCTGTTACAAGAGATTTGGGAGGTCACTCAATGGAAGTTTTAGCTTGGCTGGAGTTTTCATTTAGTTTTTTCTGATTGGTTTTTCAGTGTGACCTTCTAACTCTTTGTTTTAATATATATTTAAAATTAAAAACAATAAAATAAATTATACCTCAGGTGACTTGTATGGGCAAAAAATTAATTGAACTGTCACAGAAAATCTTCCCCAAGACTGTCATAAAGTCAACAAATAAATTCAATGAGAAAAAAACTAATAATATTCCAAACCAAATAAAGCAGGATAGCACTCTATGCAAAAACAATTATGTGCACCTAGAAGCAAATTTACATCAGACTATGAAAATGTATACTGAAGTTGAAACGGAATAAAAAATAATAAATCACTCTGTAAAAGAAGCCTCAGAATAAAAAGGTGTATAGGCAGGTAACCTTGATATGTTTAAGCAAAAGTAAAGTTTGAAACAGATTGAATAATAGTGAAATAAGCACTTCTGAAAAACTTGCAATGCATGTTTCAAATGGTACAAGTACTGAAAAACAAAGGTTAATTTCTTTACTAATACTTAACTATCTTACTTTTTACAACATACCAGAATCTTTTAAAGGAGAACCACACCCACAGACTGAAAAAAACATGTTTATTCCATCAAGTCTTGATGTTTCCTACATTTTAAAACTACTTTTGGACTCTATATACTTATTTTTTATATTTTTGAATGCAATTCCAGAGTCTGCCCACATGGGGTCCGGTGTCTTGATTTTTTTTAGTTTACCTCTAGGTATCCCACAATGCAGTGTTTGCTTTAAATATTACATCATAGGCCCTATGCTACTGTCAGTACATTGACTTTACGTGTGTTTTCACATATACCCTGCTTTCTTTTAGTCAGTCAGGTTTAATTACCATTTCTTGCTTTTCAATGTTTATTTAAAAGACAAACAGTGATAATCACACAGAACAGTGTGTTTATATTACAACTGGTTACAAATGGTTTACTATTTATTTAAATTCTGTAGCCTTCTTAAAGCCACCTGATAAAAGAGATATCTATGTAATAGGGAAAAAACTGTAGGTAAGGTAAAGTTTAATGGGAGAAGGCCCACCAGACACAGTTTTTACTGGAAGGTCATATACCCCAAATGAGGATGACTGAATTGTGTCAGACTTGTCAGGTTTGTGTTTCCTGGCTGGTTCTTTTTCTTATGCCTATCTTTATCTTTTGGTTTGTTTGTCTTCGGCTTAGCACTCAAGCTTAGAGGGTTTGTTCTCAAAGTACAGGTTAAGGCAGTGATGGTGAACCTTTAGGTCTCGGCTTGTCAAAAATTAAAAAAATGTCTAACTTGACTCTGCTGGCATGTCCCTCCCACCACACAAAAATAAATAAAACAAATAAAGTAAATAAAGTAAATAAATAAAAATACAACAATATAGCACAATACACCAGGGATAAATCTCAACCGAATCAGGGACAAATCTAGAAATAAGAGAGAGATTGACAGTTTTAATCTACTAGTACTATTAATCTGAGACACTGACAGAAAAAAATGAACATAAATTAATATACATTTTCTGAAGTAAAATAAGTCTATAAATATTACTGTCATTGTTAAGTGCAAAACATTGCCAGTTCTAGGAGAGATTAAGAAGGACAGTTGAGAGGAATGTAAAACAGCACACGCTTAGTAATGCAGACTACCTGCCCTTTGCAGAAGTGTAACCATGAAGAGAAAAGAATGTCAGCATTGCCCTTTGCAGAATCTATTGAGACGGTATACTGAAACAGTCTTTGAGGTTAATAACTTCCTTACCTCTGCAGCAGTGTTGTTGAATCGGTTTCTGGCATAGAAATAATACAATGTACTTCACACGAGCAACGAATGCAAAAGCAGTTTCTTTGGTAATTTTGGTGTTGGTGAACACACGTGTGTCACCCAAAACATCATGGTGTGTCACCTTTGACACACGTGTCACGGGTTCACCATCACTGGGTTAAGGTCACACCCAGAGTTGACAGTGAATTCTGTTTGTATTTCTCTACCATACAAAAGTTTACTTCTTTCTTTCCTTGCTGTAACTGGGTAAATGTAGCAAGTATCTGACAGTATTCATCAAAGTGATTCTCACCCAAAAAACAACATATACTTACCTGACCTGAGGTATGAACTTTTTCCCCACATTTATACCCATAACCACAAACACAAAAACACTGCACCAAGAAGAAAATAATGACAAATAACCCAAAATGCTCTGCAGAGAGCCAGAGACTTGAAATGGTAATCACACATATACACTCCCACAAAGAGTAAGGTCAGCAATTCTAAGGAGCAGGCACAGAATAAAACTTGATTTTTAAAAAAATAAACTACTTTATAAAGCAATTTTAAGATAACCCTAAAATGATGACCACAATCTAATGGTAAAAGGCAAAGCAAAATGTCTCAAAGCAGAGAGGGGGGTAAAGGGATAAATGTGGAAAATGGCAAAGAAATAAGAGAAAAAACTGGATGAACTGACTGGAAAGAATTTACATTAAGAAACAAATAAATGGTTAAAAAAAGACTTAGTAGGAATACAATGAAAGTCAACAACTTCACAAAGTGATGAAAAAATGACAAAAGTAGCCAGAGACTATGCTCTGATGTGAGTACTCAGCATGGCAAGAGAGATCCGAATAGGAAGCTTAAGGGTAAAATGATGGGTGGCCAGTAACCTGGGAAAGTTCCATATGCCAAGTTGTATAAGTCCTACTCACCTTGGTACTAATGATTTACGAGAATGGACTTCCTCATCTCAGATCAAACAATGTTGCCAACAATTGATAACAGTTTATGAATTCCACATTTACACCACACATCATTGCTTCCCATTTCTGGTTCTCTTTTATGACACTGGTGGGCTTTCTTTCTCCAAAAACAAAATAGTTGTTTCCTCACAGTAAAGCATGACTATGATATACATTATTTTTAAAATCAAGACAAGTTTTTTAATCTTCAATCGAAAATTTTATTTTTGCTTTGTATGCAAAATTGTCTGCTAACCTGGACGTGAATACCGTATTTGCGTCATGAAAACTATAAGCAAAGAAAGGGTTTGCCCTTTAAATTATGACTGCTGAGACCCATCACAGTACCAAACACATTCTTAGCACTACTTTTTCCATAAGTAAATCCAATCCAGCACTGCAGCTGTTTTTTTCATATCATATAATATATGCATGTTGCTTGTATTAATTTACAGATGCTGGCAAACATCCCGTTTTCCACTCTTGGTAGAATATGTTACCTAACTCAGTGATCATTACTGATAAATGTTTTCTGCAATTCTTTACTTGTCTTGATTTTACTATTGATATCAAACTTTTATAAATACACTACTGTTAAACACAATACATTAATTACATTTAATTAAAATACAACTCTATCAAACCCTGTCCTTAATCAGAAGGCCTAACAAATGTACCATGTAGTTGTATTGTTTTTTTTTTTTTTGCTGATTTCTGAAAAATACAAGCTGATAAGTGTAAAGACAAATTTTGCTTAGATAAATATTTATTAACATGACTGCAGACATAAGTGACAGATGAATGACTGACCATGGTTCTACTATGAAATGCCACGGATGGATACAGTGAAAAATAATGCCTGAAACACAAAAGGGCAAAAAATAGCTTTAAGGGTTTTTTTTGGGGGGGGAGGTGAGCTCCCACTACTCCCACCCACCCAAACTTATATATGCCAACTCCAAGGTCGCACCAACTTGAAGAAGGGAGAAATCTCCCAAAATAAGTAAATTGTTTCTACTGCACAGTTAGAAATTGCACCAGCAATGATTTCCTACATAAAACAGAAATCCAAGGTTTTGTTACTTGCATTTTTTTCTTCAGGCTACTGACACTCGAAGAATTTCACCTTGATTATCTATAAAGGAATGAAGAATGGCCGTGATCACCATCATTAAAGCTGGTCATTTTGTTGTTTTTTCATGGTAAGGCAGCTTAATTTTGCATATTTTAAAGTGAGGCAGACAGGGAGGCAAGCCTCCTAATGTGCATCTGTCTGTGTGTGTGTGAGAGAGGGTGTATTCATGCAAGAATTACTTTCTGACAGACAAATGAATGTCATCTAAGGAGCTGTCATTTCTTCTGCCAGGACACTAGTGTACAAATATGACTAATTTAAGCACTGCATTTTGAAAACTGTACTTTAATCAGAATTTGCTGAAGAAAGTAAGCACTTAATTTTTGTGAAAAAATAAGTAATTGACATTTTTCCAAGTAATGAAAGCACTGAAAGTAATATATTAGGTAGCAGAAGGTGTAGTGTTCACAGCCCCTCACACAGAGTGGTGTGGGGCCTTATCCCCCCAAGCCCAGCATAAAACATTTATTTAGGGCAAATGCCAACTTGCAATTTTCAGATCAAAATTTTGCATATTCAGGTTTGAGATCCCATCTAAAAAATAAAGCCTACAAAAATTTCAATTAAAAAAATAGCAAACAGCAATATAGAGAAGTCTAGGCTAGATAAATTATCAAAACTAAATTGGCTAAATGGGTTAATAAGTCAAAACTAACAAAACACATTCCCATTCTCAGTATGACTTCCTCCACATCTGCCCCCAAATGTTAACAATCATGGTTTCTTAAAAGATTAATGTTCACCTCTTTTTGAGAGATTTAGAAAAATACATCATAGGAAAAGGAAAATCCTATGACACAGAAGAAGCATTCACTGCTCAAGTTGTATTTTATAAGTATTTTCTTTGCAGATGCATATACATGAGAATGGAGGGAAGACATTTTCAGGCTGCTTATTCTAGGGATGTCCAGAACTACAGTCAAATAATTCTGCACTTGTACTTCAAAAGACAGAAAGTCATAACACAGCAGGACTTCATCCCTTTCTGTAGCAGAAATAAGAGTGATGAAGGACCAGTGAACCAGGATATACTCTTTTATACTGCAGTTGGTAAAAACATTTCAAACAAGACAAAGGGCCTGCACTCACAGCAAATTTCTCACCAAGAGTCTTGGTGAACAAAACTGACAATGACATGAGTCTGCAGGCACAGAAATGCATTATCTATCTATTATCTTTCTCTAAAAACATTATACCAGAAGATACATTTTTACACCTTCCTTCCCTGTGTGCAACCATGCTACACCATATTCCTTATCAATGTGCTTCATTTATCAATAACACAGCTGTCGTGATAACAGAAGCACTATGTTAGAAAGAAATGTAAGTGCCACTATATACATACATTAGTCGTGACACTTGAATATAAACAGATATTTCTGTCATTCAAGTCTTCTTCGCAATGTGCTTCAAGCAGAAGCACACAGTCCTGTAAGAAACATGGCATTGGATGTATCAACCTCACCAGCACCGACACTGTCCTAACAGCACCAGCTGTTATGACACTCAGACTGCCTTATCGCAGTATGTTAATATCACCCTGAAAGCATTACATTTCTTAGAAAGGAGCTGCACAAATCTCATACCTGTCGATCAACACAGATTAAAACATTTGAATTTTCCAGTCTCCAATGTCTCAGAACTGAAATATAATCAATTCCTTGTCATAAAAAAGAAAATGGTCCATTGTCATCTGCTTTTCACCTACAACTATCTCAGATCATCTCTCCTACTGATGACATGGCATGAAACATGAATTGTTTCCCTCCCTGTGTTCCACTCAAGAGAGCTTCCTCACACAACAGGCATGTCTTCACTCTTCAAAGCAAACTTCTGAACTCAGTAAGTACTTCACAGCAGCAGCAAAAGCAGGATCATTGTGTTTTAATGGATGACTCAGACTGGTGACAAAAACTACCTTTTTTTATTTTCCTCCCATTTTGCACAATATATCTTTAAATTATCCCCACATCATGAAGAACTTCTAAATGTTGATTCCATAATGTTTAGTTTTATTGTAGGCCTGCTTCTCTTACTGGGTGACACAGTGATTGATGTTGTTCTTGTCAATGTTTGGTTCCCTAGTTCTTTTCCCAGCACAAGTGACTTTTATTCTGTCCATATGTCCTCCCCATATCTATGAGGGATTTTACCAGGTTTTTCCATTTCCAACCACATCCCAAGAGCATGCTGCAAGTAAATTAGTGATTGTTCAAACTGCACTGACTGTGCACTGTGAATGTTCTCTTGCCTTGTACCATGCGAGTGCTGGGAGAGTCTCCATCCCCTCTTCATGACGCAGAAATGAATAAAGTGAATATCATAGAATTAATTATTCTCATGTTTACATTGTGTAGTGTACATTGCAGAACAGTGTACTAAAAATATCAACCAGCATAAGCAAATAGGCACATTCACAAACACAGTCAATAATTAAAATCAGTAGACTGACATCAAACTAAAAGCCTACATTAATTACTCCAAATTTATTCAGGCCCTTTCACAGTTTACAGCCTCTTAAATGACAAAGAGAGTTCTACAGAATGAAAACAGCAAAAGAAAATGCTACAGCACAGACTGATGAAGTTGCACCCCGAGAATCCCCATCAATGTTTCAAAAGAAAACAGAACAGTAAAGGTCTAACCATTTTCTTTTGAGCGCATTATCTTATAAGTAGCTGAATAGTTTCTCTGCTTTTGTTCTTGTATGGCATTGCCTCTAACATTTACAGAGGAGGTACCATAAGATGCATACTAAATGAATCTATTCAGAAAATGTACACACACACATACACACATATTATTTATATATATATATAGAGAGAGAGAGAGAGGAGGGAGGGAGAGGACTGTCCTGCTTTATATTCATACAGGCCTTTACTTTTTTCTCTCCAAAACAGCAGGTCATGCTTTCAGGTATATAGCACTTCTAGTGGAAAACAAGAACACAAATATTTTTGTCAGTGGTCTGTAAATTTATTCAATATTTAAAAAGAAAGCACAAAGAATCCAAGTATTGAGAAAGGTTAAAAATTACAGTGGTAAATATTCATTTTATAAAGCACGTGTTATGATCATCTTAGCGTTCTGTATTCATTCATTCTTTTATTGATATCAGTCTTAATACGATTTGAATGAGTCCTTTGTCTGCTTTACACCAGGTAATTTCCCGTAGATTTCCTGTGCATGTTGTCTATGTCCCAGTGCTTTCTAGTTTAGATTTTGGTTGTTGGATAGGCAGCGTTAAACTAAGAACTGAAATCAGAAGTAGAATGAAGAAACAAGCAAAGATTATATTGAAAAAGGCTGGATTCAGAGTAAATATCTGAGGAGTTAATTTTATAATATTGTTAATAAAATTAGTTTACTTCTTACTAACATTTTCTACATGCTAAATGCCTATTCAGTCGTTTCACATCCAACTTTGAATGTGATTTTGCAATACTGTGTTTTCTCTACGCATGTTGTATTTCCAATATGTGTGCGCAATCCTGGATGTTTCATCTGCTTTTCCATTAACTTTACAATTCTGTTACATCTCAATCTGCATATATTTCATGCATCCCACTATTTACTGCAAAAAGCCTTGAATTTAACCTGTACTTCTTGTATTGCCTCTGACCCTGGTCATGGCTGAAAAGGGTCCTTGGACCAACACATCCTCCCAGTTAACAAATTCAAAGTAAATAAAACAAATAGCATTAGTTGTATATCGGTAAGTAAGATACTTGGATTGTGCTCAATGTGATTTTTTGACGGAGGAAAATTAGTAAACTAATTCACTAAACTGCTCTGAAGAAGCACTGAAGGCCTCCTGGAAGATTCGAACTATGTTCACATTCTACACATCTTGTCATGCTGGTTCAGAGACGGTAGGAAGGTGAGGGTAAAGGCAGAGTGCATACAGAGGGATGCAGTATCAAAAACAGTTGAGCAGGTAACATTGTCTATGTATTGTTTCTTATTAAAATCACATTTTCATTATCAGATCTAGTACAGAAGCATCAGGCACACAGAAAAACAAGGCTTAGAGTGCATGGCAAGGAACATTCTAGACATACTCTGCAGATAGACCAGTATAATGCAATCTTAATGACTGCTACATAGCTTGCATAAAAGAGAGACACAGAGGTTCTGAATGAAAGAATGAGGGGGAAAGTACAGTTGTGTAAGAAAAATTACCATAACAATAGATGTTCAAATAATCACTGCTGCAGTAGCCTTAGCTATATGGGTTATATTTTTCCAAGGGTATAGCAGCTGTCCAGCTTCCAAAGCTTCGAAGCATCTTTCATATGCTCAAACCAAGACAGATTTGGGTGAAAGCCTTTCAGAGCTTTCCTGACAGCATACATAGAGGGAGGCTGAGCCCTGAAAGGAAAATAGTTTGACAAAAAAAGTATTCACACCTTGGCATAAACAATACACCAAAAAACAAGGGGGTGAAGGGTGGCAGCAGTTACTGCAGCAATGATCATTCAAACATCTACTGTTATGGTAAGTTTATTTACACAACTGTACTATGTTCATTATACTGTTCACTGCTGCAGTAGCTTTATTACCCTAGCTTGCTTCATTTGGGAGGCAGAAGGAAAAGGGACCAGGGGCCCCTGGGGAATAGTCCTAGCAAAGCCTGAGCTAGACCTAGAGAAGAAATCAAGTTTGTAATGTTTTGTAAACATATGTATAGAGGACCAAGTTGCTGCTTCTAGAATACTTCCAGAATCCAACCCTTTTCTAAAATCCTTAGACAAAGCCAAGGCCCTGGTACAGTTCGCCTTGACCCTGCCTGGAATACTTTTGTGGTGGTGAATGTAACAAAAGATAACAGCTTGAGATAACCATTTGAAAATAGTATTTTCTGACACAGGTTGTCCCTTCTTCTTACCTTCCCATGAAATGAACAACTGATCCAAAGATCTGAAAGATTTAGTCCTGTCAAAACTGCACCTGAGTTATCTGTGGACATCCAAGGTATGCAGTATCCTTTTTTTCCCAAATGTTTAGGTTCAAGAAAGAAAAGAGGGAAATGGATAATTTGGTTTAAAGTAAATTCAGAGAATACTTTAGGCATAAAAGGAAGGAATAGTTCTCAAAGAAACCCTGTCACTGTGGAAAATGAGATAGGGTTGACTCTGCATAAGAGCTTGCAGCTCAGATACTCTTCTTGCAGAGGTCAGAGCAATTAGTAGAACAGTTTTCCATGTTAAGAACCTGAAGTCAGCCAGATTAGCTGGTTCAAATGGAACAAATATTAGCTTCACTAACACAAAATTAAGATCCCAAGGAGGGCCCACCAATTTTCTTGGCGGCCTCTTAAGAAAAACCCCTTTTAAAAACATTTTGACATAGGAATGCATTAAAAGAAGAAGCATGGGCAGACACAGTGAAATGGCCAATAAATGAACCTTGATGGAGAAAAAAAAGCCACAGGATCGCAACTCACACAAATATTGTAAAACCAGAGAACAACTAGCCCTGAATGGCTGCTAGTTATGTTGTTGGCACCGATTAGAAACCTTTTTCCATTTGCTAATATAAGATTTTCTAGTAGCAGGCTTTCTTTTCTCCATTAGTACCTGCTGAATGTCCTAAGTAAACAAATTCTAAAGGGAATTAAGACTCTATCATCCAAGTAGTCATTTGAAGTTAATTGAGGCTGGAGTGTATCAAACACCCTTTATCTTGTGTGAGTAGATCCATTCTGTGAGGAAGCTTGTGGTAATTGCCCTTCACCATTTATAAAAGAAGGGAGAACCACTCTTGACTGGGCCAGAAGGGAATCATCACAATGACCCTGGGGAATTCTTCTGAATCTTGAAAGGTACCCTGGATATTAGTGAAAAGGGTGGAAAACCAAACAGGAACATTCCTGTCCAAGGAAAGCAAAAGGCATGTCTTCCAGGCCTTCTTGCATGGAGTTCTGGAACAGTATCTTGCTGATTGTTCAGAGAGGAGGCAAATGGGACTACTTGAGGAACTAGATGGATCAAATCTTTGAAGACCCTCCGATATAGTTTCCATTTGTGAGAGTCTGCCCTGGTCCTGCTCAGCTTGTCTACCACACAGTTTTGCTCTGGCAGAATGTAGGATGCCTGCAGAGTGAGACTGGACTGTGAAACTACAGCCCAAGCTAACATGGCTAGTCTACAAAGGAGGTACAACCCAGTTCCCACTTGCTTTTTGATGTACCACATGACTGTGGTACTGCCTGAAATTACTTGAAGAGGTTCAGGGCAATAAAAATGATTCAGAGACTTGAGTGCCTTTATCAAGGCAAGCATTTATTTTATATTTATGTGCTTGTATCTGTCCTTGGTGTTCAACACACCTTGCACTTTTATCCCTCCTGAATCTGCTCCCCAAGCAAAGTCTAAGGTGTCTTTGTTAACCGACTGCTTTGGGGCAGAGAGGTAGAAGGGGTGACCTGAATTTAGGGAAATTTGCTGTCTGCACCAAATAATTTCTCTTCTGACAAATTCCAGCAGTGGGACTTGAAAAGACAATAAATGTTGGTGCTGGGATCAGAGAGAGACTTCAGATACCATTGTATCCTTCTCATGTGGAGTCTTGCCAGGGGTATCATGAGAATCATAGAAGCCATGAGACCCAAAATCCTGAGGTATTCCATTGCAGTTTCCAAAGTCTGAGTGAAAACATTAGAAATAGATCTAGATATAGATTTATTTTTCCTGTGTAAGAAAGGTTCTTTGAACAGAGATGCCTAGCAGACACCTCAGCAATACTGTTTGAAGGAGTTAAAAAAAGCCTTTTGAATGTTTTCTTGTAATCCCAGCTTGTGTAAGAGATCTTTCACACAAGTGAGAGATTCCTGACATTTGGAAAATGACTTCGTAATTCATCTAAATGTGGAAAAATATGCATACCCTGTAGGCTGCATCAAGCTATAACTGGAGCTAATGTGATCCAGACACACAAAACCATAAGAAATACCTGAAGTCTGGATGAATAGGGATGTGATGATAAGCATCTTTTAAATCTAGTGTTACCAAGAAACAAACAAGAAAGAAGAGGTAACAGGCTGTGATGTGACAGCATTTTGAACTTAGGCATTATCACAAATCGGTTTAGGAAAGAAAGATTCAGAACTGGCCTCCAAGCATTTCATTGGAACTAAAACACCCTTAAATAAAAACATTTCCAAACCTGGGAAAGAGAAACTGATTGTATCACTTTCTCAGACAGCATGTGTTGAAGAACAGGGGAAATAGAAGAGTATGGTCTGGTGTTAGAGGAATTAGCCCCTAAAAAGAGGGATTTCCTCCCACTGCCATATCTAACCTTGATGAATTATGTTCAGAACCTATTTTTCTGAAACTATCTGTTGCCAAAGAGAAAAGCGGAGAGTCAGACTTTCTGGAAGGGAAAAGGGACTGCTGGGGTGGGAGGGAGGAACAACAAGGTCCCTTACATTGTTAGTCTGACTTTTTGAACTGTCCTTGGTTTGGGGGTCTAGAATTCTTTTTAGAACCCCCTGTCATTTTTTCTTAAAAATCTGTTTATTCAAAGGAGAATTTAAAATCTCTTTTTTCACATTATCTGGCAGGGTCTGAGCAAGTAGCCAGGCAAACTTCCTCAAAACAGTACCACTGGCAATAGACCTGGAAGAAGTATCAATGGAGTAATACACACCCTGTAAGCAATGAGTTGTGAAGGAAGAAAATGCATTATTTAAATGGATTTTCCTCACAAGAAGCATACACTTTTTCCCCATATTAACATTAATCTTCCCATCCTTGTCAGAAAAAGTAGGATTGGAAGTAGCCAAATGTTTAACCGCAGTAGGATTAAGTAAAGCAAAAGCTGCTGGGTCAGGTTTGGGAAAGTGTATAAAAACTTTAACGATTAAGGACATTTATACATTCTATTTGCCTTTTTAGGGTCAGCAGCCTGACTATCAGGAAAATTGCACAGTAACACATTCGTCCAGAGCTGATAGAACTGGGGGAATGAGTGCAGTTTCCGAAAATTCCTACTGTAACATCTAATAGTGTTTTCTGAGGGACTGAGACACCTCAGTTTTCTTCCACTGAAAACTCTGGCACATTCTGGAAACAGCCTCAAGGAAAGAACCCCCCCACCCCACCCATAGGTGGAGAGAGAAACTGAGTTCTCCTCTTAGTCTGAGGAAAAAAATGCATCTGTCCCTTCACCTTCCTGTCCGGACACTGAATCTTGAATCTCTTTAGGAAAAGAAATCTCTCTCTTTCTTTTACTAGAAGCCACTTTATAAGAAGGATCACTAGCCTGAATTAAACCTCGAGCCAAACCCAGTAAACTACTCCTGCCTAAGAAAATTTGAGGAGGAGATACAAGTTAAGTTTTCTGCTTCTTTTTGGCTGGAAAATGGGGTCAACATTCTTATTAATGGCAGCAGCAGCTTCCCTATGGATGTTCACAACATTCTGACCAAACAAGGAAGTCTACCCTGTTCCCTTTCCCAAAACTGATATGCGTGGCTCTTCCTTGCCCACTGATGGGACCCCAACAGCCGCAGAGAAAGTGGCTCACCTTCCCCTGGTCCATACTGGCTGTGGGTGCTACATCAAAGAAATCCAGGTAAAAGGTGAGTGATATGAGGAACAAGCTATGGTGACAGCAGAGTTACCCACCTATGGCCGAGATAAATTGCTATCCCACTGTGGTGGCAAAGACTATTTGCTTAACTTTTTCTTTTTGTGGCTGGAAGATGGACTGACCATGAGACCAGTAGTTTGTTCCATGGTCAGTCTGAAAATGGTGCCTCTTTCCCTGGGAAAACAAGCAGCAAGAGCCAGTAAAAATTTAAAGCTTTAAAAGTCACTTTTTCAAACAAAAACACAGTAAAAAGCAATTTAAAACACTTTTCAACCCCCAAAAGTAAAATAAACACAATTTCTCCACAAACATGTGTTATCAATAATTACTTTAAACAATTTTTAAACTTTTAAAAGTGCTCCTGTTTAAAAGTACAGTTAAGTCTCATGACAGTCCGTTAAAACATAAACTCGTAGCTTAAAAATAACTTTTCTAAACAGTCCAAACCTGTCTTTTTAGTCAGCTCAACTTGAGCTGACTGACAGTTTGGGGGGTGTGGAAGGTGCCCTGAAGCTTTGGAAGCTGGCCGACTGTTATATTCTTCGAAAGATATAATCCATATAGCTAAGGCTACTGCAACAGTGCTCAATATGATGAACATACTTTACCCCCCATGTTTTCACTAGTATGTAGAGTTTATGTGAATCTTAAATTCTGTTAATTACCCAAAAGTCATGCTTAAGTTCTTAGGGAAACCTAACACCTAGTATATAAGGGCAGCTTTGGAAAGACAGACCATCAAAGCACAAGTACAGCAACAACTGCATGAAACATGTTTGAAGCGTGTGCTACCACTATGTCAGCTGCCCGGCAAGAGTTACTGTGGCTGAATCAGACAGTGCTTTCACAGTACATGGTCAGACTTCAGCCTCATTATGTAACAGTAAAACAGGATTACAGTAGTCGATGTTTTCTGATGATCGGGCTGCAATGAATGGATAAAAATGGTACTTAGAAATCACAGTTAACTCAACTGCTCACTTCTCAAGGACAAAAAGCATACAGAATAAACTGCAGGACTTAGTAAGGTGAGGTGCTCTTTATATATATATATATATATATATATATATATATATATATATACACACACACACACACACACACACACACACACACACACACACACACACATCAGATGTCCTTCAAACCAAATAAATTAAACACTGATTAGCAATCAGCTAAACATGCAAGCTGCAAGTGATTCAATGAGTGGTGTAGATCAACATATTAATTTATTGCAGTCAGTTAAGCAGTGTTAAGATTATGAAGGTACTAATAAGCCATACCCTGTAGCCCTGTGTTTGAGTCCCTCAGTCTCCACTTGAAAAGGTGAAGAAGGCATAAGCTGTAAATAATGAGAATAATATCCAACCTGGACTTCAGAAAATGCTACTTCACAGGGAGGTGTGTTACATACTACAGCAGTCAGTGGTGGAATACAATTCAGTTGATGACTTCAGGACAGCTTGGGATCAGTGAAAAAGACAATATAAAATAAGGACAGATGGGGCAGTTGTAGTTTGCTAGGTATAGGCTATTTGCAGCCTAGACAGACAATTATCTTATTCAGATGGCTGTAATATGTTTATACGCATGAAATGAAAATTCCACTATTAAATTGTTTGCCAAGTACTTTTAATGACTGGGTAGCATCCAGTCAGACTGCACAACATATTTACTTGGGTGAATATAGGTATAATGTTAATGCAAAAACAGGCAAGAAAATTAAATAAGCATTAACAAACACACCTAGGCTCAATAGGCACCCCAAAAGCTAGGCAAGCCAGCTGGTAGGGGATTAGATACTGGTGACTAGTTCACAGTAAAGAATATAGACTGGCATGTACTCATCTGTGTTATTACATGTTAGTAATGCTAGTAACCATATTATATACACTCTATGGGTCCCTCTAGCCTGCTGATTTTTGCCACAAGTCTGCATTTTTGTTCCCATCCATGCAAGACACTGTCAAGGTACTGTCATCATACAGTCAGCCATTAAGGACAGTTTTTGAATGTTCCACAGATGGTCAAGCAATGGGTGCATCATAGGGCTGTCAGTCACTTTTGCACATGATGCAGCCCCTCAGGCAACCTCTCTCCCTTGAGCTACTAACTTCCAATAAATTTACTGTTTCTACTGGGCTACATTACCCAGAGATGCATCCATTGACATTTCTTCAACTTCAACGTTTGTGGGGGAAAGAATTAATTTTCTTTTCATTATTCTCCATCCCCAGCTGATTCATCTCACTCACCAGCTGCTACATGAACCTTGTCTGACTGTGTTGGAATCAGGGCTACATCTTTCTATGACATGGAACTATGATGTACATTTGTAGAAAGACCTACTCTCTACCTACATAACACTGCAAGGCATCAGTATTACTCCAGTTACTGGTACCAGCATTTATCATCTGCAACAAGGGTCCATTTTGACTTATCAAACTCAAACCACCTGATGCTAAAGTTACCAATGACAAAAGCCCACAATACTTGGCTAACACTAAATATATAATGCAATAAATGAATTTAAAAAGTTTTAATGAGGGTTACACCCCCCTTTGGTGTATGGACTCTTACTGCACACCTCACATCTCCAGTCTCGGAGTATAATACCTCTGAAGTGAAACCAACTCAGTCAAAAGGGAAACATATTTACTCCTTTTTTGCTGAGTTGGTACATCCTTGGAGCTTGCATATTTAGAGACTGGGGATTATCCCCCACATTGTTGAGGCACAGCCCTTGCAAAAAACACCTAAAACATCTTTTTGGAAACATTCTATATTCTGAGGCAGTATCCCAAGGGATAGTCAGTTCATCTGTGGTAGGTTCATCTTAGAATATTGGTTTTAATACACCAGATTACACCTTTCAACATGGTGCTTTATACAAGATGGAGTACAGAGACAGAGAGAGAGAGAGAGAGAAAGCAACAATGTCTTGAAGCTTAGGAAAGGAGTCAAGAAATCTGTTTATATATTTGATGTCAAAATACTCAAAGTCGTGAATCCAGGTTATAGGCAGCTCTGTACGGCAGGTCCCAGCCACATCACATAGGTGAGTTTTTCCCATCCAGGTCATTAGCACCACAGATTGACAGTCAGTGAGAAAGACTTTGATGGCTTTAGCACTGTCTCAGCTGATGCAGTGTTACTGAGGTGCAATAGTGTCACAGCAAAGTAGGAGATCAAAGTAGTAACAGTTTAGGCTTGTTCTCCTAGTGAGAGGAGATAAGACATACTAGTGCAGCAGGCCTATTCATTTTTTTCCTCTGCCAGCTAGTAACACAAAAAATTGTGTCATCATCCAGGAATATGTACATTCTAGTAGCTGAGACACAATATTAGCTCCCTACATATGGGCTGCATGTACTGTATGCATCTTTTCAATACTTATGGTCACTTTCAGCATTTTTTCCAGTATATTATATTCTCTTTTACAGCACTGAACATACAAAAACTCCTTGACAATAAATATATCAAAACCTGATTTGCTGACAAGTGGGTATAAAGAAAGCAAAATAAAAAAAGTAAAGCATCATATTCTTGGTGGGGCAAGCCTCTCTCAGTCCACATACGTGGAAACGCATCCGCCACACCCCTGATTTTATTATTCTATCTCTGGGGTCACTGCATATTATGGAAAGTGAAGTCCCCAGATATATAACTCATGTTGGAAAAATGCTTTCTCTGTCATGATAAGTTATTTCAATCCTACCAGTACAGCCAAAAATGGACTACACATTTCTTTCATGGGTCAAAGTGCCACATGAATACCACCCTCCTGTCATGCCCAGCCATCACTTAACAACATCTCCCTGTATGACATAAGGTAAGGAACCAGTAGTACTACAAAATGAATCCTGTGATTAAGCAGAAAACGGATACAACCGAAGCTTACTGCAGTAATGGTTTATGCAGAGACTTGCATAGTGGAAGGACAGCAATATAGAAGTAAAAAGAATTGCACTATAATAGCACTTGGACATATAGTTTAGACTAAGCATGGTATGAGCAGGTGTAGCACAGGTTTCCTTACTCTATGTTCCTAACCTGCCAAAACTGATATCAAGTTTTGTCACTGTTTGGAAAGAGCAGTAGCATCCCTAGGGGCACTAAATCCTGGCCATTAACTGAATGCTCCCACTGTACCCAGCACATGGCCTTAAAAGTCAAGCTTTTACAAGATGGACCTCTGTGTCAAAAAACTAACATAAGCATGTTTGCAAAACAACACGTCCTCTGTTTTTTTTTTTCTTATGACACACAGAATCTAACAAAAAATTTAGTCCATTACTGGCTCAATTTTAATAACGTTTGTTAGGCTCAAACCTATGAGAATTAAAACAGTATCATTTTTCAGATTTGAAAACAGCCATTTTAGTAAAGTAGCAATGGTATCACAAAAGACATGATGCTCATTCCTAACAAGGAGTTATTCTGTTAACTATAGAAACAACAACCAAGCAGAAAAGAAAACATGAATGAATGGATGGAAATTAAGTGGGGCAGCAGGGAAAGAAACAATGAGGTTAGGGAATGAAAACATTAAACTGAAAATGGGACAGGAAAAGGGAAGAACAAGCATAAGAAAGAAATACTGAAGGAGAAGAAGAAGAATGGAAAGAGGCTCCCTACAAAAAAAAAAAAGAAAGAAAACTGAAACTCCAGGAGAAGACTGAGTCTTGAACATTGCTTGTCTCTTTTAAATGTCTTTTTTGCAAGAAGGCAAGCTCCCCATTCCTCCCAAACTTATAAATATTAACTCTGAGATTACCATATCTCTGAGAAAAGAAAATATTCAGAAAAATGGCAATCTCGGACTTGGAGTATTTAAGGCCATTTAGTCATTCGGTCTCCATATTACGGGACTCACTCATATGGGTCCTGACATTTCAAATGATTACCATGGAAAGAAAGCAAGTGGATAGGAAACACTACTTAGGAACAGTTTTAAGTAATTTAGATTGTACTGACCATATATGAGAGAGTTGCTAATGTACCCTGACAAGATCAAGTTGGAAGGAGCAACATGAGTAGGCATTAGTACTCAACAGGTACAGGGAGTGAGCAGCTAGGAGTAGACTCTGAAAATGCAGCTTAGTCCAAACTCACCATTACCTCAGACTACATACCTCCTCCTACAACCATCACCATTCACTGAGAATGTCCTAACAATTATGTCAGAAAAGATTACAAAAAATATCTTCAGCCCCCTCGTTGAAATAGTCCCCTATACTCCCAGTTCAGAAGTACGTTCAGCAGTACAGGGTTGTCACAGCTTGTTTCTGAATATACCATAACTCATCATCTTAAAGGGCACCATTTCAGCTTGAACTTGCTCATCATCAAAAGGACAAAACAATTCCACATCAACACCTGCCCCAACAGCAACCACCCACTGCTTTCCTCCTGGTTCCTTAGACAAGTAAATAAAAGAAAATTATCCAGGGATGTCTCTACTCAACTTTTACATTCACTAGTAAATGGTGTAATCATTTTAAACAGATCATAAACTAAACCTTACGCTTGGTGACACGATACTGCATTCTAGACCAATACTATGGAAAAGTCTAACTCCCAGAGAAGAAGGACCGAAAATCATGAGCAATTTAAACAGTTTAATTTAGTGTTTGACCATTACAAAATGTTGTCTTTCTGCAACTTCTGTTCAAGTTTAACCTAAATAATGGAAACTGGAATTTTACCAATTTTTTTTTTTCTTTCTAAATCTTTATTGTGATTGATCCAAATCGGTCAGCAAACACATTTTATAACCTAAATCATATTTGCCATGTGCCTGCAACAAATTTGTATGCAAAATAATGTAGGCTATGTGAATTTTATTAATTTACACTACTCTCATTGAACGTTATTCAATAATGTAGATTTCTAGAATAATGCAATCAGCCAAGCATGATATGTTATAGGTGTACCAGACGCAATGTGGGAAATGTGAAGGAGTAGAACTGAGGTACAAGGACAGAGAAGGGGAGCAAAGCAATCAAACACAGAGGACAGTTTCTTCAGCCCAGACCTAAACAAATAACTTTTTTCAGAGTGAGTTTTAGATCCTTGCAATAAGCTGAATGAGTGGGTAGTGAGTTGTGAATCCACAGATACATTCAACAAGGCATTTTCAGGGAGAAGATGGCAACTGCAGCAGCACCTAAATTGTAAATGCACTCAAAGAGGCAGACTAGATAGACAGTCTCCTTCTGCCACTGCTCATGAACTGTAATGTAAAGTTGTTACTAATATTAAAGTAGCCAATGGGTAATGTGAACTGACACTGAAAGTACAGCAGGTTTGATGGGATTTGAATAGTAGAAGAAGAGATGGTAGCTGACATTGAAAAGAAGTCAAGGACATGGGCAATGTGAACGCAGTAGCCCGAAAAGAGCAAACTGGACAGGTCACAAAAATGACAATGACTAGGAAAAGATGTCAGTGGGCAAGATAACGCAGTAGGTGCAATGCTGCACTGGTGGGATGACAGCACAGAGGATACAGCAGTTGTTGAAAGGTGGAGGCAGTAGGGAATAAGCATGCAGTAGTTTAGGGAAAGAACATAGCAAAGGGTGATAAGAATGCAATGGTGGAGTAAAAAAATAGGAGAATGTACTGAGAATAAGCAGATGGAAATAAAGCAATAGGGTGTGTGCTGAGAATACAGAAGTCAGGGCAGAAGGATGGGGAGAAGACTGAGAACAGCTAAACATGGCAATGGAAGTGGGCACTGAAAATACAGTAATGGATGTCAGGAAGCAGGGAGACTATACTAAAAATGTACTAAATGGAAATGAGGGTTGAAAGCTGGTACCAAAAATGTAGTTGCATGGCAGAGACAGTGGACTGCACACTTAAAGTGCAACAGATGATGGGTGACACATGAGTGTAGGCATACAAAGCTTACCTGCGGGAGAAAGAGAGTTATCAATTAGAATACAGCATCTAGAGTGGGGTGAAAGGAGCAGGCACCAAGAATACTACAGCCCAGGAAGGATGGAGCAGGCACCAAGAATACTACAGCCCAGGAAGGATGGAGCAGGCACCAAGAATACTACAGCCCAGGAAGGATGGAGCAGGCACCAAGAATACTACAGCCCAGGAAGGAGTGAAGAAAGCAGGCACCAAGAATACTACAGCCCAGGAAGGATGGAGCAGGCACCAAGAATACTACAGCCCAGGAAGGAGTGAAGAAAGCAGGCTCTGTGAATGCAGCAGCTGGGGAAGGGTTACTGGACTGTGCATTGTGAATGCAGTAACTGAAAGTAGATAAAAGCAGTGGGCACTGAGAATTGAGCTGGTACACAGGAGCAGTGCAAGTATGAATTTAAAATGGGATCATAACAAACAAATTCTTCATGAGATCTTGAACGCACAGTCAGCAGGAAACCGCTAGGTTAGGAGATGAGAATCGGCACTGTGATTACACCCACATCACTTCAAACAAGATAAACTAGTGAAAGGAGAAACCATGGAGAAACACTAACAAATGAGGAGTCTAAGCAGGCACTAACAAAATAATGTTTTATTTAGACCAAGAACCAAGTCCGAAGACAAGAACATGGAATCTAAGCTAGTATTAGACACTGAGAAGACATCAGCTCTGAAAAAATGATAGTAGGTACTAAAAGTCAGGAGGGGTTCCTGTTGAAATTGCAAGAACGACAGCTTCGATCCTCTGACCAGTAACACTGTAAGTGTGAGCAAGGAAATGTGTACTTAGTCTACGTTTACAGAACCTCAGAGTGTTCCCCTTGATCCAAAATACAGCAATCTTGGAATTAATATATATTTATATATCAGGGGTTAGGGGTGCAGCCTCCCCTCCCCCCATGTAAGAGTATGACACTTCCCTTTAAAAACACTTTACGGGCATTGCAATGAGCTTTGAAATTCAGTGTTTTTTTATGCCATTCACACTCTTAGTTTCAGAACTACAAGACTCACAATTATGGGTTCTCACACTTCTGCTATGAAGACACTGATGAGTCTGCAACTATGAAGAGAACACAGTGTGCAGTAATGAAATGAGGTACAAAAAAAGGAAAGCAAGCTTCAAGCTACAAGGATTTTTTTCCTAGTAGTAATTATGCATACAAGATCAGGTGACAATGTGTACTATTCATTTAGTGCCACTTTCAAATGCTTTGCTTAGGGATGAACATTTGTGTACTGCCATTTTTACACAGGAATTAAGTTGGGAGCCCCATTATTTTAAGCTTTGTCCAGATTTCTTGATTTAAGAGATTGAGATGTATGATTGTAAATGTAGGGGAAGTATATCAACAGGGAATCAAGCACAGCAGAAACCAATAACAGCTGTATGGCAGATAGTAGCTGAAACTACTGAATGAATTACTGAAGGAATTGAGAGGAGACAATGTCTGCCATCTGGTACAGTAAACTAAAAAAGTTCTAAAACTGTTACCACTAAAGAGGAAGCACTGATTTAAGTTATAACAGTACTTTAGAATATGGCTAGCTCTCACGATAACTGCCAAATAATGCAGCAGAACCTAATGCCAATCTGCTTGTAAAGTTTAGAACTATGCTTATCCTGTTTATGCAGCAGTAGCTGTAGATTACAGTACTGATACTGCATACAGCATGGAACAGCACTAGTACAGAGTAACAGTCCATTATGGATCCAACATGCAGTACAGAATTATATTACTATAAGGGACCTAGGGGTCTGTGAGTGAGGTGAATCTACTTGTCTACATCAGTACTTAAGCTATGCATGACTGATTAGGAAACAATGCCTTTAAAAACAGCAGGGAAAGAACATGCCTCTGTAATGCCTGCTGCTTCAGTGTCATACTTCGTAGCAATGACAGTGTCATGTGAATAACCAGGAAGTAAACATCAATGCCCTGCCGCAAAGCACAGCACTCATTATTCCATTCTCTGTCTCTCACCTCATACCTTTATACAAATCATTCTGAGCCACTGGTAGTACACAATTCAGAGAATGGATAGACTTCTTACTTTTCTACCTAGTGACATGAATACAGTCCACCTGAAATCTCTGCAACACAAAAAATGAGAGCACCTATAGTTACAGCATCCGATACACAATTAACAAAAGGAATTACAGGTGTAAGTGCAGTACCTACATGTGTGTGTGTGTGTGTGTGTGTGTGTGTGTGTGTGTGTGTGTGTGTGTGTGTGTGTGTGTGTGTGTGTGTGTGTGTGCGCACGTGTGCGTAATACACAAAATAATTTAACAGACACTAAAATTAGAGTATAGTGAACAAGAGTTCTTTCTAAAGAAGCCTGTAAGGGAAAATAATGCTGGTCCTATTTTTGTGTTGAAGGCTATCATCAACAAAAGCTGCCTGTGCAAATAATGGGAGTGTAAGCCATTGCTCATGAAATTCAGCTGTGCCAACAATCAGTGCAATAGCCTGTTTATAAGGTACTATAAACCAAGCAGGACAAGCTGTATCTCTGCATTTTTTAAACAAAAAGGGTTACATTTGCATTTGCTTGTGTCATAATTTATATGAAAAGCATTTTTTGTTTTTTAACAGTCCGGTCTTGCTCATTTTTAATACACTGTTTGTCACTTGCTGAACTTATAATACCGTAAAAAATGGTTGGCCAATCAGTGTTGACAAAGACATAAATTGGGCTTACCATGAACATTTAATTGCTGACATTTAATTGTTTCAGACTGCATTTGAAACTCAGACTCGTTCTTGTTTAAACAGCAGTTAATGGAAGGTAGATGACAGCATTTCAGCACGGATTAATGTTAAGCAGTATAGCACTGTGGTTATATAAGAAGTCTGAGTACTGCTTTTATGATTGGAACTGCAGACCCAGTGAACTGGTTTTGGAGCATGCCACGATATTCATAGCCTCTACCACTAGTCTACTCTTCTTTTATTATAATTTTCTTTTTCCTACCCATCAGTCTATTATCAACCCTCACTGCATCTCTTCCCATGCATTATTTCATAAACTAGACATTCTGCATCACTGTACACACCCACCAACCTTCCATCTTTTTACACATGAGCTATTCCTACTAGTCCCATCTTACTACCTCCTAAAAACATCTCACTTATAGTTAGAAAAAGCAGTACTAGGTTATCAGCTAGACACCAACCTGACCCCACTATCAGTCATTCCTCCTCTGCCTCTCCATACTTATTTTTAAAACATAGGTCCTGTTATGACAGTAAATCTATAATGACCTTCTAAAATCTTCCTTCTTCTTGAACAAGCATTTCCTGGGAATCCAACATGATTGGTTTAATGGAAAATATATTAAACATTAAGTTGCTTCCTTATTGGGGCTTATGTGGCCCAGGATTGATTAGTGGACCTGGGACCTGGGGAGTTAGCTAGAAGGTGGAAGTAAGTGGCATTTTCTTGACTCACCTACCCCAGTGGAGGGATCCTTGGTTATGGCTACAGTCCACAGTACAGACTAGTAGCTCCAGCACTGCCACAAGTATGTTAATACACCATCAGCTCATCTGAATGCAAAGGGCACTGTCACAAGTATGTTAATACACCATCAGGTTCACAGGTTCATAGGTTGGTACTAGGCTATCGGCCCTAGGGCCTATGCAAGCCTACCATAACAATTCCCTGGATATTTCTCCCCACAATATTTACTTCTCTGGACCCCTGTCTAGCAGGGTGACTGACATGATCCCCGGGGTAAATTTCCTATCTCCCATCCAATCATCAAGATTCCGTTTGAAGAGGGCCAAAGAGGTGCTCTGCTTGACATGTATGGGCAGTCTATTCCAGAGTATGGGGAGTCTCTGGGTCAGGAACCTATCCCTCAGGCATGTTTTGTTCATTGTGATGACAAGGTTTAGATCCCTGGAGTGTGTGGTTCTGAGGGATTGGGATTTCTTTAAGTGGAGCATGTCCAACAGCTCAGGGTTTGACATGGCCTTGTATGTTAAGCAGAGATTGCCTCTGAGTAGACGATATGCCACAGAGTATAGCTGGATGTTTTTTAGACTGTCAGCATATGGCATCTGCTTTAGGCCTGTGATTCTTTTAGTGAGGTATTTCTGTGGCCTTTCCAGCTGTTGCAGATGTCTTGTGAGGTACATACCAAACAGAGCATTATACTCTATAATGGGTATAATGAGGGATGAGTACAGTAGGACAATAACCTCCTTTTTTCTGGATGAAAAGCCCTTAGTGATGAGGTATGCCACATAGAAGGATTTCCTGACTGTTGTGGTGATGTGGTTATCGAAAGTGAGACCACTGTCCACCTGTGTCCCTAAGTCTCTCATCACACTTTCGATGTTTAGTGTCCTGCCACCTATGTGGTAATTCATGGGTACATGTTTTTTCCAAAGGGGATAACTATACATTTCTTGGTATTAAGCTTGAGCCCATGGTTCTGGCACTAGGCATCTGTTTCTGTAAGGCCCTTTTGTAGAATATCCACATCATTTGGGGATTCAATAATGGCTCACAGTTTGCAGTCATCTGCGAACTTTGTTAGCCAGAGTCCCTTAGTGTTGGCCTGTACTTCAGAGAAGTAGATGCCAAACAAGAGTGGTCCCAGGACTGAACCCTGAGGTAGTCCACTTGTCACTTGTCTGGAGCTGGATTTGGAGTTGGCTACTTTTACAGTCTGGGTTCTGTCAGTAAGCCAGTTGGCAACCCATCGAGTGATGTAGGGATTTATGCCCAGCTTAGTAAGTTTATCTATGATTCCAGAGTGGGGGATGGTGTCGAAGGCCTTGGCGAGGTCCAGATAGGCTGTGTGGATTGCCTTACCCTCGTCCACAGCTCTGGAGACTGATTCGAAGAATTGGCGAGGTCCAGATAGGCTGTGTGGATTGCCTTACCCTCGTCCACAGCTCTGGAGACTGATTCGAAGAAGTCAATCAGATTCAGGAGAAATGATCAGCCCTTCACAAACCCAAACTGGGTGGGGTCCAGTGTTTGAAGGTTGCCAGTGTCTTTGTTTATAAGTTCCATGATCATGCGTTCCATGCCCTTGCAGATCAGGCTTGTCAGAATGATGGGACGGTAGTTCCCGGGATCCAAGGCGGATCCCCCCTTGTGGAGTGGGATAACTGTAGCTGTGCGCCACTCAGTGGGCATGAAGCCTGAGGTGAGGCTATGATTAAACATGACACTTAGGTGAGGTGCCAGTTCATTTTGTAGTTCATGTAATACACAGCCTGGGATGTCATCTGGTCCCATGGATGCTGTATTCTTAGCTTTGGAGAGTGCGGTTTCTACCTGTGTGGCTGTGATTACCGGAATTTGGCAATCTTTTGGTATTGAGATCAGCCCTTTAGGGGGTGAGAGGGGGGTGAAGTTGGCACTAAATCAATCTGCCAGGATATTGGCAATATCCTTGGGATCAATATATTTAAATGCCATTCTGTTATAGCTCAGAGCAGATCTGAGCATTGCCATTTAGATTCTTGACATAACTATCAGGTCATCTGCATACAAAGGGCACTCCCACAAGTTTGCTAATACCCCATCAGGTCATCTGCATACAAAGGGCACTGCCACAGTTATGTTAATACACCATCAGGTCATCTGCATATCAAGGACTAGCTTGACAATCTGAGCAGGGAGGGGATCATCCCTGGGCAAGCCAGTGCTGCAAGAATGAGGTGGGACTGTAGACAGGCCATAACAAAAAAAAATCCATGTAACCCACTGATGATGCCTCCCCATGACTCCACTCTCATCCCAGCTGATAGTACAGCAACAACCAGCCAGTGAGGCAACCAATGCATCTGCTAAAAGAGGAAGGACATGATGGTAAGGGTAAAGAGGGCAAAAAGAAAAAAAGAAACAAAGCTGGTTTAAAAAAAATGGGTACCAAACACCATCTTATCTCAATGACTACACTGCAGTACTGACTAACGTCAGATATCTTTAATCATGTGCCTGTTCTAACTAAATCCATGTCTTCTGTGGTTAACTCATCTTGCAGAGAGGAAGGGGTAGCCTTCTGTTGGTTTTCTATAAATTTACTTCCATTCTCCCTGATTCAATACCTGGCCTGCCTCTTACTGACTTAGCTGGTTATATGTGCATTGCCTCATAAGAGGACACTACTAGTTAAAGTTGGCAGTAACTTCCATATCACCACCTACAGCACCCACTACAGTCTCTGCAGTGCTGAACTAAGTGTCAGTATACTTAAAATGCCACAGCAGTACTGAAATGACAGACTTCAGCTTACACTGAAATGTAGCATTTCAGTCCATTTTTAGTAACATGTTATCCATGTTTGACCTTACCTAAATGTTAAAGAGGAAAAATAGGTCTCTTGGCAATTAATTACACCTCATGTTATTGTAGATAAATATATCTCAAGCAAAGAAACAAAAACACTATTCATTGCAACATACCGCCATCAAATGTGAGATGGCAAAAGATTTATAATATAGCACATACAAAGAGATATATCAAAACCCTAGAAATAACACAAGAAAGATACATATTTCTAAAGAAAACATAATTAGATCAAGCTTAACCAAAAAAAATTAACAGGAGAGTTTCACTCTTTTGCATCCCTCATTATGTCATAACAGCACAAGACTGGGGTAAAGACAATGTCAAACCTTAACATGCTTCACATATTACAGGTGAATATGCCGTGAAACAGAATCTTGATCATACCTCAACAATTGCAGTCAAATCACTTGTACAATATGAAAGCAGATGCTCCCAAAAACAGACTCAACCTGCACTGTGTTAATCAAACTTTCGTAGACAAGACATTATCTAACGACTCAGATATTTACTCCAACTATACTTCAACTCTTGCAGGAATCACTACCATACCGTTTATATTTATTTTACCAAACAATTTAAGAATTCTAGAACAGTCATCCATTTTTTTTGGTTAACTACCACTTAAGAATATCCTTTACTCATGGAGATAGCTATCAGCAAAAGGGCTCATTTTCAGACATTGATTACTGGCAATGATGCCACTGAATACTTGCTAACTATCTTTTTCCTCCATTTGCATACCTCAGCTAGTTATTAGTTGCTTGGCATTACCCCTAGCGCTCCACACCTTAGTTCCCATGGTACCATAACTATGGCTGGGACCCCCTCATTGGTGTAGGTTGGAAGTCAGAGTTGAGCAATCAGCAGCATTACATTAGCTGACCTTCACACCATGGATTGGTGTTATGCCTTAAATGCATGGAGCTGCCGATTTCACACGCATCCCCACACACATAATGTTGCTACCCCTTCGTAAAAAAAAAATACTCTGCCCTTTTACAAGTAAATGAGCGTGCGGGATGTCTCTGCCTCCCTCATATATGACATTAAATTCCTCATAAGACAGAGACAAACCCTAATATACATACAAAATTACCAATCCTGTTGAATGGTAGCTTATTCTATAACCATAGAGATTCCTGAGTACAACTGGTTATGGCTACCAAGTTTTTTTTTCCTAGAGGAAACTATTTTGTCTCATTTCAGAAATTCAGAAAACCTTTGGACACAAATTAACCCCCTCACAAAAGAAAACAGAAGAGTAACAGTAGTATGCTGGATCTTGCTGTCAGTCAATGTTCTGCTTTGTATACCCAACTGCATCTTTCTTGATTTCATCTCCCCCAACCCGCCTCTAGCTAGAAGCAGACATAAAAACTTCTCCAAAGCTGATTACATCCGCCTGAGGGATGGTATAAACAGCTTCACAGTCCCCTCCCCTTCTGTAGGAACTGGCACCAATATCCAAAATGACACCACAGCACCATACAAGCATTTATATAGATGCATGGAATCAGAAATACCCAACAGGACTAAATCATCCTCTGCAAGGAAGAATAAACCTGTCTGGTGGACATCTGTAATAAATAAACTCTATAACAAAATTAAAAAATTGCTGTCCAAGACCAAGAAGGAGCAGGTACCCAACTGGAAGCAATGTCTGCTTAGCCTGAACAAGTAAATAAGAGCACTAGTGAAATCCTGCAAAGCAAACTTCAAGTCCAAATTGGCCACATCTACTAGAGACAATCATAAGGCCTTCTTCACATATGTCCTCAAAGGAAGCACCCAGATCTGTTCAGAACTGGTAGTCAAGGACACCACATATACAAATGCTGTAGATATAGCAAACTTACTGGCTGACAGATTCAGGGAAAACTTTACCCCTCTGTCCCCCCACTGTCCCCCCATCAGTAAATCAGGACATCCCCAGTACCTGCCCCCTTCCCTTTATATCTAGGGAACAGGTCATCACTGCTCTCTCAAAAGCAAAAAAATACAGCCTCCATGGGACTCAATAACATCCCAGGCTGCATCCTACGTGAACTCAGGCAGGAACTTGCAGCACCATTACGCACCGTATTCAACCAAAGAATGAGCAATGGCTTCATCCCAGCTGAGCTGAGGACAGCCACTGTCATCCCTTTACACAAAAGTGGAGCGTCCATCAATCCAGGAAGTTATAAACCCATCAGCCTAACTACCCTGATCTGCAAGGCCATGGAACGCATTACCATGGACCTCATTAAAAAGGACATTGGCAACCTCCAAACACTTGATCCCACACAGTTTGGCTTCATCAAGGGGAGGTTATGTTTGCTAAATTTGGTCAACTTCTTTGAGACAGTCACCAAAGCCATGGATGAGTGGAAGATGGTGCACACCACCTACCTTGATCTGGTCAAAGCTTTTGACACTATTCCCCACTCGGGCATAATAGATAAACTCTCTCAACTAGGCATCAATCCATATGTTACCAGATGGGTAGCAAACTGGCTCACTGATAGAACCTACATAGTCAAAATAGGGGAAGCCACCTCAAGCAGTAGAACCATAACAAGCAGTGTACCCCAGGGTTCAGTCTGGGGCCTCTGTTATTTTTTATATACTTTTCTGTGGTGCAGGCCAAAACCAGTGGGCTATGGCTGACCAAGTTTGCAGATGACTGCAAGCTGGGTGCTGTCATCAGTTCCCCTAGTGATGTGGACATCCTCCAAGAGGGTCTCACTCAGACAAATGACGGTGCCAAAAACATGACCTCATGCTGAATACCAAAAAATGCATCATCATCCCCTTTGGGGAGAGTGATGTCCCCACAAATTATCACATTCATGACAACGTCCTAAGCACTCAATCAGTCATGAGGGATTTGGGCACCCAGGTTGATAGCAACCTGACTTTTGACCACAATGTTGCTTCCATTGTACGGAAAGCCTTCTACATGGCCCACCTCATAGGTAAGGGTATCACATCCAGGGACAAGGAGGTCATAACATCATTGTATTCTTTCCTTATAAGGCCCATTATTGAGTACAACACCCCTTTCGGCATGTACCTTGCAAAGCACATGCAGTAGCTGGAGAGACCACAGATGCTCCTCACCAGGAGAATCCAGGGCCTCAAAAATCTACCATACACAGATAGGCTAAAAGCTCTATCCCTTTACTCAGTTTCATACAGACTACTCAGAGATGACCTCTGTCTGGCATACAAGGCGATCACAGACCCCACTTTGATGGGACTGTTGCATATCCACAAGTCAGGCTCCACTTGAGTAACCTGCATGCATAGCCTCAGCCTGGTCTGCGACATCAACAAGACTGGTTGGTGGGACAGATTTGTGTCCCAGAGATTCCCCGTCTATGGAATAGACTCCCTCTCCACATCAAGCAGAGTACCTCTTTACCCCTTTTTAAGTGCAACCTGGATGACTGGATAGGAAACAGAAAATATACCCCTGGGATTCCACACATGTCCTGCTGGACATGGGCATCGGGTACTGATTTGTTTAAACATGGGCTAAACTCTTGACTAGGCTTATAAGGGCCTCAGGGCCAATAGCCTAGGAACCTCCTATGATCCTATGAAGCTCAGCTTCTACACCATCTCCTTAAATTATGTTAACCTCCCAGGAATTATCACATCTAACAACAGAAGCAAGCAAAATGGCAACACTCACAATTCCTTAGGGCCTGCAACACCATCATCATGCCTATTCAGCGCCAAAGAGTAAAAAGGTCACACAGACAAACCAATTAGTAAAAAAAAAAAAAAAAAAAACTAAAAAAACTAGCAAAGCTAAAGTTTTCACTCTCTGATACCTTAATATCTGTAATAGAGGTTCATGGGATATATGCAAATTACCCCCTTAAGAACATCAAGCGTTTCAGCTATATGGCTTCTGAATGTCCACGACTATTTACTTTTTCTTTTTAAATCTTTAAGGATACATCCAGGCCAATAAAGCCAAACACCACTAACTGTGAAAACGCATGCTTTGGCCTTCTTATGACCTCATCAACAAAACATAAGTGAATTATTTGGCTACACTTTATAATCATAGGGTATTTACAACCAGGTGATGTCCATAAGCATTAAGGTATCTGCAAATTATCCCAACAAACATCCAAACCAAGGAGTAAAAAGGTCACACAGACAAGCCAGTTACTAAAAAAACTACAAGAAAAAATATCAGCGGTATAGTTTTCACTGTCTGATACCTTGAACCTCCTGTAATAGAGGACTATGGAATATGCTATTCAGCATAAATTAACCTTAGTTAACCAGCTACTGTCAAACATGCACTGTCAGAGTCCTGGTTGATTCCATTCTATCCAGTCTCTCACAGGCCAGACTACCCAGGATCGACTGAATTTAAGAATGAGTAGGGTGAGAGTATTGTGTTATGTTTCTTAGAAGTCTTATTCTTTACTGGTAGTTTTGAGGTAAGTGGAAGGTGGTGCCAGAATACTAGTATTTTAAATAATAACGTACCAAGTACCAGGGTAGCTAGATCACAAACTGGCAATGAGTTGACTGCTTTCAGGAGTTTCAAATGACATGCTGGCTGGAGCTAAAAGGAGAAATCTAAAAACCTTACGTTCTGCAAGTTGGAGCATACCTGTGTTAGTTCCCGAGAGTAAGGCAATTAAAGTTATGCCATACTCAAGCTCAGGAGTTAGAATATTTTTGGCTATAGCTTTCCTTGCAGTGGAAAAATCTAAAATGTTACTGAGATATTTCTGCTCAGTGACACTGGGTACTGTTTTGTGTAATTTGTTCAATATTTTAGGGTACCAACTTGAGCATCTGTGGTGCCCAAAAAACATGATGCTCAGCTTGTTGATGTTATTAGGAGGTGATTTTTTTAAGGACCCACTTGCTGAGTTTGGTGAAGCTTGAATGGAGTGTGACCTCCAGTGAGGAAAGGGTGTGACTAGATTTGAGGAGCAAGATGTTGTCTGCATATATGATAATATCCAATGTGGGGCTATCATGTTTCAAATCATTACTGAATATGAATTTTAAAAGGCATCAGTACTCAGTGTTAGAGTGTTAGAGAAATAATTATTAGCAAATACCTGAAAGGTCCTATCCATTAGGTAGCTTCTGAACCATGTGCAAATATAAGTACAGAATATTTTGGTATTGTGAGAGAGGGAAAGTGTGTGTGTGTGTGTGTGTGTGTGTGTGTGTGTGTGTGTGTGTGTGTGTGTGTGTGTGTGTGTGTGTGTGTGTGTGTGTGTGTGTGTGTGTGTGTCTTAATTCATGCTAATGTTAGGGACAGGAACTTGCAGCACCATTAGGCACCCTATTCAACCAAAGAATGAGCAATGGCTTCATCCCATCTGAGCTGAGGACAGCCACTGTCATCCCTTTACACAAAAGTAGAGCCTCTACCAATCCAGGAAGTTATAAACCCATCAGCCTAACTACCCTGATCTGCAAGGCCATGGAACGCATTATCCTGGACCTCATTAAAAAGGACATTGGCAACCTCCAAATTCTTGATCCCACACAGTTTGGCTTCATCAAGGGGAGGTTATGTTTGCTAAATTTGGTCAACTTCTTTGAGACAGTCACCAAAGCCATGGATGAGTGGAAGATGGTGCACACCGCCTACCTTGACCTGGTCAAAGCTTTTGACACTATTCCCCACTCGGGCATAATAGATAAACTCTCTCAACTAGGCATCAATCCATATGTTACCAGATGGGTAGCAAACTGGCTCACTGATAGAACCTACATAGTCAAAATAGGGGAAGCCACCTCAAGCAGTAGAACCATAACAAGTAGCGTACCCCAGGGTTCAGTCTCGGGCCTGTTATTTTTGATATACTTTTCTGTGGTGCAGGCCAAAACCAGTGGGCTATGGCTGACCAAGTTTGCAGATGACTGCAAGCTGGGTGCTGTCATCAGTTCCCCTAGTGATGTGGACATCCTCCAAGAGGGTCTCACTCAGACAAATGACGGTGCCAAAAACATGACCTCATGCTGAATACCAAAAAATGCATCATCATCCCCTTTGGGGAGAGTGATGTCCCCACAAATTATCACATTCATGACAACGTCCTAAGCACTCAATCAGTCATGAGGGATTTGGGCACCCAGGTTGATAGCAACCTGACTTTTGACCACAATGTTGCTTCCATTGTACGGAAAGCCTTCTACATGGCCCACCTCATAGGTAAGGGTATCACATCCAGGGACAAGGAGGTCATAACATCATTGTATTCTTTCCTTATAAGGCCCATTATTGAGCACAACACCCCTTTTGGCATGTACCTTGCAAAGCACATGCTGTAGCTGGAGAGACCACAGATGCTCCTCACCAGGAGAATCCATGGCCTCAAAAATCTACCATACACAGACAGGCTAAAAGCCCTATCCCTTTACTCAGTTTCATACAGACTCCTCAGAGGTGACCTCTGTCTGGCATACAAGGCGATCACAGACCCCACTTTGATGGGACTGTTGCATATCCACAAGTCAGGCTCCACTTGAGTAGCCTGCATGCACGGCCTCAACCTGGTCTGTGACATCAACAAGACTTGTTGGTGGGACAGATTTGTGTCCCAGAGACTCCCCGTCTATGGAATAGACTCCCTCTCCACATCAAGCAGAGTACCTCTTTACCCCTTTTTAAGCGCAACCTGGATGACTGGATAGGAAACAGAAAATATACCCCTGGGATTCCACACATGTCCTGCTGGACATGGGCATAGGGTACTGATTTGTTTAAACATGGGCTAAACTCTTGGCTAGGCTTATAAGGGCCTCATGGCCAATAGCCTAGGAAACTCCTATGATCCTATGAAGCTCAGCTTCTACACCATCTCCTTAAATTATGTTAACCTCCCAGGAATTATCCCATCTAACAACAGAAGCAAGCAAAATGGCAACACCCACAATTCCTTAGGGCCTGCAACACCATCATCATGCCTATTCAGCGCCAAAGAGTAAAACAGTCACACAGACAAACCAATTAGTAAAAAAAAAAAAAAAACTAAAAAAACTAGCAAAGCTAAAGTTTTCACTCTCTGGTACCTTAAAATCTGTAATAGAGGCTCATGGGATATATGCAAATTACCCCCTTAAGAACATCAAGCGTTTCAGCTATATGACTTCTGAATGTCCATGACTTTTTACTTTTTCTTTTTAAGTCTTTAAGGATACATCCAGGCCAATAAAGCCAAACACTACTAACTGTGAAAATGCATGTTTTGGCCTTCTTATGACCTCATCAACAAAGCATAAGTGAATTATTTGGCTACACTTTATAATCATAGGGTATTTACAACCAGCTGATGTCCATAAGCATTAAGGTATCTGCAAATTATCCCAACAAACATCCAAACCAAGGAGTAAAAAGGTCACACAGACAAGCCAGTTACTAAAAAAACTACAAGAAAAAATATCAGAGGTATAGTTTTCACTGTCTGATACCTTGAACCTCCTGTAATAGAGGACTATGGGATATGCTATTCAGCATAAATTAACCTTAGTTAACCAGCTACTGTCAAACATGCACTGTCAGAGTCCTGGTTGATTCCATTCTATCCAGTCTCTCACAGGCCAGACTACCCAGGATCGACTGTATTTAAGAATGAGTATGGTGAGAGTATTGTGTTATGTTTCTTAGAAGTCTTATTCTTTACTGGTAGTTTTGAGGTAAGTGGAAGGTGGTGCCAGAATACTAGTATTTTAAATAATAATGTACCAAGTACCAGGGTAGCTAGATCACAAACTGGCAATGAGTTGACTGCTTTAAGGAGTTTCAAATGACATGCTGGCTGGAGCTAAAAGGAGAAATCTAAAAACCTTATGTTCTGCAAGTTGGAGCATACCTGTGTTAGTTCCCGAGAGTAAGGCAATTAAAGTTATGCCATACTCAAGCTCAGGAGTTAGAATATTTTTGGCTATAGCTTTCCTTGCAGTGGAGAAATCTAAAATGTTACTGAGATATTTCTGCTCAGTGACATTGGGTACTGTTTTGTGTAATTTGTTCAATATTTTAGGGTACCAACTTGAGCATCTGTGGTGCCCAAAAAACATGATGCTCAGCTTGTTGATGTTTATTAGGAGGTGATTTTTTTTAAGGACCCACTTGCTGAGTTTGGTGAAGCTTGAATGGAGTGTGACCTCCAGTGAGGAAAGGGTGTGACTAGATTTGAGGAGCAAGATGTTGTCTGCATATATGATAATATCCAATGTGGGGCTGTCATGTTTCAAATCATTACTGAATATGAATTTTAAAAGGCATCAGTACTCAGTGTTAGAGTGTTAGAGAAATAATTATTAGCAAATACCTGAAAGGTCCTATCCATTAGGTAGCTTCTGAACCATGTGCAAATATAAGTACAGAATATTTTGGTATTGTGAGAGAGGGAAAGTTTGTGCATGTATGTGTGTGTGTGTGTGTGTGTGTTTGTGTGTGTGTGTGTGTGTGTGTGTGTGTCTTAATTCATGCTGATGTTAGGGACAGGATTAGGTCTAGCATTATGGTTAGTGCTGAAGTCAAGGTTAGCACGTGAGTAAAGTACATTTAAGTAGGTACAGGGAGGTCATGCAAACTCTGCATAGAAGGTACCCTAGTCATGGACTGAACCACAGGGCCAAAAACTGTAAAGCAGCAACACTAACCATTTGACCACTATAAAGTTAATAAGCAAATATTAAATGTAGCTAAGCAAAGCATTATATAATCTCACAAACAATGAAAAGTGTTACTGACTCATGTCAAAACAGTACTGGCTTTCATACCAGCGACTGTAATACTGGTAATGTTAACAATATTGTGGATGCTATTATGCTAAGTCTGTATAATCAGAAAGCATCAAACTTGTAAGGTAAAGCATCATCCTAAAACTAATAGTTTTATATAACATTTATGGAGACTAAGGGGTGGCCCCAATGTTTATTTTTAATGAACTGGGTTCCTTTGCTAGACTGGCTAGTGGAATATAAGTAATGACAGGTTTGCATTAATAAGGTATCAATAAGAACTATACATTGGAGAAGCTATAACTCCTTTACAGGAGCAATGGTAACATATGTAAGGTGGTAGCCAGTGCTAAACATAACTAGTTAATGCTACAAATACTCTGAAATACATTTTGGCATTATTGGAGTAAGACTAATAGAGGGCTAACAATTTACAATGCAGACAAAGAAAAAAAACATCAAGCTCTAGCATAACGGCAGCAAGCATGAGAGAGCAGATTCCTCTATTCACTCCCAATAGCAGTGTAAATGGAAGTTCTAAAATACTATAGCAGTGTCTCAAGACAAATTGTGAAATGAATGGTTAAATGTGATGTATACACGGCTAGTCTCTCAGCTGTTGACCTGGGGTTGCATTTTCTCTGTACAAGTCCCAGTATGACATGTTCAAATCATATATTGTTGTCTGAGAAAAGACTGAAAAATTTTCTAGGAACTGTAATGACAGACTTGCATATAATTTCATCTTCAAGCATCCGATTACTTATGGAGCCATTTTTGGAAACTATTTAGCACATGTAGTCTAATTTAAAATATGCCATTACATATAATACCCAAGTTCCTTTTTGCATTAACCTTTCAACACATCCTGTAAGCTGCAGCTTCACCTAAAATTTCCATCTTACTTATGGGGATGTCTTTATGCTGTTTATCCTTCATATCCTTTTACTTTTAATGTACCTGATTTAAAGTCTATAATTTATGCACTTTTTTTTCTTTTCAGTTTGTTGTTTTTGATATAAGTGAAACCCAAAACTTAGCACAGACCCCTGTTAAACCATGCT
The DNA here is from genome assembly GCF_019279795.1 of Protopterus annectens. NCBI lineage: Eukaryota > Metazoa > Chordata > Ceratodontiformes > Protopteridae > Protopterus > Protopterus annectens. The sequence goes on from NC_056743.1 coordinate 729,471,978, forward strand.
AAATTCCTTACTTTGATTCAGGAGCTGTCATTCTCATCCCACTTTCTCAATGCCATCATATGATCTATTTAATTAACAGTTATGTAAACAGCAGTTATTAAAGGAGAATCAGTGTCACAATCTGTGCAGTTGTGTTTCACTTCAATTTTTATGCAAACATTGCCATGTCCTCTTTTTATTTTATTGAATACATGTGCTTGTGGTTTTATTATCCCTGGGGATTACCACATAAACAGAAATTATCATTTTTTGCCCTAAAATAATCCATCTACAGTGACCATAATATACTAAAATGCAGTGATTCAGTGAAGAACAATAGTGCATTATTAACCTGAGAAGGAAAGTCTGAAGATCTTGCCTCGGTCCTGTTTTGTTTTGTGTACTGAGAGACAGCCTTACAAGACTATCTGCAAATATATAGAGCTGAGTATATTTTTCTGTATTATTCTGTATTATAGAGCTAAATTGTTGCTTAGATATCTGTTGTCTTACTGTTCTGCAAATATACAGAGATCAGTATATATTTTTTTGGTTTTAAAATTTGCACTGTGATTCCTCACATCTCTGTTGAAACTGTCTTCCCCACCTCCCCTCCCTGTTCTTGGTTGTAGTTTAAATTTGGTGGCTTTTGCAGTGCCCGCCCCACTGTAGATTTGATCTAGGACACTCCCCCAGTCCCATCTCTTTGCCGCATTCTACCTAATAAACCCTTTCTGCACTTGCTTTTAGTCCTTTTTAATTTAATTACATTTTTTCAAACTGTGTGTGGACTAATATGGCTACATACACGAGTGTGCCAGCTTGCACTGCATGTGAATTGTTTTTACTACTGTTTTTGCTACTTTTCTGAAAAAAAAATTGTAAGCCTGTTTCCTACCTTTCCTGTAATTAGTGTTCCAGATACAGATTTGCTGTATCCAGGACTGTTTGTAAGCTTCTGAGCCCCCCAAGCCTTTCTGTGTTGGAGGGGAAGCCTTCTAGCTTATCAGTGGGAGTGGTAAGCATTAGGTAACCTGTCTACCACATAGGGAGTGGTTCTGACCCAGAATTTGTAGTTACTGGCCGTTTGGGCAGTCTTCCATCTCTCTCAACTTTCCAATTTGAAGGCCTGCATTTGCACTTGTTTCTGTCCTGTAACTCCTGGGCCCATCTCATTTGCTCACTCAAAAAAAAAAAAAAATTATCTGCTTTTACTGTATTTGTCTTTCTTCCTACTTTATTTTGCTTTTGCGTCATCTTAAAAGTACTCAGTTGTATTTATTACTGCTTGGTGTAACTCATTCTAAGCCTTTTAGTTTAAGCACGTGGGCTTCAGACCAGTTGTTTTACATTAAGAAGGTTTGTGGTCTGCACTGTAGTGGCAGAACAGGTAGCTTACATCCTTCTACGTTGGGAACTGCTGATTGAGGGCTCAGTGTCTGTTATTCTAAAAGTGTATTAATTCTGGTTTAAGCACTTGGGCTTCAGGCCAGTTATTTTACATTAAGAGGGCTCGTGGTCTGCACTCTTGTGGGAGGAGAGGCTGGACTCTGCCCTTCTGAGCTGGGAATTTCTGGTTAAAGGCTTGTAGTGCCTGCATATTTGAACTGCTTCTTACGGAAATTGGTACACCTTGTTTGCTGTAGCATAGACTAGATCCAGGCCTGCTGAATCTAGCGTTGTTTGTATAACTTGAGCACTAATCCAGGAATTCTTTAAAGTATTTAATTGTATTTATTACTGCTTGGTAGTAACTTGATTAAAGTGCAACTATCATTGTAAGTCTTTTGGATTAAGCACTTGGGCTTCAGACCAGTTGTTTTACATTAGGAAGGTTTGTGGCCTGCACTGTGGTGGCAGGACAGGTAGCTTACATCCTTCTAAGTTGGGAACTGCTGATTGAGGGCTCAGTGTCTGTTATTCGAAAAGTGTATTAGTTCTGGTTTAAGCACTTGGGCTTCAGGCCAGTTATTTTACATTAAGAAGGTTCGTGGTCTGCACTCTTGTGGAAGGAGAGGCTGGACTCTGCCCTTCTGAGCTGGGAATTTCTGGTTAAAGGCTTATACTGCCTGCATATTTGAACTGTTTCTTACTGAAATTGGTACACCTTGTTTGCTGTAGCATAGACTAGATCCAGGCCTGCTGAATCTAGCTTTGTTTGTATGCTTGTTGTTTGTTTGCTTGTTATTTCCCTGAAACGCTAATTCCACCTAAAACGTGGCTTTTCAGCGCTTCTGTGGATCCCTAGTGATATCTGCATTGCTTACTGTACTTATTTCCTTGTTTCACTTGAAAGAAAGTTACTGTTTGTCGTTTTTGCATTTAAGTTACCTGTAACACATTGCATTTAAGTTACCTGGCACTTGCTCACTAAAGCAATTATATAAGTCAGCACTAAAAAATTAAAAGCACTACACCCTCATCCCCTTAAGTACCTTGTTCCCCATTGGCCCTTTTTTTCAATTATAAAGGAATTCCCAATACTATTCTAGCATGTCCAAAGGTCAGGTGTCAATCTCCTCTCCGGTCCAGCTGGTGACTCTGGGAATCTTGAGGCAATGTTACAACTGCCTCATGTACACAGACAACCCTCTCCTCCTCCCAACAAATTCCAACACATGTGAGAGATGCAATCATATAGCCAAACTGGAGGCTAAGCTCTCTCAACTCAGTACTGGCGTAACGAGTCAGGAGAAGGAAACCACACTCACTACAATTCCAGTCTCACAAAGACCTACCACGACAGCAAACCAAACACATAAACACACAAAAACATACTCGGAGGCTCTAAATAAAAATCTGCCTAAGCAGCAGAGACCTCCAAAGCAGACACCCAAGCAACCGCTACCCCAAAACAAAACACGTGCAACACATAGCTCACAAAGCCAGTGTGCCGAACAGTCACAGCCCTTAAGGCTAAACAACACACCTGATACACTTGTAATAGGTGACTCTGTCGTCAGGCACACTGACATCCCACTCATCAGGCTGAACAAGGAGAAGGTCACGGTGAGCTGCCTGTCAGGCGCTAGGATCCGGCACATAACACAAGCGCTCAGGTCACTCCAAGGCAAGTACAAATATGACTCAGTCATTGTCCATGCTGGTGTGAATGACCTGAGACGTACCTCCCTGGACTACATGAAAAGAGACATAGAGGAGCTCTCTGAGCATGTAGTCCAGGCCGGTATAACCCTGACCTTGAGTAGCATCTTACCCTCACCAAGAATGATGCCACAATATGAAGACAAGATGATCAGTTTCAACAATTGGCTTAAGTATTGGTGTCATTCAAAGGGGATCCAATGCCTGTCAGCCTGGGATGACATGCTCGACAAGCCATGATGCTTCGCTAGGGACGGCTTGCACCTGTCACCCCTGGACTTTTGGATATTGGCAAAGGCTCTTGCTACCCCCATAGTGCCCTTTTTAGGCAAGGCTCAAAAGACAAACCCACCTCCATAGGTATCACAAGGGATAAGAAACTAAGAGTAATGCTACTCAATGCCAGAAGTCTAAACCTCAAGATGCACGCACTCAAAACTCTCCTTAGCATGGAGAACATCGATATCTGTGCAGTAACAAAAACCTGGTTTAAGGCTCCCGAGAGCACCCCAGCACTACCAGGTTATACCTCAATACCATGCTTTTTGGCCCCAAAACTTGGACCGAACCACAAAAGGAGGAGGAGTATCAATATTCATCAAAGATACCCACACCTCCAGGTTGGTGGCACAGCACGAAGCATCAGAGACTATCCATGTGCAACTAACAGTGGGTAAAACTGCCTTCCAGTTTATAGCCGGCTACAGACCACCCTCCCAAACCCAGGAACCCCACTCAGCCTTCCTGAGAACACTGGAAAATATGAAGGTCTCTCCAAACACCATTATATTGGGCAACTTCAACTACCCAAACATAGACTGGGAGCATTACTCTAGCTCCAACACCCTAGACCAAAGGTTCCTAGAATTTATAAACTCAAATGCTATGGAACAACTTGTTACCACTCCCACAAGAGGGGAAAACATACTGGACCTGATCATCACCAACATGGGGACTCTATGCTCCAGACCAGAAGTGTATCCCTCACTGGTAAGATCAGACCGTAAACTAATCTTACTGGATATTCACATCCCGACCCCACCCCCTGCCCAGAAAACCACAGTGAAAAACTTCTCTAAAGCAAATTTCACACTCCTCAAAACCAAGGTGGAATCCTTCAAAGCCCCCGGGCCTGTGGAAAATATGGCCCGGACCGCAGAATCCTTTATAAACACATTCTATGAACACCTTCAGGAATGCATGGATCATGCAATCCCAAATAAAACCAAGACCCAATCCTCCAAAGGCAGACGTCCTGTCTGGTGGACCCCAGCCATAAACAAACTATACAATAGAAGGAGGAAGCTATTACATGATAGAGCAAAATCCCGAAAAGGGAAAGCATCTCTGATCAGTATTAGCAAAAAACTACGGGCACTCATAAAATCGTCTAAGGTCAGCTTCAAGAGAAAAATTGCACAGGACACTAAGGATAATCACAAGGCTTTCTTTAGTTATGTTAGGAACCTGGGTGGGAATTCCCAGATATGCTCAAAATTAGTCCAAAATGACAAAAAATACACCAAACCCACAGACATTGCCATCATCCTAGCTGACAGGTTCAGCGCAAACTTCTCCCCCCCTCCCCACCAAAAGGGCAAATATATATCCCAGCAGAGTGCTGCCCCCCTGACATCTCAGATGCTCAGGTAAGAGCCGCCCTCTCCAAAGCAAAAAGCACAGCATCAATGGGACCAGACGGTGTCCGGGGCTGCATCCTACATGAACTCCAAGAAAAGCTAAACCCAAACATAAAACTACTGTTCAGTCTCAGCCTTACTACAGGATATGTACCCAAAGAGTGGCGTATAGAAGCAGTGGTCACTCTCCACAAAGGTGATGCCTCAACGGATCCTGGAAACTATCGCCCCATAAGCCTGACTAGCTTGGTCTGCAAAGCTATGGAAAGGATCATCATGGACCTCATAAATAAAGATATTGGGGACCTACAGACACTGGATCCTACCCAGTTCGGCTTTGTTAAGGGCAGATCCTGCCTCTTAAACCTGGTCGATTTCTTTGAAACAGTCACCAAGGCCATTGACAAGGGGAAGGTGGTCCACACAGCCTACCTGGACCTCGCAAAAGCCTTCGATACAATACCCCACTCGGGCATTATAGATAAGCTCACCAGCTTAAATATAAACCCCTATGTCACTAGATGGGTTGCAAACTGGCTCAAGGACAGAACCCACATGGTTAGAATTGCTGGAGCCATGTCAGACTCCAAACCAGTTACAAGTGGCATCTCACAAGGCTCAGTCCTGGGACCTCTCTTGTTCGGTATATATTTCTCAGAGGTATAGGCCAACACAGAAGGACTGTGGCTGACCAAGTTCGCAGATGACTGCAAACTGGGCGCCATAATCGACTCTCCAGCCAACACAAGCATTCTCCAAAAGGGCCTCATAGAAACAGACAACTGGTGCCAGAGCCATGGCCTCAAGCTAAACGCCAAAAAGTGTATAGTCATCCGCTTTGGCAAAAACAAAGTGCCCACAAATTACCACATAGGTGGTAATCCATTAAGTACAGAAGAAGTAATTAGGGACTTGGGGACCCAAGTTGATAGCAATCTCTCATTTGACAACCACGTGGCCAAAGTGGTTAGAAAAACATTTTATATAGCCCACCTAATCATGAAGGGATTCACATCTAGATCAGGGGAGATCATCGTGCCTCTTTACTCATCCCTCATCAGGCCCATAATTGAGTACAATGCCCCTTTTGGGATGTACCTTACCAGACACCTGCAGCAACTGGAAAGACCCCAAAAGTACCTCACCAAGAGGATCAAAAGGCTCAAACAGATGCCGTATGCTGCCCGGTTAAAGAAACTCCAGCTCTACTCAGTGGCATACCGCCTGCTCAGAGGCGATCTGTGCCTGACGTATAAAGCCATGTCCAACCCAGAATTAATGGACATGCTGCACCTCAGAAAATCCAAATCCCATCGAGCTACGCGCTCGAGAGACTTGAACCTCAGCACTGAAATGAATAGGACATGCTGGAGGGACAGATTCATAACCCAGAGGCTCCCTTCACTCTGGAATAAAATCCCAGTCCAGGTTAGGCAGAGTCCCTCATTGACTCTCTTCAAGAAGATTCTTGATGAGTGGATGGGAGATCGTAGGTTTACCCCGGGTATCACTTCTGTGTCACTGTTAGACAGAGGCACAGTATACTAACCTCGAAAAAGGCATAGCAAAATTAATTTAAAATGGGTGGCGAAAGCCAAACACACTCTGGCTAGGCTTATAAATGCCCTAGGGCAGATAGCCTAGTATGAACCTATGAATGTTTGTCTGGGTCTAGCCAATAAGGATAAACATGAGCTTAACACACAAAGAGGCTTTACTATGAAGATAAAAAGTCCATTACTTATCTGTTTATTTATTGACATTTGCTTTCACTCAGTTACAGACATTCCACACAGAGCAGCCTCTGGTCACTACATTCAACCCAGATACTGCTGAAGGTCTGTTACAAGAGCCAACTCCCAAACTTTTTCACTAAGAATTCTGTCTTCATACAATAGCCTCTGGTCACTATATTTGACCTAGGTACTACTGAATCTCTGCCACAAAGGCCAACTCCCAAACATTTACACTGAGAATTTTCTCTTTATACAACAGCCTCTGGTCACTATATTCGACCCAGATACTGCTGAAGCTCTGCCACAACAGCCAGCTCCCAAACATTTTCACTGAAAATTGAGTCTTTGTACAATCTAAGCAAATTTAACCTGAAGAACCTTACCCTGTATTAACATAATCTAGTCAAATATGTGCCTGCCTGTGCTGGAAATTAGTTTTTAACACACACACACCCCTGCATTCTAAAGACTACTCACTAAGTTGGCCACTGTACTTTCTCTTGACCAATAGATTACACTGTATTTACCAGTTACTTAGACTTCCAGGCTTACAGGTTTCTGCATTACTTAATCATGCTAATACTCAATTTATTCTCTATTCTTCTCCTGCTTCCAGGCCGTCTTTCATCCTACCATGACTCTATAATAGCACTCAACATATTTCCATCTCTGTCCTAAATACCTAGTCATACTTCCTCCCTACACTCTCCACATATCACACCAAACCAATTTAATGATGCTCCTCACCTTTATTCCAAATATAGACATTAAATCTACTTCTACTCAAACCAAAACAAAATTAGGTAGAAAAATACTCTCCAAAAACGAGTATGAATAATTCTCCAGTATACTAAAATCCTTCACCCTAATCCTAGCACCACATATCACAGTAAACATCAAGAGAATTCTCTTCCACTCACTACTGTAACCCTACTATCATTAATCTCCTATCCCAATAATCTGACTTTTGCTGCCATAAATGTTAGCTAAAAGAAATAAAATTGTTGAACTACATGCCCAGATTACACAACATAAGCCTGATATTCTTGTTGTAAATGAAACATGGCTTAAACCCAGCATAAACAAATCCAGAATAGCAGCTCCCAGCAATAATATCATCTGTAATAACCATATAAAGAAGAAAGGTGGTGATATTACTTTAATATTTCCCAACAACTCCCACATATCCCCCACAAAAAAAAGAAAATACCAAAATTCAATTCAGCAGAACTTCTTATAACTTTTCCGAAATTAAACAACTATAAACAAATATTTATTTCTGTTCTTTACATCCCTCCTGGCTACAATACAGCTATTCTGGAAGATATCCTACATCGGATATCCATAACAATTCCACAAGAAATAATACTAAGTGATGTGAATGTCAATTGGGTGGACAGAAACTCTAACTCCCCCACATCTAGTGTGAACTTATTTGGTTTCGCACACCTAATTAATAGCCCCACATATTACAGCAAGACATCAAATTCCCTATTAGACTGGATCCTAGTATCAGATACTAGCAAATACACCACTTCAGGCATAATGTCTGACAGTCTCAGTGATCATCTCCCAATCCATACAATCAGACATCTCACATATCCACTTAAACAGCATGGTTTATAAAACAGCACACAACCTCTCCAAGTTTAACTCAGAAATGTTCATTACTAACCTATCATCTATTAACTGGAACTTCCTAAAAATCCTCCACTTAGATGATGCTGTAAATTAATTCAATACAACTTTTCTAAAGAGCCTTGCACCTCCTAGAAGAGACTAAAAACAAATATTTAACTAGCTATCCAAAAAGAATAGAATGCTAACACAGGATAGAGAAAAGCATGAAAAGAATGTCAAAAATATAAAACACCACAATGTCTTGAAAACTTCAGAATGCTTGCAAACATACTAAAATGCTAATTAATGAAGACAAAAAACCTATGCTATAACAACTTTCAGAATAATAGTAAACACAATCCAAAAAATTTCTGGATAACCATTTAAAAAAATCTTGCACCCCAGCCATAAATTCAACCCTAACCCCTCTCCCAATAACTCATCCCATGAAACCGCAATACAATTCAACTCTTATTTCATAGATAGTATAGCATTTGTAACCAAGGATTTCCCAACATCTAATCCTAACCCTGCACAAGCAGCCATGTATCACCACATCTATTTCCACCTTCAAACGTGTGCCCGCATCCTATATAAAACTACACTTAAAACAAAATCGAACCACGCTGTGCTTCAGCTGAAGACCTTCCAAGTGAATACCTTAAAATAGCAGTCAATAGCATTGCCTAACCTGTCTCAATCCTTATAAACAGGTCAGTCCAGGAATCTCATGTTCCCTCTCTCTCTTGAAAAAGCCACATATTATCAAGAAGGAAATTCAACAGACATTACTAACTTTAGACCTATAGCAATCTTATACTCCTCTCCAAAATACTTGAAAATGTATTCAAAAACAATTACTAAACTTGTAATATTACTAGGTTATGTTTTTTTTTTAATGTAACATAGGCAATTTATTCCTCAAGGACAACAGACACTTTATTTGTAGATGAAACAATGAAATTAAAGTTGTTTGCTAGCAGCAACCTCTTCATTAGTTACAGATCTCTTTAATGTACGTTTTTCTTCTGCAGAGATTGTGCATATTTACTGATACTGGTGGACTGTAGAGGTTTGAGTAGACTTTTATGATGGAAATGTTTTGAATTGGGCAGTTTTGTTATTATTGGTTCATGCATTTTGTTTCATTGCTTTCTAGAAAAATATTCAAAACAATAAATTTAAAACACGCTCTAACATGTGTGCTGTATTATACAAGAAATATAATTTAATACAATTAGGAAGGTTTATTAAAGAACACATGTATGTTTTGTGTGCAAGGGGCCTATGATTTGAAAACAGCCCAAAGGTAATCTTTATCTGCCACTGGCCAGATGCATTTTCTTTGAATGTGGGTTTCAATGCTGTTTCAATGAATGTGACTTTCAAGGGCAGAGAAGTTTTACTGTCAAGTCTATTTTCATTGTGAGACTGTATTGCTTTGTTTAGCAGATGTCTATAAGTGTCTGTGCTATAAAATGTAAAATAAAAGTTTTAAATGAAATCCAAATAAACATTGTAGAGGTAAAGCAGTATGCACATTACAGTGTTCATAGTAAATGAGGTGAAAAAGCCAAGTAATGGGACATTGGAATGGCTGAAAGGGGGGGGGCCATTTGACCATGATTTTATGAGGAGGGAAGGGCAGCAAACTCAAAGACAGCCCTGGGTGGCACAAACTCTAGCTATGCCACTGATCAGTAGGCCATGGAGAATGACTTTTGGAGGTCTTCGCAAACCATAATATTCTTTTACTAAGATTAGAATACTGCCTATTATACAATGACCCCCCCCATTAATATTCCAAAATGTGCAAGCTGACTGGTCAGCATGCACATTGTAAATCAGACTTATACTAATGGAAAAAGGTCCGTTCGCCCGGACTTTTATCATTAGTATAAGTCTTTTTTTACAGCAACGGAGAACACAAGATCTCCGTTGCTTTTTAGACACTGTCTCACTGTGTTGAAGGAGTTTAACATAGCGAGACAGCTTTAAAAAAAGTAACGGAGATCTTCCTTTCTCTGTTGCTTTTTTTAAAGCTGTCTCGCTATGTTAAATGGGTTTATGCAAAGGAGCTGAAAATTAATCACATTATTTTGGCGGGCCCAGTAAGCAAATTGTTTCCATTTACTGGAGTAAAGTTTATGTGCAGACAATTTATGTGACAATAATAGTATGTGAGGGACTGGAGAGGAGAGTATAGGTTGTCTGGCTATTAAAGAAACTGTAGAAGCCAGAAAGTCAGCCTGAGCCAATATGTCTGGATGCTTCACACTTGTCAGGTGAGACAGGAGGTCTGCAGTCAGATCCAGATTTCACTGTGGGTAGAGTAAGTGAGGCCAAAGAAAGGGGAACCAAATCTGTCAAGGCCAAAAATGTGCAAGGAGGATAACTTTGCTCTTCAACATGGCAGCTTTCTGCAGGAATTTGGAAATTAGTGGGATTGGTGGATAGACAAAGCAGACCAGGGGTTCAATCATGAAGTACAGCATCCCTCAATGATTCCCCCTGTTGGTGGGATTAGGGCAAAGTAGCTGCTGAATTTGTTGTTATGGGGAGAAGCAAAAAGATCACACCAAGGCTGGCCCCATCGGCAAAAAATCATCTCTGCCACACTCTTGTTGACAGGCCATTCATGAGGTAGGAGAATGCACCTGCTCAGTTTGTCTGCTATCACATTGGACTTCCCCAGAATGTGCGCTGCTATGAGAAAGCAGTCAGATGAGCTTGCCTACTGTCACACTGAGAGCTTCTCGACATAAGGGGTAAAATTTTGTTCCTCCTTGTTTGTTGATGTACCAAACTATTGGCATGTTGTCCATCTGAACTGCAATTGTCCCTGAGGGGAGAGCTTCTTGAAAGGCCTGCAACTCTAATTGCACTGCTCTCATCTCTAAGACATTGATATGCACATTGGCCTCAACAGGGGACCAAGTGCCTTGAAATGTCTTCCTCAGGTAATGTCCCCCCACTCTAACTGGGAAGTGTCCGTGGTCACTATGGCCTTGGGCTGAGGGGGAATGAATGGTCAGCCTAGCCAAACTTGATCTGATTGAATACACCACCTGAGATCTCTCTTGCAAATTTGAGTGACATGTATTAGGGCTGACGTGGGCTGATAAAGTATTGACTATTGCATGGCTAGTATTCATTGTAAAATCCTGATTTAAAACCTGGCTAACAGTACTAGAGTTATTGCACTGCCATTGATCCTAGAGCCTAAAGAACCAAACAGACAGAAATTTTGGTACTGCAGATTATCTTCCTGACCTTTGTTCTTAAGGTCTGAACTCTTAGAGGAGGCAGTGATGCTACCATTTATTTTATGTTAAACAATCCCTTATAAACTCCAACTCTTGAATAGGTTCCAAATGAGACTTTTCATAGTTTATGGCTATTCCCAGATGAGAACAAGTCTGGAGAACCTGATCTTTTGCCTCTATTACTTGATGCCTGGTCAGGGCAGTAAGGAGCCAATCATCTAAATATGAAACCACGTGGAATCCTTGCAGACTCAAGTAAGCTGCCACTACTGCCATGCACTTGGTGAACACCTTGGGGGCTGTGGTGAGACCAAAGGGCAGGACTCTGAATTGGTAATGACTGGCTCCCAGCCAGAAGTGTATGTACCTTCTGGACTGCCTGTTCATTTTTATGTGATAGTATGCGTCTTAAAGGTCTAATGAGCAGATTCAATCATCCTTTCCCAGAAATGGGAGGATGAACTGAACCGTGACCATCCAAAACTTGGTGCATTGAACTGATTTGTTCAATACGCTGAGATCCAAGATTGGTCTCCAGTCCTCTGTTTTCTTTAGCACTAAAAAGAATCTTGAGTAAGTTCTGGGTTCAATCTGGTCTGGTGGTACCTTTTGGCTGACTCTTTTTTCTAGCAGCTTTTGTATTTGAAGTGCTGCTTATTCCCTCTGACTGGGTAGAATGTCTAGGAATTTCCTTGAGATAGGGGGTGAAAGGGAAAAGGGAATTATATAGCTTCTGGAAATGATCCTCTGCACCTATGTATTTGCTGTTATTTCTAGCCAAGCTATGTGGTGCAGGGACAAATGACCCCAAATTACCTCCAGAGGGGGACAATCGGGCCTCCTTTCAGGAATGCTGGAAGGGCCTATCAAGAAAGGAATCTCTGGACCCTTGGTTCTGTGGGCACCTCTGCCATGACGGCAGTATCTACCATTTGAATTCTGCCCTCTACCTCTGGGGGAACCTCCTCCACGTGTGTCCTGGAAAGGACCCTGAGACATTTTGAACCACATTTTCCCAACACCTTGTTGATTCCTGGAGAAGGATCTTTGAGGCACAGAAAAACATACACCCATGGCAGACAGGGTCTTTCTGTCTTTTTCACAGCTGGATAAAGTCCCCTTAACTTTGCGGCCAAACAAAGACATTCCATCAAAGGAAGCCTTGATGAACCAATACTTGAAGGGCTCCACAAAATCACATAAGTGCATCTATGCATGCCTCCTTATGGAAACGCCAGAACCCGCTGCCCTTAAGGTTCCTTCGGCTGCATGTAAAACTAACCTCATTGAGGAATTGGAAATTGATTGCAGGGCAGCTAACTGAGAAGTGGCAGATGCCTGTACCTCATCAGAAATAGCTCCTGAAAGAGTAGCAGAGAGTTCCTTAATCAGATCTCACTGTAACCTGGTGAAATGCACCAAATAATTCTGAAACCTCAATGTGAAGGTCCCTGAAGCATACACTTGCTTCTCAAATCTGTCCATCATTTGAGACTTCTTGTTCTGTGGATGCAGAGTGGAACTTTCTTCAGATAGTTCCTTCTTAGTTGCTGCCACCATGATAATGGCATCCACAGGTACACCTTTGGTCCAAAATTGTCTATCTTCTGGAACTGTCAAAATTTTGTCTGGCCTCCGAGGGACTGACTCAGTGATGACTGGGACCTTCCATGCCTGCTGAGACACCAAATCTATAAGGTCATTGATGGGCGTAGTCACCCAGGACGTAGACAGGACAGTCCAGAATACCTCCGGGAATACAGACTCCTCAGATGAAGGCTCACCGAACTTCCAGCCACCTCTCTGTTTCAGGATTTCAAGGATGTCTCCAAATTGGACATCTTTAGGAGGTGATCGCAGGGACATTTCATCTTCATCAAAGTCTGTATCTTCTGTGACCGACTCCTCGGGGGAGTCCAAGTGCTTCCTCTTGCATGAGCTTTTCTTAGGTACCTCCACAGTGGTATCCTCTTGGGAGTTATCAAAAGAGGTGGAGACACCCTGCTTGGAAGTCTACGGTTTCAATACTAACTGTCCCTGTGGAGAGGATAGATGGCACTCTAAGTGATGACATGACAAGCCTACAGACTGAGGATCTGAGGGGAAGGGAACCATCTTTGACATGGAAGCTGACATGGCTCTTTCCATGACCTCAAAGGCAGACTCCCCCCAGACAGGAAGAAGACCCCAGAAATGTGAGGACAAGCCTGTTCTGAGGAGAACTCCCTTAAGTATGAAGTCAGAGCCGAGTTAACCTGTACTAAGGTCCCAAGGTGTATAGATGGCTCCATAAACTTTGAAGTTGACTGAGATACCCTGGAGCCAGCAGGGCAGCTTTAGCTCCAAGAGCCCTCCGCATCCAAACAAACTGAATACCTCAGAGCAAGCTTCGAATCTCCTGGAAGAGTGTATGTAAACAAATGACGAGGACTTTGGTCTCTCTAAAAAAGGGGAAGGGACCCCAGAAGGGACTGGTTCCAGTGGAGGAGAATATCTGGTTCTCAGAAGACAAGGAATGTCAGGTGTTGATTCCGAAGTTTTCAGAGTCAGATCTGAAGCACTCTGATCTGATGTAACTTTGGTCATTTTAGGTATCGGATCTGATAGCACAGACGGATCCGAGGTATCTCTCTTCTTTAATTTTGGATCCAAGGTTGAAGTTAGATCAAAGGACTTAACTTTCTTTCATTTAGAATGAGGGATTTGATGGATCCAAAGAAGGTCTTTTCTTAGATTTTTCTAAAGATGTACTAAAGGTGGGAGAAGCTCCAGATAATGCCTCACTGAAGGAAGAAGGAAGTAACCCATTCAGGATCAATTTGTTTTTACAATCAACCAGAGCTTTAGTGTTGAAAGCATGACATATCACACAATTTTCATGTAGGTGGAGAGGACCCGAACAATACACACAAAGTTTGTGGGCATCAGAAAAGGGAATTTTGTGTCCACATTTCTCACATTTTTTAAACCCAGCTGGGCTTTTGTCTTTATCTGCCATAATAAAGAAAACAAGTTTAAACAAGACACAGTTTACCAAAGGAACAATTTTTAAATATGAGAAAGACTTTTTTTTTTTTTTTTTTTTTTTTAAAGGGATAGCAGAAGGGCAGGAATACCAACAATGGCATTAGACAACTAAAGAACTGTAGAGGAAAGTTTACTACCAATAGTATACAAAAGAGTACAGCTATACTAGAAAATGGGAAAGGGAGCTTAACAATAAAAGAAAACAAAGATTTAGAAGGATTTAGAAATATAGATATTTAAATATAAAGACAGGGATGAAAAATATAATTTTTGAGAAAATAAAACACTTATCTGCTTGAGAGCAGCTGGCATCACATCTTTCTCTTTCAAGAGGAAAACAAGATCTGAGGTAATTGGGGTTGGTACATTGTGGGTAAGGGAGTAGCTCAAGAGTTTATCTGGTTGCCACGAGCTTTTGCAATTGCTGAGTTGGATCCGAGGGATCGGATCCAAACCGATAAGATGAGGACAGAATGAAAACTGACATCAGATCAAGTATCTGCTAAGACTGGTACAACATATCCATAGGCAAGAAGAAAAGTGTAAGTGGTTAAACATGCAGCAGTTCCCTCCAAGTACCATTACCCCAGATGCAGTACTTAAACTGTTATATGTAAAAACACATTTATCATGTAGGCTTCCTATATGGTAACCACTTGAAATGTCAGACTTGATAGAGCAAGTCCCTAACCATGGAGAATGAATGGCCGAAAAAAAACAGACACATATACCAAGTCCGAGATGGCCATTTCCTGGAATATTCCATTTTCTCTTTGGTATGGCAGTCTCAGAGTTAGTATATATAAGTTTGGGGTAAGGGGGCCTGCCCCCCACATTGGGTAGTGAAGGGGGGCTTGCCCCCTGCAAAAAAAGAAGTTTAAAGGAAAAGAGCAATGTTCAAAATTTGCTCTTCTCTTGAGTTTTCAACCTTTTTTTTCAGTCTGTCAGCACTCGACATTATGAGTGCCTTCATTTTACTAGGAAGCAATAACATATGGGCTATACTATAATGTTTTACAATCAGCCAGTTTGTATGCATATGAACGAAGGAAAACTGTTACATCAAGCCATTATACATAATTCGAAGAACACCAGGATTGTACACCACATCCTGTCCAACAGATGATATCATACCTCTCAAATTCTTTATTCAAGAATACTGGACAAAGCCCAGAATAATGGAGAAAAAGGCCCAAAATCAGGGAGAGTTTTTAAATATTTATCTAATTTAGTTAAAAAGTTAATAGAACAACAGATTTTGATTCAATATGCATTTTCTGAACAATAAGACATATGAAACTCCAATGTATGGCATTACTGACCTACTGTAATCCTCAGTGATTTACCAGAACATCAACAATTTTACAAGGGACAGGTGAAAAAAAAAGAGCAAGGTGGACAGTTGAAAGGCATGAATCATATTATATTATCAAATAAATATACCCTGGATGGCAACTATCAATCCCTCAGTCCTATTATTTTATTCATTAAGTAATTCAGGCACAATTTGTGTTTATATATTTATTATGCGCAACCTATTTTCAAGCATATTCCAGGGAGTTTACAGATGAAATAATACCCGTTTTGACAGTTATCAATGGCAAACTAGTATGTACACTGAGATAGAATCACTTCCAAAACAAATTGCTAGGAAAATGAAAACATTCTGAAATATATGCAAAAAGATCTTTCATACGGACTGATGAAACGTAATCAAAAAGATCAGGAGTATAAAAACATGAAATATGAACAACAATAGCAAACATTTTGTAATGTGTTAACTTCATTAATAGGCAACACCAGGAGCATAAAGTAACTGCCAACTACAGCAAAGACAGTTTAAGCAACATGCTCAATAGGATAAGATGCTCAGTTTTTAAAACCGATTCATATACTGATAACCTTGCATTTCCCTCTGGAAGTTTGGTCATGGACCTCCTCTGGAAGTATGGTCATGGACCTCCTCTGGAAGTTTGGTCATGGACCTCCTCTGGAAGTATGGTCATGGACCTCCTCTGGAAGTATGGTCATGGACCTATAGTCACTCATGTCACTTATTTCCCTTTCTTGCAGGCTGAGCTGACATGAGCAGTCTTACAAGAACTAGAAATAATGTTATGATACAAGAAGGAACTGAAACATCATGGCAACAGGAAGACAACTTCCATCAGTAAGTATACTCAGCAACTAAGCTACCCAGTGGAACATGGACAGATTTGATAATAAAATAAGATGAGATGGACAGAAAGACATTAACCAATACAGCCAGTGAGATCAGCAGTGGGGAGGAATTTATACATATATGCTGCTATTTTCATGGGACTGGGGCAGATATCTTCCACCAGCATGATTCAAGGTGTTGTTTGACATAAAATTACACCACAAATTTGAGTGAAGTAGTTTTGTACAAGCTCACATGATCATGCCTTTAGCAGTAATCTGCATACTTTGATGCAAAAAACTATTAACCGAGCTGCCTGAATATTTCCATACCTATATGGTAGCCTTTTCATTGTGTCACACCTAGGGATTTTTATAGGATCGTATGCGATTACTCGGCTAATGGTCCTGGAGTGTTTTTAAGGCTAGCTGTTCATACCCCAGTTTTTCAAATTAGAAATGCCTGAAGTCTAGAAAGGCTTTGGTATATGTGTGTGCCTTAAGGCATCTGCAAGCTGCCCCTATCCATAAGGGACACTGGCGGCAAGCCAGGGTCAAATTTGCAATTTCCCATCCACTGGTCCAAAATGCACTGGAATAGGCTTAAAGAAGAGCTCTATTTCACTTGAATGGGAAGTCTGTAGGAGAAGGGACAATCTCGAGGACACATACCTGTTCCTCCAACATGTATTGTTTAAGTCACAGATGAGGTTTAGGTCCTTAGAGTGAGTAATTCTAGTGCTGTTTGTTTTTCAAATGTGTAGAAGATCCATTAGGGCTGGACCAAAGAATGCCTTGTAAGTTAGACATAGATCGCCCGTCAGTAGTCTGTACAATACTGAATACAGGAAAAGAGTTTTGAAGAGGTCTGCACTGGACATGTTATTTACACCATGTATTCTTTTAGTCTGGAACTTCAGTGGCCACTTCAGCTGTACATGCCGAAGGGTGCACTGTACTCGATTATTGTCTAAAGAGGGCTGAGTATAGTGGGACTATGATCTCCTTAGATCTAGATGCCATGCCCTTACTTATAAGTTGTGCCATGTAGAAGGATTTTCTCATCAACATGGATATATGTCAACCCAAGTCCCTTACCACTGGGTATACTATTAGGGAAGAGTCACCAATGTAGCAATTTGCAGGGGTGTTCGTCTTCCCAAAGGGTATAATTATGCATTTTTTGGCACTGAGTTTTAGGTCATGCTTCTGGCATGTTAATAGGAAAACTGCACTAATGTCTCACACATTATGGAGGTCTACAGACATGACTCCTTCAAGTATCCTTCCCCTAAACTCTACTCAAAGTGGAATGTAACAAATATATAAATCATAAAACACTGCACAATATAAGTTTTTTTAGTGTTTTTGAAGTTTACACTGCAGCTTCTCACATAATACCTCATCTGGAACTGGATTATTGCACTATACAGTCATACCTTGTTCTTGCTTACATTGTTAAAGGTTTTTTCCTGAGGAAAGTCATCGCTTAATCATTGCACTTGGTCAACTAATTAAAACAATAGGAAGTCCTATAAAATAGTGACAGCTCTCTTCTGAAATCCTTACAGCTATGGATGTTTGAAAGTCAGAACTATAAGTCTCATGACAGATGCTGTGGCTGATTACTTAACATCTGATTTCCCAGACAGCTGTATGCTTGTGTCAGCAAAGGTGAATCATGAATGCCTATATTTTAGAAAATGTTTGCAGCTTCAGTAAAACCATTGCAACATGTGGCCTGTCACAATAACACACATGAGCAGCGGTCAGACTATCTGCTCCTTACTGCATCAACAAACTTTGAGCAAATGAAAAGCAAGTACAACATCTAATAAAGGCTCCCGAGTAACGGGACATTTTTTACTTTTATGAAAATGCTATAACTTCAACTTTAGACAGCCATAAAGGACATCAGTTTTGAAAAGATGTACAGCTTATTTCACAAATATAAAAAAAAACATTCATGCTAAATCTAGTCATACTCTGCTCAAGGCATCCAGCAGCTACATCATAAACTCCCCCCTTAAACACTCATAGTCTGCTAGTAAGTTCATTCACTTAGAATGTTGGGTAAAACACATCCAAAGGAATACCATCTTATAGGTTCATAGGAGGTTACTAGACTAGCTGCCCTAGAGCCTTTACAAACCTAACCATGTTAATACTGGTTTGCCTTAATTGTCCTTGGTTAGATGGATGTAATTCTCAGAAAGAGAGTCTATGATAAACACCAACTACCCCTGTCCATGAGGGACATGGGTGCCACCCCTGGGTGAATGTTCAGTCTCCCATCCATTTGTCCAGGTTGCATTTAAATAGGCTCAGTGAGGAGCTCTGCTTCACGTGAATTGGAGGTTTATTCCACAGTAGCTGCAGTCTTCGGGAGATATAGCTATCTCTCCAGCATGTTCTGTTAATGTCCCTACAGCAAGTGACTCATGCCATTTGACTTGTGGATGTGCAGCATTTTCATCAGGGCAGGCTCAGAAAATGCCCTTTAGGCCAGGCATAAGTTGCCTCTCAGCAACCTATGTGATACAGAGTGCAGTGACAGGGCTTTCAGTCTATCCATGTAAGTCATGGTTTTAAGGCCCTGTATTATCTTGGTGAGAAACCTCTGTGGTCTCTCCAGCTGCTGCAGGCATCTGGTGAGATACATGCAGATGGAGAAAGGGATCTTGTCAAGTCATTTGAACTCTGCATCTCCCTAAGTGGGTCAGATAATTTCAAACAAAAATGTATCAGGAAAAAAGAAAAATACTGGATAAAACTATTCAGAAAAAGAGCATTAGGGAACAGAAGGACAAATCTTAACATTGCTATAATTTCACTTTTTTATTTATATCCTTAAGTTCCAGCAAGAAATGAGTCCCCATTTACATGGAATCAGCTTATTAAAACTGTACCATAATTTATCACAAAGTATCATAAAGCATGCAATGCACTAAAACATACACGGTTCCCTATACAGCTCCGTGAAGCATTTCAAAAGCTAACAGTTTCAACAGGTTAATGGAAAAAGACTGCTTTATCTGCAACTAACTGAAGCACAATAAATTATAACAAGAAAATATTTTTTAAATTGCTAAAAGAAAGAAAAGCTAAACCTAAATGCAGGTTTCAATAAAGCGTGAAGTAGTTGCAAAATAATTGTAATAACTCAAAAAGTCACAAACAGAGGTCCAATTCCACTGGTGGTAGCCAAATAACTTATTCTTAAACAGAATGAGCGCTTTTGTCTTGAATTACAAGACTTCATCAGATATCTCCATGCCATTGTACTTGATTGTTTTATACCATGTGCCATTAATACATTTAAAATTCAATTAAAATTTAAAATCATATAGTACCTTGTCAATGCAGACATCCCAAGGAACTTGGTGATGTACTCTCTTTTTTACATGAACTTTTAAATGTCATTATAAACCACTTTTTTATTATTTTTAACCAAAATAAAAATAAAATTCAAACATGTGAATTGTCATACATAATAGACGTGATTGAATCACTCAACAATCAATAACCACATTCTCAATACCTACACTTCTAGTGCATTTACCAGTAACACTGGTTTAATGGTAATATACTCATTCAAACCTGGGGGAATATTAGATTTTAATCTTAACTGCCATTTCAATTCTTTATTTAACAAAAGATTTTTTACATCACCCCCTCTCACATTTATTCCTACCATGTCAATTATGCCAAATTTAAAACCTGTGAAACCAGGGTATACTAAAGAATGTTTATAAAGTGCACTAGCCTCCTTTTTATTTTTAATGTCATAGGCATGTTCGTACATTCTGTCCTTCAGGGCCCTCTCAGTTTTTCCAACATAAAATGCTGGACAAATTGTACAGGTTGCTAGATACACTATCATTCTTGTGTTACAATTCCCCTTACAATATTTCACTCTGCTCTGCAACCCATTTTGTAATGTTATACTATCTTCCCTATAAATATTTGAACATTGCTTACAATGACCACATACAGTGACCGCCCTTTTGACACTAAATTTTGATTTTTGCATCTGTTCAAAGATTTTCTTAAAATTCATTCCAGTCCTGTATGTAAAAATGGGTTCAAGCCCCACCACATCGAACAATTCTCTGTTTGTTTTGAGCATGCTCCAGTTTTTCCTAATGATGTCAATAAATGTTCCTGTGAATCCATTGAACTCGGTTACACAAGCTTTTTGAAATTTTTTATTTTCATTGTTCTTATTTGTCAAACCACTGGGATTTCCCAGAAGTGGTTTGTATCTAATGCCCCAACTTCATATTACCTCATCTATTACCACATGCACCGTCTCTCTAGGGTAACCCCTTTCCATGAACATGTTACTTAAATTGTACAACTCCTTGTGAAGCTCTTCCTTATCTGAGGTCATTCTTGCAATACGGACTGCCTGCCCCTTAACAAGGCTGATTTTTTGAGCCATGGGATGGTGACTAGTATAGTGTAGATAACTATTACACCAAGTCACTTTTGTACATATTCTTGACTGAAAAACTTGTGATGTTAAAGTAATAGTAGTATCCAAATAATTGATACTTGTTTTATTCCATTCATGTGTAAATTTGAAAATATGTAGTACTCTTATTTATGTGTTCCATAAAGGAATGCATTAATTCATTACTCCCATCCCAAAGGACAAAAATATCATCCAAAAACCTCAAATAAAGTCTTATGTACTTGCTGTAGGGCCATTGAATACATGGCATCGCTCCCATTCCAGCATAACCAGGTTGGCATATGTGGGAGCGCATGCCGTACCCATTGCCACACCACTGATTTGCCGGTAGCATTCACCTTGGAACCCAACATAGTTGTAATCCAATACTACTTCCATCAGTTCAAGGATCAACTGAATTTGATCTTCTGACAATGTGGAATGTTTGTGCACACTCTCACTGAACAATTGGTGCCCCTCCAATCTGGGCATCTGGTAAACAGGTCCTTTACATCTATAGTAAGAAAACTCAAGTTTTCCTTCCATATTTCCTGTGATACTTTCCCCAAAAATTCCCACGAATCCTTAATTAGATGTTCTGTCTTAAATGGAATTTCTTTGGTCCAATGGTCCACATATGAAGCCAAGGGATGTGTTTTAGAGGTTTTAGCTGACACTATGGGTCTGAAAGGAGGGTTATTTACACACTTGTGTACCTTAGGTATCCTGAAAATATTCGGAATAACAAGATGTATTTGCTTTAAAAAATGTTATGTTTTTCCATCAATCCTGTTCTCAATCAAATACTCTTCCAATAAAGAATCTATTCTGCCATAGGCTATCATTATTTCATTTCTGGAAACTGGTGAATATGTATTAGTGTCCAGCAAGATGCTAGTTATAACATCATTGTACTCTTCTGAACCATAGATAACTATACCACCCCCCTTAACAGGCTTCATAATACGTATGTCTCTTTGTCCTTTCAATTCTTCTAACAAAAATTTCTCTCTTTTATTTAAATTAGTAACCCCAATGTTACTTTTATTGTTGTTGTATGCCCCATACACTTCATCTGTCACCTGCTTTTCAAACATCAAAAGTACTGGGTGCAAAGGGGGGTTGAATACACTTTTTCTAAAAGGGCCCTTTCCAGATCTATTTTCTTCCATATTTGCATCCTTATACATCATTTCCAAATTTAATTTCCTAAGGTACAATTTAAAATCTGTGAGTGTGTTAGCTACATCCCCATAGTTAGTTGTTACAAATTTAAAACCTTTTGAAAAAATGTTAAAGTGTCCTTTTTCTAGGTTAAAATTGGTGTAACTGAAAATTGTAAAACCTGCATATTGACGTACTCTACCATCAGTATTAGGAACCATAGTCATTTCCCTCTCTTCCCCATTTTCTTCCAACCCTGGTGGTTCCCATGGTGTATGGGGAAGTGTCCCAAATCTGAGTTGTTCCTGGTGTCGCTGACTAACCTTTCTGATCTTCTCACTCCTAAAAAATGTGTGTTATGTTCTGGAAATGAATCCAGTTCATCCAACCCTTTAGATGAAATGAGACCCACACCGTCTCCCCTCTCCTGCCCACAAGCACTTGCATTTGTGATTATATTACCACTATCATTCTTGTAATTCTTTGCATAATTGTTCTCATTTTTGTAAGGCCAAGGTTATGCTGTAGATTCTGCATACTGTTGTTTGTCCCTAACAAACTTTTTTTGATTCCTTAGATAAATAGTATCCACTCTCTTGTTTACTCTATTTAAAACTTTCTTATATAATTGCTCGTACTCACAAAACAATAAATCTTTCAGGATGTCTTCATTAAGTTTTTCTACCTGACTTTTCAGAGTCACCAGCGCAGACTCATTATAATATATTAATCTATTCATGAGTCCCAGCCCACATTCATTTAAAAAAGTTTGAAAATTATTTACTATAGCCTCATTATACATGATATCAAAGGGGTATTTAATCATTCTTAACCCCTGTGGAACCACCTTAAGGTCTAAACAACTTTTCAAATAACCATTATCTAGTTGCAAACATTTCATTTTAAATAACTTCTTTTCAAACAAAAAAATCATTTCCTTTAAAGTGGGCGAGTTGCCATCATTTTTAAATGCTTCCCCGCCTCTGACTGCAGCAGAGTCATGATTAAAATTTAAATTTCTAAGTAAGACATCATTGAAGGACACAAATCCATTATTTTGAATGTTAGAGTAAGTAATGTGTACGTTATTATAACCAACATTATGATCGTTTGCAATATTGCGACTACTAGAAAGGTTGCCATTGTTGACAGTACCTTTTAGAACTTCCAGCCTTTTACTGATACCATGCAAACCTCCCATAGCATTAGTTCCATGTTCTTGGACTGATGATACATTAGTTAGTTGTAAAAATCTTATTTCAGGGCTTGGAGCATGTAACACGTCCACTGCTACAGTCTTACCGCACCATGACTCTCGATGGTAGTAGAGTGTGGGGAGGACAGAATGTACGAACATGCCTATGACATTAAAAATAAAAAGGAGGCTAGTGCACTTTATAGACATTCTTTAGTATGCCCTGGTTTCACAGGTTTTAAATTTGGCATAATTGACATGGTAGGAATAAATGTGAGAGAGGGCGATGTGAAAAATATTTTGTTAAATAAAGAATTGAAATGGCAGTTAAGATTAAAATCTAATATTCCCCCGGTTTGAATGAGTATATTACCATCAAACCAGTGTTACTGGCAAAAGCACTAGAAGTGTAGGTATTGAGAATGTGGTTATTGATTGTTGAATGATTCAATCATGTCTATTATGTATGACAATTCACATGTTTGAATTTTATTTTTATTTTTATTTTGGTTAAAAATAATAAAAAAAGTGGTTTATAATGATATTTAAAAGTTCATGTAGAAAAGAGAGTACATCACCAAGTTCCTTGGGATGTCTGCATTGACAAGGTACTATATGACTTTAAAATGTAATTGGATTTTAAATGAATTAATGGCACATGGTATAAAACAATCAAGTACAATGACATGGAGATATCTGATGAAGTCTTGTCATTCAAGATGAAAGCGCTCATTCTGTTTAAGAATAAATTATTTGGCTACCACCAGTGGAATTGGACATATGTTTGTGACTAAATGCAGGTTTCTAAACCACTTGCAAGCAAAAACACAAGCCCCGCTACATCAAAATAAATAAAACTAGCTCCTAAATATATATCACAGTGAAGTACTAAATATGACAGCTATTTAAGAAGCATAAAACTACATCAGTAACACTTAAAATTACCTATTTCTGATGCCATAGTGGTAGAACAAATAATT
This sequence comes from Protopterus annectens, assembly GCF_019279795.1. NCBI lineage: Eukaryota > Metazoa > Chordata > Ceratodontiformes > Protopteridae > Protopterus > Protopterus annectens. The sequence continues at coordinate 729,496,306 of NC_056743.1, forward strand.
AATTTGCAATATGTACCTTAACACTTAAATGTAATGCTCTACCGAAGATCATATTAATAAATGGAATAAATAAGCTTTATACAAAGATGTTAAAGTGGCGTGCATTATGCCAGTGGTTCATTTATTATGTTTTTAAGTGAATTTTATGTTCATTATTTCTTATAAATATTTTAATTTCTTATCCTGCTATATACTTCAATATATTTTTTGCAACACTGCTGAAACTTTGTATGCAGATGGATCATTAATAAAATAAGAAGGGTATCACTTGCATAAAAATGTACAGATTAAAGAAAGATTATTATATAACTCAGATACAATTAGGGGCCTAAAACAGAACCTTTTAACCTATTACGATACAAAGATTAAAACTTTATATAAAAGCATTAAGAATTGTAAATATTAACCTTCTAACAAATACTACTGCACCCCACTGGCCAAGCTGCCACACAGACACAGTATTGCATTCACCTTTAAACAATGACATGCAATACCAGTCCAAGAACACACCTATAATAATACTGTTATGGCTAGAGATTTGGAGACAGAATGAGTAGAACTAATAGTACTTGTTTATATATTCTGATTTAATCTGCAGCTTATTAAACCTTGTTATAAATCTCTTTCTTCTAAAATGATGCTAAGAAGTGGATACATTTCTCCAGCTTGAGTGAAATAATTTTCTAGGTTACACACAGGCGTGCCCACATGTGGGCGCATGCATACACACAAGCGCACACACACACACACACACACACACACACACACACACACACACACACACACACACACAAACACACACACACACACATACACACATACATGCACCCATTTGACTACATGTTAAAGTTATCATTAATGATAAACAACAGCAGTATATGACTGCAGTATCAGCTGTGGAGCAAAATCTAGATCTGCAATCAGATCTTGAAGAGTGTCAGTGAGGGGCTTTGTCTAACATAAACTGGGATTCTATTCCAGAGCGCGGGAAGTCTCTGAGTCAGGAATCTATCCCTCCACCATGTCCTGTTTATTGTTGTGCTGAGGTTTAATTCACTGGAGCATGTGGCTCTAAGAGATTTGGTTTTCTTGAGGTGGAGCATGTCCATTAATTCTGGGTTGGACATGGCCTTATACATCAGGCAGAGATCACCTCTGAGCAGGCGGTAAGTAACTGAGTAGAGCTGGTGTTTCTTTAGTCGAGCTGCATAGGGCATCTGTTTGAGGCCCATGATCCTCTTGGTGAGGTACTTCTGTGGTCTTTCCAGCTGTTGCAGGTGATGAGTAAGGTACATTCCAAATGGGGCATTGTACTCTATTATGGGCCTAATGAGTGATAAGTAGAGGGGCACAATGACCTCTCTTGATTTAGATGTGAACCCTTTTGTGATTAGGTGGGCTACATAGAAGGAATTTCTAACCACTTTGGCAATGTGATTATCAAACGAGAGGTTGCTATCTACCTGGGTCCCCAGGTCCCTAATTGCATCTTCCGTACTTAGTGGATTACCACCTATGTGATAATTCGTGGGCACTTTGTTTTTCCCAAAGGGGATGACTATGCATTTTTTAGCATTTAGCTTGAGGCCATGGTTCTGACACCAGGTATCTGTCTCTGTGAGACCCTTCTGGAGGATGTCTGTGTCAGCCGTTGAGTCAATTATGGCCCCCAGTTTGCAGTCATCTGCGAACTTGGGTCAGCCATAGTCCTCCCGTGCTTACCTGTACCTCAGAGAAGTATATACTGAACAGGAGGGGCCCCACGACCGAGCCTTGTGGGATGCCACTTGTAACTGGTTTAGAGTCGGACATGGCACCCGCAACTCTGACCATGTATGTTCTATCCGTGAGCCATTTTGCAACCCATCTCATGACATAGGGGTTAATGTTCAAGCTGGAGAGCTTATCTATGATGCCAGAGTGGGGAATGGTGTCGAAGGCCTTAGCGAGGTCCAGGTAGGCTGTGTGGACTACCTTTCAGTCATCTATGGCCTTGGTAACTGTTTCAAAGAAGTCAACTAGGTTTAGGATGCAGGATCTGCCTTTAACAAAGCCAAATTGGGTAGGGTCCAGTGTCTGGAGGTTCCCAATGTCTCTGTTTATGTGATCCATGATGATTCGCTCCATAGCTTTGCAGACCAGACTAGTCAGGCTTATAGGGCGATAGTTCCCAGGTTCTGTTGTGGCACCACTTTTGTGGAGCGGGATGACTGTTGCTGTATGCCATTCTTTGGGTACATAGCCTGTGGTAAGGCTGAGTTTGAACAGCGAATTTAGGTTAGGGTTTAGTTAATTTTGGAGCTCGTGTAAGATGCAGCTTGGGATACCATCCAGTCCCATTGATGCTGTGTTTTTAGCTTTGGAGAGGGCTGTTTTTACCTGCATGTCTGTGATGTCTGGGGCTCTGCATTCTTCTGGGATGGACACGGACCCTTTTGGGGGTGAGGGGGGATAAACTTTGCATTGAACCTGTCAGCCAGGATGTTGGCAATGTCAGTTGGTTCAGTGTATTTTTTGCCATTTTGCACTAGCTCAGAGCATATCTGAGAGTTGCCACCTAGATTCTTGACATAGCTAAAGAAGGTTTTGTGATTATCTTTAGAGTCTTTGGCAATTTTTCTTTCGAAACTGGCCTTGGATGATTTTATGTAGGATCGTAGTTCTTGCTAATATTGATCAGTGATGCCTTTCCTTTTTGGGATTTTGCTCTATCATGTAATAGTTTCCTCCTTCTGTTGTATAGCTTATTTATGGCTGGGGACCACCAGACTGGTTTCCTCTTTTTGGAGGAGTAAGCCTTGGTTTTACTTGGGATGGCTCGATCCATGCATTCCTGTAGGTGCTCATAGAATGCATTTGTAAAGGATTCTGCAGTTTGGGCAGCATTATCCTTTAGCAAGGAGGCTTTGAAACTTTCCACCTCTGTCTTGAGAAGTGTGAAGTTGGCTTTTGAAAAGTTTTTCACAGTTGTTTCCTGGACAGGGGGTGGGGTCAGGATGTGGATGTCCAGTGTGATTAGTTTATGATCTGATCTTACCAGTGAGGGGTTTACCTCTGGTGTGGAGCACTGATCCCCCATGTTGGTGATGATCAGGTCCAATATATTGTCCCCTTTTGTGGGCATGGTGACCAGCTGTTCTAGGGCATTTGAATTAATAAACTCGAGGAAGCGTTGGGCAAAGGAGTTTGTACTTGAGTAGTTATCCAAGTCAATGTTTGGGTAGTTGAAATCTCCCAATATCATGGTGTTAGGTAGGATATTTATATTTTCCAATGTTCTCAGGAATGCTGAGTGGGGGTCCTGAGACAAGGTAGGTGATCTGTAGCAAGCTACGATCTGAAAAGCAGCATTGCCCACAGTTAGTTGCACATGGATGTTCTCCGAGGTCTCGTGCTGTGCTACTAACCTGGAGGTGTGAGTATCCTTTATGAAAATGGATACACCCCCTCCTTTTGTATTTCAGTCCAGGTTCTGGGGCCAAAAGGTATGGTATGAGTTGTAGCCTGGTAGTGCTGGGGTGCTCTCTACAGCCTTAACCAGGTTTCTGTTACTACACAGATATCGATTTTCTCCATGCTAAGGAGTGCCTCGAGTGCATGCATTTTGAGGTTTAGACTTCTGGCACTGAGAGGCATTACCCTCAGTTTTTGGTTACTTGTGTTGTTTATGGAGGTGGGTTTGTCTTTTGAGCCTTGCCTAAAAAAGGCACTATGGGGGTGGCAAGAGCCTTGGCAAGTATTCAAAAGCCTAAGGGCGACAGGTGCAAGCCATCTCTGGCAAAGCAGCGTGGCTTGTCGAGCATGTCGTCCCAGGCTGACAAACACTGGATCCCCTTTGAATGGCACCAATAGCTTAGCCAATTGTTAAAACTGATAATTTTTTCTTTGTACTGTGGCATCATTCTTGCTGAGGGCAAGATGCTACTCAGGGTCAGGGTCATACCGGTCTGGACTACATGATCAGAGAGCTCTTCTATGTCTCTTTTCATGTAGTCCATGGAGGTACGTCTCAGGTCGTTCACACCAACATATACAATGACAGAGTCATATTTGTACTTGTTTTGGAGTGACCTGAGTGCTTGTGTTATGTGGCAGATCCTGGCACCCGACAGTCAGCTTACAGTAACCTTCTCCTTGTTCAGTCTAGTGAGTGGAACGTCAGTGTGCCTGACAATAGAGTCATCTATTACTAGTGTATTGGGTGTGTTGTTAAGCCTTAAGGGCTGTGGTTTCGTGGCACACAGACTTTGTGAAGTATGTGATACGTGGCTGTTGGTTGAGGGTGGAGGCTGCTTGGATGTCTGCTTTGGAGGTCTCTGCTGCTTAGGCAGATTTTTATTTAGAGCCTCCGAGTATGTTTTTGTGTATTTATGTGTGTTGTTTGCTGGTGCATGTATGACTGGTGTATGTGAGACTGGAAGTGTGGTGCAAGTATTTCCCTTCTCTTCCTGACTGACTGTTCCAGTCTTGGGTTGAGAGAGCTTGGCCTCCAGTTTGGTTGTATAGTTGCATCTCTCACATACATTTGTGTTTGTTGGAAGGAGGAGAGGCATACCTCTCAACCTGGAAGCATCAAAAATCTGTACAGAGGACCATGAAAAATAGGTACAAATCTGTACGCTGATTAACATACAATTTGCATACATAATTATGTAACCCCATCCACTCCAGTGGAATTGTGGGATACCAACATTCAAACGCAAACTGAAGAACAGAACCAAGATATGGCCCCAGTCCCCCACCCTTAATTCAGAGGTACACTTCTATGCTTCTAGGTGTTTCAGTTACAGCCTACTGATGCCTCTAGGCATCAGATATTGCTTGTTCATATTTGTATTAATAATTACAAAACTGTGCTACATACAAAGTAGCAAAAGATTTTATTTTCAAGCTTACCCAATGGTAAACATGCCTGTATTGATATATGAACTCTCTCTAGTGCAGGTAAACATATATTAACTGTTATTCATGTAATATTTAATTATATTTTTCACAAATTTCATATTTTTCTAAACATCTCAACAAACAAGTAACACAGACAAAACGGCTTTGCCAAAATTGCCACACATGAGAGCACTCAGCTGAATGCACAAAATACTGCTTACTGTATGTTTATCATTGTTGACAAAATAGTACATATTTATTTTTCTCTGTTTATTATGACTTATAAAATCCAGTTTAAGACCAAGAACCTAAATACTAACTCTATAAAAAAAGTTTGTCCTAAAGATTTTGCCGCTTACACTTCATTGGTAGTATCTCCTGTGATTCCTCAGAAATGTACATTTTTTTGAAATATGTGGACATAAGTTGGTTCTATCAAAAAGCATAGACTCTGCCCATTCAAAGTTACAGTATAAACTCCCAGAACTTCTTTGGAGGGAGTTAAATATACAGACAGCTCACTTACCCTTAATATACAGACAAACGGAGCTGCTTACTTGAATACACAGAGAGAAAAATGGAGCTGCTGCTTCTTAAATAAAAGATTTCTGTAAGCAGAGCAGACACCCCCCTAAAGCATGCATTGCTTACTTGCTTAATTACTTAGAAAAACGGAAATGTTTACTTACAAACACACAAAGTTACTTAAATATACAGACTGACAGAAAAAAAACAGAGCGGTTCTTTAGTTCTGTAAACAGAGCCGAGGAGCAGACACAGCCCCCCCAAAACATACACATACTACTTACTTAAATACAAAAATGGACTGTAGCTTACTTAAATACACACACATATGGAGCTGCTTACTTGCTTAAATACAGAGGGAGAGATAGAAAAAAGGAGCTGCTTAATATACACTTGAGATTTCCACGCTACTTAAATAGAGAAATTTCTCATGGAGCTGCTGCTACTCTTAAACAGAATATTTCGCTTTCTGTATTCTGAAAAGGCAGACTAGACACACACATCGCTACAGCATGCATACACTGAATAGATTTCTGCCGTGCTAAACTTTCCTGCTGCACTGATGAACCACTGCCTAAAATAGATTTATCACTTCTGCCGTGTATTTAAATACACAAACACTGCGTTTTCACTATAAGCTATGCCCATAGCGTAGCGCGATACAGTTCTTTCGTTTTCCCCCTTTCTTTTAGTATTTCATCATGACAGCTGAAGCAAATGTAGGCTAACAGGCATATACCATTTTCCACACACCTCTTCGCTATTATATTTTGTCCCAGTTACAAACGCATATACAATTAGAGTCAGTGATTCCTTATTAGGGCCAGTTATGTGTTATACTTTTATTCTTAATAATTCATTCCCAGCAATTGCACCAGCCCACCACTAACTAAAGGTTTTAAATATTATATCTAAACTCTCTCAATTTTCTTCTTAGTTATATTCATTTTATAGAATGCATTCATTTTCATGCCATTAATAACATCAAGAGCATTAGCAATTGCCAGATAGGTGTCCAAACATTTAAATCATATTAGTATTTATAATTTCACATTCTTTCATTTCACAACTTATAGTTAAACAGATAAGCATTCTTCTTCATGCTTTACTGTCACTACAATAATACATGCACACTTTATATCTGAATATTAATTCTCCAGATATTTACCAATGCATTACTCTTGTGCAATTAAAATTTTCTCTAGTGAAATGGACTTTTTTCACCAAGTTTAGCCACTTAATTTACTAAAATTGAGAGGGGGGCAATGTAGATGAAAGGATTCACATCTTACATTTCCCCCCACTCCTACCAGAAGTCTGCTACCTTTGAAAAATTTGTTTAGTTTAAATATATTTTCCTTATTTTCACTGCAGTATAAGCAGGCACCAATGTTAACTTCCACACTAAAATAAGCATAATATGTTGACACAGCACAAGTGATTGCCATGAAGCTCATGTTGAACAGTTTTTCATTGTAAACTGGGCCCATAGTGTAGCGACACATTTCTTTTATTTGATAGCATACAAGTTTTTCTTTTTCATACCTGTCACACACACACACACACACACACACACACACACACACACACACACACACACACCACTTACCTCTAAATAAAAGTCGAGTGAACTCTTCTTCTAAATAACACAGCGAGCAAAGCAAACTGAAATCCCCAAGCTTCTTCCAAATAAAATCCCCCAGAGCGAGCTTCTTCTAAATAAAACCACACTACTTGTAACTCCTTTCCAGCTCTGGTGACTCCCGCTTGTAAAAGCATTTGAACCAGAGCTGGAAATATGTGCTACATACGTGCTTGGAGCATTCCGACAGGCTGGTAGTGCTGACGTCATTGTGCACGTGATGACATCAGCACAAGAAGCGCGAAAGTTAAAAAAATAAAAAATAAAAGTGCAAATAAATCGGAAATGAAGGGGTGCCACTCGGGAATCGTGTGACCCCATTATTTGAACCCCAATTTGGGACAGTTTAGAGGTATGAGGAGAGGGTTGTCTGTGTACATGAGGCAATTGTAACATTGCCTCAAGATTCCCAGATTCACCAGCTGGACCGGACAGTATACCTGAAACTGCCCTTTGGACATGCCTGTATGGGTAAATGAACTGATTTACTGATTGTCCAGTAGGGACGAATAGGAAGCCTTGTACTACTGTATAGTAAAGGGGAGGTGTAGTGTTAGCATTTATTAGTGCTTACTGAGAGCTTAGAGCAAGTGCTGGGCTGTAAAAGTAAAGTCAGAGTGCTTTATTTGAGAGTTTGACTAGTTCTAAGGGAAAAACTGAAGAGCAGACTTCGTGGAGCCTGGAATACTTTAACCCTAGCTAACCGGCACTGCGATAAAGGTAATGTAGATTTCATTCCTGCTAGCTATTGGTAGCAGCTTGCTCTTACTCAGTATATATTAATTTTCCTGCCATCCTCAGCTATTGCTTGGAAAAGCATGTTAACGTAAAATTAGAGCAGGAAACAAGCAGATGTTTCAGAGGTGAAAACTATGTGAAACTGTGGACATTTCATGACTGTGGCATTTATTACTAAAGCTTGCTTTGGATATGTAACTGCTTAGTCTCGGAGCATTTTTAGTTGCATTGGGCATGGGACATGGTGGATACTAGTATGCATTCCAGGATTAAGATGTAGCAATTGTTTGCAATTGTCAGCACAAACAGCCAAGATACATTAGTCCTATTGATGCTGGAGATGCATTCTGTTCAACTTTCACTGACGTCAACAGATTTTGTTCTTTATGTAAAATATTCTATCATTCTACACCAGGGCAGGTCAGCTTTGTTAAATAAAGAATATGATAATCAAGGTGCTTTACTTGACTTGACATAAAAGTGTATGTTCATTCCCTAGATAAGCATGACCTCTCGACTCATATTTCTGAACCTCTTCTTTAATTGTTTTAACAGTTTCCTGAAGGAAACTGTACACGTACAGCCCTCATTTCCCCCCCAAAAACAATTGCTACATCTTAATCCTGGAATGCATACTAGTATCCACCATGTCCCATGCCCAATGCAACTAAAAATGCTCAGAGACTAAGCAGTTACATATCCAAAGTAAGCTTTAGTAATAAATGCCACAGTCATGAAATGTCCAGTTTCACATAGTTTTCACCTCTGAAACATCTGCTTGTTTCCTGCTCTAATTTTACGTTAACATGCTTTTCCAAGCAATAGCTGAGGATGGCAGGAAAATGAATATATATTGAGTAAAAGCAGGCTGCTACCAATAGCTAACAGGAATGAAATCTACATTACCTTTATCCAAAACATTGCATGGTATGGAAGATTTAATTTAATGTCTTTGTAGCAAATGATTAAACCTTGAATCTTTCTTATTTAAATACTGTGTGTGTTTAATTACTTACTTACTACTGTTGCATTAATGGTTCTGATATATTGGTGGCTATTTTACCTACCTGAGTATCAATTAATGAACTAAACTATTTTTATTTGCTTCTTTGGTTTTAAATTTCATCTTCCAGATCAAGAATTTATTAATTCTTTATCAAACTAAACAGAGTCTGGATTTCAGTATTCCATTTGAAAATTAAGACTAATGTGTCCACTATCTTCTTCTTCTTCTTTCGGCTTTTCCCGGTTAGGGGTTGCCACAGCGGATCACCTGTCCGCTCATGATTGGCAGTGGAGTTTTACAGTGTCGAGTTGCCAGCCCAGCACCCAACCTTCGGCAGAAGGCACACACACACACACACACACACACACACACACACACACACACACACACGCACTCACACCTAGGGCTAATTTAGTGTCCAATCCACCTGCAGCATGTCTTTGGGATGAGGGAGGAAACCGGAGCACCCGGAGGAAACCCACGCGACCACAGGGGGGACATGCAGACTCCGCACAGAAAGCACCCCAGCCAAGGATCGAACCGGAGAACCCCTTGCTGTGAGGTGACCATGCTAGCCACTGCAAAACTGTGGCCACCCAACTAATGTGTCCACTATATTCATTCTTATTGTTGTCATTGCTGCAGAAAAAGTAATAGTGTGTGTGTGTGTGTGTGTGTGTGTGTGTGTGTGTGTGTGTGTGTGTGTGTGTGTGTGTGTGTGTGTGTGTGTCTGTAAGCACATGCTACACTTTCAGAAATTATTTACAGCAATAAAATCATCTTAGCAATTACTGTCAACCTCTTATGTACTAATTTTATATATATTGTGAAATTTTGACATAATGTTTCTGAAATATTAAACTAGCTTTTCATGAAGTTAAACTAGGGAGCACCAGAAATCATATAAACCTAGCATGGAACCAATGTATTCTACATTCTCAGGGTTTTGCCTCCTTAGAATGCTTTTACTTTATTGTCAAGGTCACAGAAAATCAGCTCTTTTCCATGACAAAACCCATTGCTTGAAACTACTCTTTATGGGCCTGATTTTGCATAAGTATGTCTATATTTTAGTTGATCTGATAAAAAAAAAAATCCCAACTTTATTCAAAGCTGTCAGCTCCAAATCAAGAACAAGGTCCCCAGGATCATCTTATATATCTGTGATATACATCCCTTACAAATGCAGAAATCCCCCCACCAAACATGAAAGTCCCCAATCCTTACTCAAAGTAGATTCCATCTTTTAGTGCAAGACTTTCCTAATTAAAAAAGTAGAGAGATTTTTAGTTCCTGACCCCACTGAAAAAGTCCAAGAAAAATCCTCCCACCTACAAACAGCTGATCCCAAAGTGTTAAATAGGGACATTTACATAACAACCAACATTTTCTAAAGTTATGGGGGCCTTTATATGAGTGAGATGCAGAGGAGGAAGCTCTGAAAGCCAGAAAGTAGTACTTTTTCTGTAAATGCCCACCCCATTAGTGTAAGTAACTCGTTTTTTATCATGCCCACTAACTTTTCTATTTATTTTCCTAAACCTATTATATATCTCATAATATGTTCAATGACTTTAATTGAGGAGCCCTACTGTAGCACTCAATGTTGGGAAGAGATAGGCCATCCTTTGAAGGTGGAGAAACGACAAGTCCCACTGGTAACTAGGTGTAGAGCTATACCACAAAAAAAAAATTAGAGAAGCCTCTTAAGTGTAGGGATAAAAGAGGATGGAGGTGGATAAGGTATTCCCAATGAGGCATGCAACATCAAGAAAAAAGAACCAATAAATCCCTTGAATTTTCTGAGTAAAATCCACCCACTGTCATCCAAGCTCATGTAGTAACTTTTATCATATTTATAATGTTACTACATACCTCAGAGGATGTACCTTAAACCATAGGGCCAAAGCTGAGACCTACATAAGTAATACACTTCAGACGAGTAAGAAAACAAAAATCAGTCATAGTTTGGCATGAAGGATTACGATTAATTTTCAAGGCTTCAGTTTTGTACTGATTAACTCTATAACCTGACAGCTCTCCAAAATTAGCTAACTCTATAAAACCTCTTGGCAAATCCTAATCTAGGTAGGTAATATACAGCACAAGGTCATCTGCATAGGGGGTATAGTCTAATCTCTCAAACAGTTATAACATATACTTGTACAGGTTCATAGTCAAGTACTAGGTTAGCTGCCCTTGTGGGCCATTTTTAATCCTAGCCAATTTCCCTTTGAAAGGTGAGAATCAAACCCCATACATTGCGTCTGTGAGGTAAACACATTAGCCATTATACCAAACACTGAACACCCTTAGCTTAGTAGCTAATAGTTCAATATATAATACAAGTAGGACTTGGAGAAAAATTGACAGTCCTGTCTAGTCCCACTATAAAAAAATAAATAAAATAGATGAGAGAGGAAAGTCTAGTACCAATTTTGATGAAGAATATAAAGTTATGATATAAAGCCTTTGCAATCTAAATAAAAAGTTCGTAAAAGTCAGAGTTCTCTAAATGGAGATAAAAAGGACCAGAAAACCTTATGAAAGAATGTTTCTGCATCAAGACTGGTAAATGATTTTTTTTTTCTGAGACAGAATCATCCTCAGTATGAACAGACATCTTAACTAAGTATCAAAAGTAGAGCAAAGGGGAACAAAGCTAGTCTGGTCAGGGTGAATCAGATTCTGAAATAAAACAACACATTAATAATTTATAATCATGTTTTAAAATAAAAATGGAGTGATGAGAAAATACTATCATGGAATTTTTACTTAGTTTCAAGATAAAGTATATTATAGCCTGTTTCCATGTTGGGGACACCTCACCAGATTGAAGAACATACTTAGTCAACTTTACAGATTTTTCCAGAAAAGTCTCCCTAGCCATATCATACACCTCCAGGGGCAGGCCATCCATACCTTGTGTTTTCCCTCTAGCCTGGCTTTGGAATGCTTACAAACACTCGTCCAAACTGATAGGTTTAATGACTGCTTCTATCAATTCTTCTATAAGTTTAAAGAAGGTTCAAGGCATTAAGATATGACACTTATTTAAGACTGATTTGGGCCTAGAGGAGTACTGAAATAAAGCTTCTTGGAAGTGGAAGAGGTGAAATCCCTAGAACCAGGATCCTTTACTTAGGTAATTATTCTAACAACTTGATTCTGTACAAGCCAGATTGCCAACTTCTTCTGTGACTTTGTGGAAACCTCATAATTTCTTAACTTTATCTTATTAATTACAAAATTTTTTATAGTCAAGCTATGTACTTAGTTCAGCATTTGCTTCAACTGTATGTCAGCCCCTGTAACACCACAAAAGACTTTATGTTCATAGGTAGGTACTAGGCTATCGGCCCTAGGGCCTATACAAACCTAGCCAAAAAGGTACCCTGGCTTTCGCTACCCAAGAAAATTATTTTCCTGTGCCCTTATCGAGCAGAGCCACAGAGGTGATCACTGGGGCGAATTTCCTATTTCCCATCCAATCATCAAAATTTTTCTTGAAGAGTGCTAGTAAGGAGCTTTGTTTGATATAGATAGGTAGTTTGTTCCAGAGTATGGGAAGTCTCTGGGACATGAATCTATCCCTCCAGCATGTTCTGTTTATTGTGGTGACAAGGTTTAGGTCCCTAGAGCATGTAGCTCAGAGGGATTGGGATTTCTTTAAGTGGAGCATGTCCAACAGCTCTGGGTTTGACATAGATTTGTATGTTAGGCAGAGATTGCCTCTGAGTAGGCGATATGCGACAGAGTAAAGCTGGAGTTTTTTGAGACGATCTGCGTAGGCCATCTGTTTGAGGCCAGTAATCCTCTTTGTGAGGTATTTCTGCCACCTATCCAGTTGTTGTAGATGTCTTGTGAGGTACATACCAAAAGGGGGGATTGTACTCTATAATGGGTCTAATGAGTGACGAGTAGAGGGGAACAATGACCTCTTTTTTCCTGGATGAGAAACCTTTAATGATGAGGTGTGCCACATAGAAGGATTTCCTGACTACTGTGGCAATGTGATTATCAAAGGAGAGACTACTGTCCACCTGTGTGCCAAGGTCTCTTATCAAACTTTCGGTGTTAAGTAGACTACCACCTATGTGGTAGCTCATGGGTACAGAGTTTTTACCAAAGGGGATGACAATGCACTTTTTGGCATTGAGCTTGAGGTCATGGCTTTGACAACAGGGATCTGTCTCTGTGAGGCCCTTTTGTAGGATGTCCACATCGTTAGGAGTTTCAATTATGGCTCCTAGTTTGCAGACATCTGTGAACTTCATTAGCCAAAGACCTTCTGTGTTAGCCTGTACTTCAGAAAAGTAGATACCAAACAGGAGAGGACCCATTACTGAACCTTGTGGTACTCCACTTGTCACTGGTCTGAAGTCGGATTTGGAGTCTACTACTTTCACAGTGTGGGTTCTGTCAGTGAGCCATTTGGTAACCCATATTGTGACATAGGGATTTATACCTAGTTTACTGAGTTTATCTATAATTCCAGAGTGGGGTAATGGTGTGAAAAGCCTTGGTGAGATCTAGATAGGATGTGTGAAACCTTTGACCTTGCTGGATCTAATTTTGCAGAAAATGCAAATGACCCTCCTTACACAGTATGTGGACAGGTTGGACAACAGGATATCAGAAATGGTTGAGAACTTAGTAAATGGCCTTGTAAATTGGTGAAAGCAGCATTAAATCTGGGTCATGTAGAAGACTAAAAGTGCTGAATACTTAGTCTAAGAACCAGTTTAAAATCCTCCCAGTTCAACCACCAGGTGTGTGAGTGGAATGCATTCATCTATCACCAGTTCTGAAAAAAGCCCATAACACATTCTTTAAACTGACCTCCTTGAGAAAAGGAGATTAGCCCTGCAGAAACAATTTTAACTGCATGACCAGAGACAGTAAGCAGTAATATCTGTGAAGTTTATATGTTTCAGCTAAATAGTCGTGATCAAAATATACATGCGCAGCTTTGACTGAAAGTACCTTACCAGGAGTCCACAGAGAAGCAAGAAGTGCTTCTTTATGAGAAAGAGCACTGAAAATATACCAAAATAGGACTGGGAATCTTTGATCAGACTGGCCGTAGGAGAAAACAGACATGAGCCCACTTAACCACCAGCTGGTCAGATTGTATCGCTGTCTACTCTGATCCACTTACCTGTCATATAGGCAGCACAATTAGCACCCCCCCCCCCCAATTTTCAGAGACACCTGATATGTGTAGATTTCTCCTAGCTCAGTCCTCAAAGTCCACTGATCTGGCTTCCAATAAGTGCAATCAAATCTCGATATCAGGTAGACAATAGCCACATAACATTAAAGTATTGTCCTCCTCCACAACACAGTCAGAATAAAGAGTTAAAGAACCCTCCATTTCTGATATCCTGTTGTCCAACCTCTCCACATACTGTGTAAGGAGGGTCATTTGCATTTCCTGCAAAATTAGATCCAGCAAGGTCAAAGAAGTTGGCAGTTCCTTTGGGATACTCATATTGAGCAAAGATGAAACTACTGTTTCCAGATCACCATTAACTCAAGTTAAGTGCAAACCTCATGGTGAGGAGTCAGCATGTATAGCTCTACTTTTTCAGTTATTACTTCAATGCTTGGAGGTCATATGGAAGAAAGAAGACTCGAAAAGTTTAAATCCATGCTGGCACAGACTCAGGTGCTATTTTGGGGAGGTTAACTAAATTAACTATGACTTTCATTTAATAGGGGGGTGAGGGAGGTTAGCAGCAATCACACTCAGATCCCAACTGGAAGTCCCCGTTTATCTTATTTAAATAGATGCCTCTTTGGACTAACCATAATCATGTTAAGCCGTTTTGTCACCCTGATCAGTGATTTGAGACAGTATGTCATTATAGGTTCATAGGTTTGTACTAGGCTATCGGCTGTAGGGCCTATACAAGCCTAGCCATAACAATTCCCTGGATATTTCTTCCCACGATAATTTACTTCTCTGGACCCCTGTCTAGCAGGGTGACTGACATGATCCCCGAGGTGAATTTCCTATCTCCCATCCAATCAACAAGGTTCCTTTTGAAGAGGGCCAAGGAAGTGCTCTGCTTGACATATATGGCGGTCTATTCCAGAGTATGGGGAGTCTCTGGCTCAGGAACCTATCACACTCACATCATAATAAGTTCCTTTCTCAGCAATACCAAAGATTGCCCATTGTGTTTTATTTCTGTAGTCTGATCTACATTCAGTATTGCAAACCTGAGCTTGTGAGCAGAAGGGAGTCGTCAGTAGCACTAAATTCCTTTCACAGTTTGCTATGTAGTGATTTTTTTTACATGCATAAGTTCTGCGCAACTTGTTCTCTTTTCTGAACTGTAATTTAATACTTCCATAAAAAATGTTTTCTGCATTAATGCAAATTAACAGCATACAGGATATTGTTATAGTAATAACTGCTAGCCATGTACATTCCTGAGTGTGTAAGCTTTATGCACAAATCAACAAAGTGTGATGCGCAGTGCTACTGATGACTGCCTTCTGCTCACAAGATCAGGTTTGCAATACTGAATGTAGATCAGACTACAGAAATAAAACACCATGGGCAATCTTTACTATTGCTGAGCAAGGAACTTATTACTCAGACATGGAACAGTTTACTTTGAGTGTTATGTACCTTTCCAGTTGCTCCTTAAAGTCATGGAAGTCATGATTTTCCTGCTATTAAAAAGTTAATTCTGTGAGACAAGGTGTTTATTCTAAACTCTAAGAGATGTTTGGAGAAGCAGGAGAACAGATAACTTTGAATAAGCCTCCAGGTCAGTGTATCACAGAGGGCAAAGTAAATACTGTGTGTCTTTTGTGTCCGAGAGACAAAGAGTCCTAGGTAAATTAAATGCTCTTCCACAGCAGTCAAAAATTAGACATTAAATGTTGAGAAAGCATAGACATCTCAGTCTGCTGTGCAGTAAAACAGCCTATCATTACAGAAACTGTAATTATTAACCTTCTCCCCAGATACACACATCATATGGTCAGCATATCATATGGTCAGTGATTAAAAACCTCCTTCAACCTGGGCAAGCTTCAACTCCAACTCGTTCATCCACTAATAATTTTGATTCTATCGCAACACAATTTAATAAATATTTCACTGAAACCATACTATCTCTTTCAAAAAAAATTACTTTTCCCCTCTTCTGAGTTCCTTTAATGTCAACTGAGATGAATAATACCTTCTCCTTTCATCCTGTCCCAGCAGACAGCATAGTACTATTACTTATAAAAGTTAGGCCAATAACCATAGCAGCCAATACCTTATCAGCTGAACATCTTAAAATTTCAGCAAAAGCAAACTTCACATTACTTAAGACCGAGGTGGAAAGTTTCAAAGCCCCCATGCTGAAGGATAACACTGTCCAAGCTGCAAAATCCTTTACTAATGCATTCTACGGGCAGCTACAAGAATGCATGGATCGTGCCATCCCAAGCAAAACCAAGACTCACTCCTCCAAGAAAAGGAAACCAGTCTGGTGGACTCCTGCCATAAACAAGCTATACAATAGAAGGAGGAAACTAGTACAGAAAAGAGTAAAATCCCAAGAAGGGAAGACATCCCTGATCAATATCAGCAAGAAACTACGATTCCTCATAAAATCATCCAAGGCGAGCTTTGAAAGAAAAATTGCCAAGGACTCCAAAGATAACCACAAGGCATTCTTTAGCTATGTCAAAAATCTAAGTGGCAATGCACAGATCTGCTCAGAGTTAGTGCAGAATGGCACAAAATACACCGAATCGACCGATATCGCCAACATCCTAGGAGACAGGTTCAGCGCAAACTTCACCCCCCTCTCACCCCCAAAAGGGCCCATAACCATACCAGAAGAATGTAGAGTCCCTGAAATCACAGACACTCAGGTTAAAACAGCCCTCTCCAAAGCCAAAAACTCAGCATCAGTGGGACCTGACGGTGTCCCAGGCTGCATCCTACATGAGCTCAAAGACGAACTAACCCCTCACCTAAACACACTGTTCAAACTCAGCCTCTCCACAGGCTACATACCCATAGAGTGGCACACAGCAATGGTTATTCCGCTCCACAAAGGTGGAGCCACAACAGACCCTGGGAACTATCACCCTATAAGCCTGACTAGCTTGGTCTGCAAAGTTATGGAGCGCATCATCATGGATCTCATTAACAGAGGCATTGGGAACCTCCAAACACTGGACCCTACTCAGTTTGGCTTTGTTAAGGGCAGATCATGCCTCCTAAACCTGGTGGACTTCTTTGAGACAGTTACCAAGGCTATAGACGAGGGAAAGGTGGTACACACAGCCTACCTAGACCTTGCTAAGGCCTTTGACACCATTCCCCATTCTGGTATTATAGACAAGCTCACCAGCCTGAACATAAACCCCTACATCACAAGATGGGTTGCCAACTGGCTCACGGACAGAACCCACATGGTGATAGTTGCAGGAGCTAGGTCCATCTCTAAACCAGTTACAAGTGGTGTTCCCCAGGGCTCAGTCCTAGGACCCCTCCTGTTCAGCATATACTTCTCAGAGGTACAGGCAAGCACAGGAGGACTATGGCTGACCAAGTTCACAGACGACTGCAAACCAGGGGCTATAATTGACTCTCTGGCTGACACAGACATCCTCCAAAAGGGTCTCATGATACCTGGTGTCAAAATCATGGCTTCAAGCTAAATGCCAAAAAGTGCATAGTCATCCCCTTTGGAAAAAACAAAGTACCCACAAACTACCACATAGGTAACAGTCCCCTAAATATGGAAGATGTAATGAGGGATCTGGAGACCCAAGTAGATAGTAATCTCACCTTTGATAATCACATTGCCAAAGTGGTTAGAAAATCCTTCTATGTGGCCCACCTAATTACAAAAGGGTTCGCATCCAGATCAAAAGAGGTCATTGTGCCCCTCTACTCATCAGACCCACCTTACAGTACAACGCCCCATTTGGGATGTACCTTACAAGACACCTGCAACATCTGGAAAGACCACAGAAGTACCTCACCAAGAGGATCAATGGCCTCAAACAGATGCCCTATGCAGCTTGACTGAAGAAACTCCAGTTGTACTTGGTTGCATACTGCCTACTCAGAGGTGATCTCTGCCTGACACACAAGGCCATGTCCAACTCAGAATTGATGGACATGCTCCACCTAAAGAAAACCTTATCCCCTTGAGCCACATGCTCTAGGGATCTAAATCTCACCACAACAATAAATAGGACGTGCTGGAGGGATAGATTTCTGTCCCAGAGACTTCCAATGCTTTGGAACAAGATCCCAATTTACATTAGGCTGAGCTCCTCGCTAACACTCTTCAAAAGAAACCTTGACGAGTGGATGGGAAACAAAGTTTACCCTGGGGATCACTTCAGTGGCTCTGCTGGACAGAAGCACAGGGAACTAATCTAAGGGGACGGCGAAAGCTAACACATTCTGGCTAGGCTTATACATGTCTTCGGGCAGATAGCCTAGTACCCACCTATGAACCTATGCCATCTCCTACCCTATCTCCATTCTGATCAACCACTCCATCTCTGAGCACCAAGTTCTACTCATTTGGAAAATCACACACATAATCCCGCTATACAAAGGAGGTAACTCTGCTGAACTCTCCAATTACAGGCCTAATAGCTATTTTAATCCCACTTTCCAAAATACTGGAAAAATGCATACACTCACAACTTTTGTGCCACCTATTAATTAACAATCTACTAGCCAGCTCACAGCATGGATTTCGTCCCAACCACAGCACTACTACTGCCCTTATGAGCTTTAGCAATGCTGTCAATCAATATAGAATGAGGGCAAACAAGTTCCATCTACATTCCTAGATCTGTCTAAGGGTTTTGACACCATCTCACACCACAAACGTCTATCCATGCTCGCTGACCTAAAGCTTAACCACTCAGCACTATGTTTCCAAAATTACCTAACTGATCATCAGCAAGCTGTAAAATGGCAACATGACCTTTCTCCTTTACTTCCTGTTACTCTGGGGGTCCCACAGGGCTCCATCCTAGGCCCCCTTCTCCTCAGTATTTTTACCAACAATCCACATACTGTTACTAATCTTGCCTCCTTTGTCCAATACGCTGATGATTCTACCCTGATCTGCTCTGCCCATTTTGGTACAACAACTTCAAGATCTAACACAGCAGTCCTTTTCTGCAGTACAATCCTGGCTTTTTAACTCTCAGGTTATTCTTAATCCAAACAAAACCAAACTCATGCTATTTCAAGCAACAAGAGCCTCAGAGCCTCGCAACACACACACACACACACACACACACACACACACACACACACACACACACACACACACACTCACCCTCTCTCTCTACATCACTTCTATAGGAAATACCACTATTTTGGCTGTATCTCAAACAAAACTCCTACATGTTGAAATTGAGAACATGAAATTCGACATTCACATATCTCAAACAATAAAAAGGTACACAAAAAACTAGACATGCTATATAGAAGCAAACAATTCCTAATCAAGAATATATAAGCTGCCATTGCTAGAACCCACTTGGTGTCTACACTGCTTTATGCCTCACCCATACTCACCAACTTAAATAAAACAGAATTAGGAAAACTAGAAACCTGCTATAATAAAACAGCAAAATTTGCTATTGATTCTTCTTACAGATCCCACTATTGCTTAGCCCTGAAGCAACCCACCTGGATAGAGTTACCCAGTCACTTATACTATACCCAGCTTATAATGGCTCATAGACTACTACACCAACCTGACAAGATCACTGCCTTCCAAAACTTACTACAACCTTATTCCAACAACCGTGTCTTATGCTTCACTAATAAATCACTACTACAAAATTCCAAACCCAATAATACTGCAGATACTCTTTACTCGTACCACATAGCCAAAACCTGGAATACCCTCCCTGAAACTATCAGATCCACAACCAACACTTCTTCTTCTTTCGGCTTTTCCCGGTTAGGGGTCGCCACAGCGGATCACATGTCCGCTCATGATTGGCAGTGGAATTTTACGGTGTTGAGTTGCCACCCCGGCGCCCAACCTCCACAGAAGGCACACACACGCACTCACACCTAGGGCCATTTTAGAGTGTCCAATCCACCTACAGCATGTCTTTGGGATGTGGGAGGAAAGCGAAGCACCCGGAGGAAACCCACATAACCACAGGGAGGACATGCAGACTCTGCACAGAAGGCACTCCAGCCGAGGATCAAACCAGGAAAATCCACAACCAACACTAAACACTTTAAAAAATACTCAGAAAACATCTATCTAATAATTGGACCTGTACATGCACCAGCCCTGCCTAGCTACTACTACTTCACCATGCAGCCCAGTCTTACTGCTCTATCCTGCTACTGCTTAACACCTATTCCATTTTTACCTTTACCTCTGTGGTTCTTATACCATCCCATCTAAAATTCCTCTCTTCTACTCCGATACTTACCCAGTACTTCTTCATACTACCTGATCTTTCTGTTCTACCCTACTACTGCCTGGCAGTTCTTCCATCTATCCTCTCCTTTTGCTGTTCTAATACTCAACTAACAGAGACACCAATTAACCCACTAACTAAATCAAATCCTAAATTTCTACTCTAACTTAGCCTAAGGATCAAATTCTTCTTTTTATCTCCCATTATATATGCTATTACCACTACAACTTTTGTTTAGACAAATAATTTTATGTGTATATGTATTCCTCTTTCATTTTTACCTCATACCTCTCAACTGTACAGATTTTCACAGAATGTCCATATTTTTTGCTCATATTTTTGGCCTATTTTTCATAAAATAGTTTTTCGGGCAAATTATTAGCAAGTCATTCAAGACTTCATATCCTTCAGAAATTTGATGCTAAAGCAAAATCTGTTATTGCATCAACATTCTAAATTTGTAAGAGCAATATTTAAAAATTGTCCCTATTTTTGTCTTTTGACCCCCCCCCCCATTATTTATGGCTTTGTCTAGATTTCTTGTTCTAAGACGTTGAGAAGTACTCTAAGTGTTAAGACTAGTATTATTTGTAACTGTATAAGATATGTTTTCAACAGTTATTCCAGTGTTATACCAGTGTAATTTGTGTCAAGTGATTGTGGAGTTTTTCTCCCCGGGCCTGTGCTGAACATGGGATTTATGCCCAGTCAGACTTTCCTGGTAAATAAATGTGAAATAAATAAAAATAAAACAAAAATATTACTCTAAGTTGACTTTTTCACTGTCTTCATCATTGTTTTCCTCCTCTAGCAACTAACAAGGCTTTTTTGGTAGATCAGTACAGGAGCCCTCCCATTAGTATATCATCTTATTGTAATCTTATATATTTTTTATTTTCCTTTTGACACTTGTTTGTTTTTTGATTATACTTCAGTGTCCCATGTCATACCACATTCACAAGTACACTGTCAGAGTTATTGTCACTGCTTCACATATGGTGAATGAATCCATTTTATGTTCTTTAATTAATGTTTGTTGTGTTCATTAATCACACCACTGATTTGTTTCACTGAATACACTGATAACATTACTTGATTTGTCCTATCTGGACATATTACAGTCAGCAGTGGGGCTGAATGAGTTCTGCATACTGGTCTGGTTTACTAACAAAACTAATATGTATATTTGTCCAGTTACACTCAGCACTGTAGCTACATATACCAGCCTTACTGACAGAAGTAGAACAGGAACACTGCACAAACCACCCCCAGCAACGGAACCATGTATTCTGCATTAATTACCAACAGCAGTGGCTTTGTACACTGCACTAGTTCCTGACAACACTGAAACTGTTAACACTGCACAAACCACCCCCAGCAACGGAACCATGTATTCTGCATTAATTACCAACAGCAGTGGCTTTGTACACTGCACTAGTTCCTGACAACACTGAAACTGTTAACACTGCACAAACCACCCCCAGCAACAGAACCATGTATTCTGCATTAAAATAGCAGTGGCTTTGTACACTGCACTAGTTCCTGACAACACTGAAACAGTTAACACTGCACAAACCACCCCCAGCAACGGAACCATGTATTCTGCATTAATTACCAATAGCAGTGGCTTTGTACACTGTACTAGTTCCTGACAACAATGAAACAGTTAACACTGCACTAATCACTAACAACAATGGAAATGTGTATACTCTACTAAATACTGACAACATTGGAACTATATACACAGTACTATAGATTGACCAAGTTTCTAAAAACATGGGAGTTTATCTTACACAAGACTTGTTACGTGCAACACTGCAAGCATATACACAGGTCCAGATAGTGACAGAACAGTAGTTGCACAGCTTTGTCCACCTGGCAAGTTTCTGACTGCACTGTAATAGTGTAAAAAGGACTAGTCAATGAAGGCAAGGTGCTATGTACAATGGTCAAAAGACAATGGAGATGTTTAAACTGGTCCTCTTAATGAAAATGCAAGCCATTATAATCAGACAGATTATTGTCAATAAGAAGCATACACCAAGCCAGTTAGTAAAAAGCACACACGCTCGCTGTCTTTCTCTCTCTAGATATATATATATATATATATATATATATATATATATATATATTTATATTATTTGGGCATTTATTGGTATTTATTTATTTTGGCTCCTTCTTGTAGCAGATGACTGTCTTTGGCAAGGCACACATCCTATTTTCTCCCAATTCCTCTGTCAATGTAGTTCCATAGACCATGATACTGTAAGCACTAGTGACTTGGTGATACTGTAAGCACTAGTGACTTGGTGATACTGTAAGCACTAGTGACTTGGTGATACAGGAAGAAAATCCAGAATGCCCATGGAAGAGGCATAGTGGAGTGAACTGCCTGGAGCATTACATACACTGCTCATGAAAAGGCTTTTTGCTCAGACCTATCCAACCCTGGCATATTTGAATATGTGCTAGTATGGCATGCAATGACACATGAGGGAACCACCTCTGTTCACACAGCAGCATGCGTCTTACTGATGCTTGCTAACATATTATACCAATCATCAAACTAAAAGGGTTGGCATAATGGTTAAGGTGTTTATCTCACAGACACAAGGTACAGGGTTTGATTCTCACATTTGAAGGGAAATTATCTAGGCTTAAAATGGCCTGCAAGGACAGCTAGCATAGTATTTACCTATGAACTTATAAGTTCATGCTAGTGCACTTATCAATAATATACAAATTACATTTTGTATTGCCAGTAATAGATCCATGTACACCAACTCTTATTTGACCTTAGTATATTACATGGGGTAATAAGAAAGTGGACCTGTACATACAACAGCTATTAATAGGACTTGTGGATTTCTTTTTAACTGGGCACATAGTACCACTCATAGACTTATATGCATGAGATCAGTCTGTACCAGTCATGTGTCTATGATTATCAGTGCATTTCCTGTCTGGCATGGGTCACATATGTCTGAGTATTAGGATGCTTTGTAACTCGTTCTGTGCATCTCAAGCTACTTAATGTCAATTCTAGATCACTGTAAAGTGAGATACTATCTCAGCATATCAGGGTATTCGGTGCT
The DNA here is from genome assembly GCF_019279795.1 of Protopterus annectens. NCBI lineage: Eukaryota > Metazoa > Chordata > Ceratodontiformes > Protopteridae > Protopterus > Protopterus annectens. The sequence continues at coordinate 729,519,641 of NC_056743.1, forward strand.
AGATATAGATCAATACATAAGGATACTTAGTGACTTACAGTGTGGATCTCTGTATATAATGTACTCAGCGTCAATGAAGGAAGTCTGTGTATTAGAGTGTTTAATGTCAAATATGGATCTTTGAATATTAGGGTACATAATATCAGTCCTGGATCACCACATAACAAGGTATTTAGTCATAGTGGTCTGCATACCAGAGAACTTAATATCTGTCATGGATCTCTGCATACTTGGATATTTAATCCCAGTCATAAATTTATGTACATTGCAATACTTAATGTCATGCAAGGATCTTTGGGTATTTGGTTACTCCAGCATAACACAGCACTTCTGCAATGGATCTTTGTATAGTGTCTTAGGATATTCTATACTGTAGTATTTAATCTCAGCTTTGAATTTCTGCTTACTGCAGTACTTAATTTGAGCCAAGGGTCTTTGTATCACACTGGGACATTTCATATTTGATTACTTAGTCTATTTTCAATTACACATTTCTGCAAATCAGAGTACTTACAGTCAATCACAAATCTCAATATGATGGGGAGCATGGTGTCAGTTAAGGATTTGTGTGCATTGAGGTAGGTAGGTCAGTATCAGTCATGGATCTAACAGCATCGGGCAGCTGATGATTGTTGTGATTGGGGGGGCAAGTAAACCATATCTTCCTGACATAAAAAAATCACTGTTATAATCACTACATCATGTCAGCTGTTAAATAGCAATATGAAGTACAATGGAAAATCCATCAGGAGCAAAAAGCAGTTAAAAACATACCAACCAAAATATAAGGCTACCTTCAGCATGATAGTACAGGGATAGAGTTTTAATCTATACTGCCAGTATTCTGAGTAATATTTAGTAGCTAGAATGATGGCATGTCCATTGTGGATGTGACTAAACAACAGATGGCTAGCTCAGCTTTTCTGTTAAGTGAACACTGGACAAGTGTCTCAATAAACATTGCAGCAGTTCACTGCTGCCCATAAGAGGGAATGTATACACTGCAAGCACCAAAAGACACTACAAGCACCAAAAGACACTACAGACACACAGACACCAACATCAAGGGAGAGGGGCCTTGTCAGCAGACATGGCAAAGTTTTAAAAATATATATCTTCCCTGCAGTGTGATTGCCTCAGAATTTTTGGTAATGTTCAGTTACTCAGCAACTGCCATTTGATGGGGGAAATAGTCAGTGATGGACAATGGGTGACCTCAAAGTGTGTAAGGTCTGCAAGAGGACAAAAAAATATATAGAACATTATCATACACTGACTGCAGTCTACTAATGTCCAATTTACAAGACAGAAATCACCCTGAATTTGTTGCACTGATTGTAGAAAGGAAGCCTAGGAACTGCTGTTTCAGAGACATGGTACACAAATAGTCTTGGCTGGACGTCAATATACCATGATACATAATATCCAGGATGGACAGACTAGAAAAATAATATCCATCTACGTTATTAAGTCATCGTAGTTAAGTTAAACAGGGAAAGGAAGAAACAGTATAGGCCACCTAGAAGATGCAAAATGGCATTGTACTTTGAGTAGGCATTAGTTAATATCCTCCAAAAGAAGACACTGAAAATGATAAAAGAATCCTTAGAAAAGCATAAAAAGGAAAGATACTGTTGTGTTCCCTCAATATATCAGAAGTTACACCTTTATTTGAAAAGCATCTTGGAGTAGAGCCATTCTTACTGTACTACAGGGGTATACTTGTGGTGCTACATCCCTGTCAGGAAGCATCAGTCCAGGAACAAGTACAGACAATGAGAGGACAGAGGGAAACTCAAATTTTAGTGGAGGTGGCCATCTGGGAAAGTCTGACCACCATGTGTACATGGCCGGCGTTAGGCATAGGCAAACTAGGCAACCACCTAGGGCACCGTACAGGCCGCCCTCATAAAGGGCGCAATTGTAATGTACAGGTGATTTCTGTTTTCTCCACTTCTCCTCCCGTTCTGTAGCATTTGCGCCCCCCCTCCCACTTCCATAATCTAAAGCATGACCTCTTCTCTGTTCACTGTGAGAGAGGGAGCTTTGAGCAGCCTATCTGTCCCTGGGGGAGTGATTTTAGCCTAGAAATTAGTAGTTTATTGGCCATTTTGGGCTAATTTCTATCTCTTTCATTTCCCTGCTATAAAACCCGCATTTGCAAGATTTTTGTGCTAGTATACAGCTCAGCAAGCTCCTGCCTGGTGCCCTGCAGAGTTCTACAGCAGCAGAGAGACAAAAAAGAGACTTTGGAGTGATTAAGTATCATTTTTCTGCATTTTCTTGCTGCCTTTAGCTAATTCCACCTAAAACGCAGATTTTCTAGAGTTTCTGTGATTTAAAAAGCTTGTTTCAGCTACATATTGTACTTATTTTACTGCCTGCGCTTTAACAAATTTGTTTTTGTGTTTAAATTACTTATTTAACTGTTGTAGGCTACACACTCAAGTGTGATAGCCATTTCTGTGCATTTAAAGTGTTTTTTTTTTATTGTATCTGCTTTATTTTCTGAAAAAAAATATATACTTGTTTTCCCACCTTTCTAAGCTAGTTTAGTCCAGTTTTCAGGTTAGGGCTTTGTGTTTGCCCATACCTTACTTGGACAGAAGGAAGTTTCTCTGTTAACTATGAGAGAGGGAGCTTTGAAGCAGTCTATCTGTCCCTGGAGGAGTGGTTTCAGCCCAGAAATTAGTAGTTTATTGGCCATTTTGGGATAATTTCTATCTCTTTCATTTCCCTGCTATAAAACCTGCATTTGCACGGTTTTGCACGCCGGGCAGCGCCATTTAGCTAGGGTATAACTATTCTCAGCTCCACAAAGTCTACTCTTCAATTTTTCCCTTGGAACTAGACAAACTTTCAACTTCACCACTCATATCATTCACTTCTCATCCCGGCACTTGCCCAAAACTCATAGCAAGCACTAATAAACCTTAGCACTAGACCCCCCTATACTGTAGAGAAGGACAAGGCTCTCTATTCGACCTTACCAGCCAGTCAGTAAAACAGTTCACTGTACCTATCCAGGATATCCAAAGGGCAGTTTCAGGTGTACTCTCCAGTCCAACTGGTGAATCTGGGCATTTTGAGGCAATGTTACAATTGTCTCATGTACACAGACAACCCTCTCCTCCTTCCACCAAACACTAATACATGCGAGAGATGCAATTATACAGCCAAACTGGAGGCTAAGCTCTCTCAACCCAAGACTGAACCAGGCAGTCAAGAGAAGAAGGGAATTACTTGCATCACACCACCAGTTTCACACAGATGTATGAAACCAGCACTGGCAAAAAAACACACATAAATACACAAAAACATACTTGGAGGCTCTAAATAAAAATCTGCAAAAGCAACAGAGACCTCCAAAGCAGACATCCTAGCAACTTCCACCCCCCAACACAAACCATGAAACACATACTTCACAAAACCATTGTGCCACACAATCACAGCCCTTAAGGCAAAATAACGTATCCAACACACTAGTAATAGGTGACTCTATAGTCAGGCACACTGATGTCCCACTCACTAGGCTGAACAAGGAGAAGGTTACTGTTAGTTGCCTGTCAGGTGCCAGGATCCTCCACATAACACAAGCACTCAGGTCACTCCAGAACAAGTACAAATATGACTCTGTCATTGTCCATGTTGGTGTGAATGACCTGAGCCGTACCACCCTGGACTACATGAAAAGAGACATGGAGGAGCTCTCTGATCACGTAGCCCAGGCCAGTAGGACCCTGACCCTGAGTAGCATCCTGCCCTCACCAAGAATGATACCACGGTATACAGGAAAAAATTATCAATTTCAACAATTGGCTAAGCTTCTGGTGTCATTCAAAGGGGATCCAGTGTCTGTCAGCCTGAGATGACATGCACGACAAGCCACGCTGCTTTACTAGAGATGGCTTGCACCTGTCACCCTTAGGCTTTCAAATACTGGCCAAGGCTCTTGCCACCCCCATAGTGCCTTTTTTAGCCAAGGCTCAAAAGACAAACCCACTGTCGTAAATAGCAGCAGTAACAAAAAACTGAGGGTAATGCTGCTCAATGCCAGAAGTCTAAACCTCAAAATGCATGCACTCAAGGCACTCCTCAGTATGGAGAAAATTGATATATGTGCAGTAACAGAAACCTGGTTTAAGGCTCCAGAGAGTACCCCAGCACTACCAGGCTACAACTCATACCATACATTTTGGCCACAAAACCCAGACCGAAATACAAAAGGTGGGGGAGTATCCATATTCATCAAGGATACTCACACCTCCAGGTTAGTGGCACAGCACGATGCTTCAGAGATCATCCACGTGCAACTAACAATGGGCAAAACTGCTATTCAAATTATAGCTTGCTACAGATCACCCACCATGTCCCACGACCCCCACTCAGCATTCCTGGTCCTACCAAACACCCTGATATTGGGTGATTTCAATTACCCAAACATTAACTGGGAGAACTACTCAAGTACGAACTCCCTTGCCCAACATTTCCTAGAATTTATAAACTCAAATGCCCTGGATCAACTGGTCAACACCCCCACCAGAGGTGACAACATATTGGACCGGGTCATCACCAACATGGGCGACCAGTTTTCCACACTGGAGGACAACCCCTCGCTGGTTAGATCTGACCATAAATGAATCCCTCTGGATATCCACATTCCGCCACCACCCCCTAGTCAAAGAAACCACCGTGAAAAACTTTTCAAAAGCAAACTTCACATTACTTAAGACTGACGTGGGAAGTTTCAAAGCCCCCATGCTAAAGGATAACACTGTCCAAGCTGCAAAATCCTTTACTAATGCACTCTACGGGCACCTACAAGAATGCATGGATCATGCTATTTCAAACAAAACTAATACCCACTCCTCCAAGAAAAGGAAACCAGTCTTGTGGACCCCTGCCATAAACAAGCTATACAATAGAAGGAGGAAACTAGTACAGAAAAGATTAAAATCCCAAGAAGGGAAGACATCCCTGATCAGTATCAGCAAGAAACTATGTTCCCTCATAAAATCATCCAAGGCTAGCTTCGAAAAAAATTGCCATGGACTCCAAAGATAACCACAAGGCATTATTTAGCTATGTCAAGAATCTAAGTGGCAATTCTCAGATCTGCTTGCAGTTAGTGCAGAATGGCATGAAATACACTGAACCGACTGATATAGCCAACATCCTGGCAGACAGGTTCAGTGCAAACTTCACCCCCTCTCACCCCCAAAAGAATGTAGTGCCCCTGAAATCACAGACACTCAGGTTAAAACAGCCCTCTCCAAAGCCAAAAACACAGCATCAATGGGACCGGACGGTGTCCCAGGCTGCGTCCTACACAAGCTCAAAGATGAACTAACCCCTCACCTAAACACACCGTTTAAACTCAGCCTCTCCCCAGGCTACATGCCCACAGAGTGGTGCATAGCAATGGTTATTCCGCTCCATAAAGGTGGGGCCACAACGAACCCCGGGAACTACCACCCTACAAGCCTGACTAGCTTGGTCTGCAAAGCTATGGAGTGCATCATCATGGATCTCATTAACAGAGACATTGGAAACCTCCAAACACTGGACCCTACCCAGTTTGGCTTTGTTAAGGGCAGATCATGCCTCCTAAACCTGGTGGACTTCCTTGAGACAGATACCAAGGCTATAGACAAGGGAAAGGTGGTCCACACAGCCTACATAGACCTCGCAAAGGCCTTCGACACCATTCCCCACTCAGGTATTATAGACAAGCTCACCAGCCTGAACATAAACCCCTACGTCATGATATGGGTTGCTAATTGGCTCACAGACAGAACCCACATGGTAAGAGTTGCAGGAGCTAGGTCTGACTCTAAACCGGTTAAAAGTGGCGTTCCCAGGGCTCAGTCCTAGGACCCCTCCTATTCGGCATATACTTCTCAGAGGTACAGTCAAGCACAGGAGGACTATGGCTGACCAAGTTCGCAGACGACTGCAAATTAGGGGCTATAACTGACTCTCCGGCTGACACAGACATCCTCCAAAAGGGTCTCACTGAGACAGATACCTGGTGTCAAAACCATGACCTCAAGCTAAATGTCAAAAAGTGCATAGTCATCTCCTTTGGAAAAAACAAAGTACCCACAAACTACCACATAGGTGGTAGCCCCCTAAATACAGAAGACGTAATAAGGGATCTGGGAACTCAAGTAGATAGTAACCTCTCATTTGATAATCACATTGCCAAAGTGTTTAAAAAATCCTTCTATGTGGCCCACCTAATCACAAAAGGGTTTGCATCCGGATCGAAAGAGGTCATTGGGCCCCTCTACGCATCACTTATCAGACCCGTCATAGAGTACAATGCCCCATTTGGGATGTACCTTACAAGATATCTGCAACAACTGAAAAGACCACAGAAGTTCCTCAGCAAGAGGATCACTGGCCTCAAGCAGATGCCCTATGCAGCTCAAATGAAGAAACTCCAGCTGTACTCGGTTGCATACCGCCTACTCAGAGGTGATCTCTGCCTGACATACAAGGCCATGTCCAACCCAGAATTGATGGACATGCTTCACCTAAAAAAAAAACATATCCCCTCAAGCCACATGCTCCAGGGATCTAAACCTCACCACAACAATAAATAGGACATGCTGGGGGGATAGATTCCTGTCCCAGTGACTTCCCATTCTCTGGAACAAGATTCCAATCTACATTAGGCAGAGCTCTTCATTAACCCTCTTCAAGAGAAACCTTGACGAGTGGATGGGAAACAGAAAGTTTACCTCGGGGATCACTTCAATGGCTCTGCTGGACAGAGGCACAGGGAACTAATCTTAGGGGGCGGCAAAAGCCAACACATTCCGGCTAGGCTTATAAATGCCTTCGGGCAGATAGCCTAGTACCTACTTATGAACCTATGAACCTCACAGCACAGAGCACGGCCCCCTATTGTATTCTTCCATTCCCTCCCCCCTGCATCTGTGATCAGTCAGTAACTAACTGGCTACTATTCTTGTGCTTTATTTAAAGCATCCAGTCAGTGATGCTTTCATACCACTGACATCCCTGGCATGAGTTTCTGTCTGCTGAGGCTGATGGGGAAAATATGTAGTATTGTGCCCATCAAGGCGTTGCTTGGTCTTGTCCAGCTGTGGACTAACGCTAATAAGAAGCATCGAAGTGGGACTCAGAATGAAATTTTAGGGCTTTGGGTGGGGGGGTGTCTTGTCTTTCCCTTTGTTTACAGAAAGCAGACAGTCTATCTTGGCGCAGTGATTTTTTTCTTTTATACTTATTGACATGAAAAGTCAAATTGTAGAAGAGGCATTTGCAAAGCTAGGTAGTGGCGCAGGCACCCATAACCATGTTTATAATTGCTGATCATTTCTTGGGTGGGCACTACATCTTAAACCTTTCTGTTTTTGAGTTGGTCTTACTGGTGTTGTGGAATTGGTACAAGGCTTTTGAGCTGTATGAGCTCCGGAATCTTCGGCTGGTTTCAGTTGTGTTGAGCACTTCCTTTTATGCCCTTTGTTTCTTCTGTGCTTTTAACTTGAGTAACAGTTTAATGTTTTCAGACCCTTCCTTTCAGTACATTCCCAGGTTTTCTAATCCCATCATCTGTTTTTCACATGCACGTGATTGCAGGTACGGTGGAAGAAGTAAAGTGGGAAATCAGGCAGTTTTAAGAGTGGTGCAAGTAACTTTCGCCCCCCCCGCCCATTTGTTTTGGGAGTCAAGTTTACAACTTACAAATTTCAGTGCATATATTTCTGCGATTAGCATTAAAAGCATTTTATATATTATAATACACACACACAAACACATACATACATAAATATATATATATATATATATATATATATATATATATATATATATACACACACACACACACACACCCACAACACAGATATATGTATGTGTGTCTGTGTATACATGTATGTACATACTTGTATTGTAGTACATGTATTTCACAAGTTGTATTGATCAGATATTATGCTTTTGAATGAGAGCTACTTAGTAGGCCCAAAATGTCTGAACTGTAATGAAGTCCAGATGAGTTGTTATATCCGTGATAGTAAATAAAGTACAATAATCTAAATACATTTTCCTTTCCCAGGCTTTAATGTCTGATTCTAATCTAACAGCATTGGTAGCAATTATCAGGGCACTTACAATTATGTAAAAATAAAAATGAAAACATAAGTAAATAAATGTGCAATGTACTGTAGTACCTATAAACAGTGAAAAGAAAGGTGAATTGATCATTACTGTCATTTTACTTTTCCAGAATTGGTTATCACATCACCTCTGTGTTGCAACCTATTATCATACTTGCAAAGGTTTTACAGACTTGAATAGATGAGCTGCCTTTTGTACATTAAAAAATGTCTTTGGTAAAATGTATAATTTATGTGAATTACTGATTTTGATGTATCAAGGGCGGCCACGGTAGTGCAGTGGTTAGCGTTGTCACCTCACAAGAGGTTCTCCGGTTTGATCCTCGGCGGGGGTGCCTTCTGTGCGGAGTCTGCATGTCCTCCCTGTGGTTACATGGGTTTCCTCCGTGTGCTTCGGTTTCCTCCCACATCCTAAAGACATGCTGTAGGTGGATTGGACACTAAATTGGCCCTAGGTGTGAGTGCACCTTCCGTCGAAGGTTGGGCGCCGGGCTGGCAACTCGACCCCATAAAACTCCACTGCCAATTATGAGCAGATTGTGGTGACCCCTAACCAGGAAAAGCCAGAAGAAGAAGCAGACAGTTTAAAAATGCATTGTGTTAATCTCATAATCTTGAGGAAACTTCTAAAATGCCAGAGGTATTATTTTAGGAGTGTGTATCTGCCATGAAAGCAGGTGTGTCTGAACTCTTGTGCCCAAGTGAGACAAAACACCGAGGCTGTATGTAAACTAGGGGAAGTAATACTGGACTCCATAGAGATGGTAGAATGGGCATTCCAGAGGAGCACAACTGGAACTTGACCTTTGCTTCCTGCTGGATGAAAGCTGGCATCATGGTGTAAAGAGATCTGTATTGTTACTCTCAAAGGGTCTATTTTTAACTTACTGATAGAGCCCAGTTTAGATCTTTAAAAAGTATGTGATGCAAGGGGTCCTTAGAAGAACCGATATAAAAGGACGCCACACATAATGCTTTGCAATGCACTTGGAAGTTAATCCACCAAATCCACGCTATACGCGCACTCTTTTTGACACCTGGGACTTTGGCTTGTTATGTCACCCTGCTGTTCTCACGCTAGTGTTTGGTTTGGAATCCTCAGCATCATTTACTGGCACATCAGAAGGGAATCACTGTACCTTCAGGAGCGTCCCCTCCCCATTGAGTGCCATGTCCATTACCACTCAGACTAAGATGAGCTGTTTTAATGGTGGGGGGTCTGATGGTGGGGTCCTAGAAAAAGTGAAAAGCGAGACAAATTGCTTTTTAAAATTTTTTTGCATGTTGAGGTTTGGGGTAGCAGGTGCAGGTTTGCAGATGGAGAGTGGGAGCTGAACAGGTATGTCGCGTGTCAACACCATTCACTTCTCCAAGCTTTCACCTGGTTGAGGAGCTATAGGTCCTTGAATTTTTTTTTCTGAACACTGAAGACGCTTCAAAATGCAAAACATTTTCAGAGATTGATTTGAAATGGCACATGATTACAAAAAAGCAGCCAGTCTGATTCTGGGACATGTTTTATGATAGGAACAATGCTGATGAATATGCACCCATCTACTCAAGGCACACACAAAGGTTTACCTCATAGCACTCAACAAATCAAGGACAAATCTCTAAGAATCAGGGACAAATCCAGAAATAACCAGGTGCACTTCTAAAATATAATCGCCATCAACTTCAGACAGTGACAGAATAAGAGAAAGTGAATTTAATATAGTCATTAATTCTAAAGTGTACTTCACCAGCTTTTCTCCAAAAGTCACCAGTTTTGGAGGGATTAAGAGGCCATAACTAAAATCTGAGTCAAAATTAGGAAGGTATGATTTACCACCATTGTGGCTCATCCTGAAGTAATTTGATCTCAATGTATCAATACAGGGAGGATGCAGCAGTCCACTGATGCTCCAAAGCCAATTGTCTAGCCAGTTATGATGTGCACATGTGGTGCACACTCAGACACGTGCATAGCCCTGTATAAACCACAACTGAGTTTTGAAAAGCTGGTGATCAAACCCAGGCATGTTTATATCACCCAAGGGGTCAGAAATAAAGTTGGATTTAATGAGGCTGGGGGATCTGTGATGATCATATCTCGCAACAATCACCGATTTGAGGGACATCTCTGATTTTGGCTCAAGCATTTGATTTGTCCCTCCTAATCCTTCTTTAAACTGATGATTTGAAGATAAAAGGGCATGGAATAATTAAAATTACAGACTTATTTTGCTTCATAAAATGCACGTCAATTCACATTCATTTTTTTTCCTGCCAACTTTTCAAGTTAACAATACTCTCAGATGTACAGATTTTCGCAGAATGTCCAGATTTTTGCCTCACATGTTTGGTCTGTTTTTCATAAAATGATGGTTCTGGCAAATTAGTGGCAAATCATCAAAGACTGAAGTTAGAAAATAATGAGACATTTGAGTCTCAGACTTCATACCCTACAGAAGATTAATTCTATCAACATTCTAATCCTGCAAGAGCCAGGTTTAAAAAATGCCCCTATCTTTGGGCCATTGTCCCATTTTTATCTATGGCTTTGTCCATCTTTCTTGCTCTTAGAGGGTGAGAGACACAGTATGATTACAGGACTAATATTTTAAACCGTGTCTCTTATTAGCCCCTGATTATTTCTGGATTTATCTCTTGATTTAGGATATAAATGGTTGAGAGCTGTGATGAACATTTTCTGAGATGCTCATTCCAGAGACATTCTAAATAACATAGACCTGAATTGCCATTCCTGATGGAAATAATACTTTGTGTGCCAGCCATGAAGACTTCCCATAATTTACAGAAAGCCCTTTAGCTAGACTTAGGTTTATTCTCACAACTGTATATGTTGGCCTTCACCCACCTTGTACAAACAAAATGTACACATCTCTTTCCAATAGTAATACTCTTTAAAATTGAAAGAACTGGAGTGCCTTTGGTGGGAGTGACCCATCTGTGGGCATGGCACAAATAGGGGTGTTCCTTAAGTATGGTGTGGGTGGAGTTAAGTGGCACCACAGCAGTACTTCGCCTAGGGCACCGTTTCAGCTAAGGCCAGTCCTGCATGTGTATGGTATATAAGTATTGCTTTAAATGTGCAAAGTCCTGGACTTGTTGAAACTGCTTCGTCAGCATGGTAGGGTACCTCAGTAAGGACTGTCACATAAGATGGAAACTGACACAAACAGAAGACATGTTGTGACTGAGCACAGAGGCAACATAGTCTATAACAGCCTAAAGCGAAAAAAAAAAAAAAAAACGAAACACAATGCACCATTCTCTTCTAGGAATGACATATAAGTTTGTTGGAAGAAATGGAAGTCATGCTGGACATCTAAGGAAACTCAAAAAGAAGAGGAAATAATTACATTGATTAAAGCAGATTAAAAAATGTGAAAAGTAATCAGAAAGCAAAAGTTTAAATTTACAAAAGATCTGCAAGTGCAATTAAGAATGCAGAGACAAAGTATTTATAGATATACTAATGAGTGAGGGCAGGACACAGAAGCAAAACTACGATTTAACAAAAGTTAAGTAAACTGGACAAAAGCAGTTCTGAAGGGCTAGAAGTAGTGAGCAGCTATTTCTCGTTTTTTTTTATAAAAGAGGATGAATGGAAAATACCTAAATCAAAAAGCAGAAATGTTCTGAATTGTGTATGTGATTGGGGGAACTGATCCAAGCCTTTTCACATAAGAAATGATAAAGATAGTCAGGGTGTAAAGGTTTCAGACTGAAGCTACCAGAGAGAGAGAGAGAGAGAGAAAAGAAACGGAGACAGAATCTGTAATCTGAGTGAAAAAAACGAGGACTGCTGTGAAAACTGTGTTTTAACATTTGCTTAAAGACTAGGGTAGTTACTGTAGCTGCTGTCTTTGGAAGGAGTGATGATGAGATGAGAGAAAAAATGTTCTGTGCTGTAGCTAAAGTCTTGCCAAACCAAACCGAAATAGGCTGTATAACACCTTTATTAATATTTCCTGACTCTACGATTCTATGCTGAAATGAATGCACTTGTATGAAAGGACTGTATAATCACTAATTGCTAAAATGTTTTGTTTCTTCCCTTTTATGTGCTGAGAACTGTGGGCCTGCAGGTTCTTCAAGAAGCAAAAAGTTTGTGTTGTAATGTCTATAATGTTGAAAAGAAGCAGTTTGAAGTTTCCTGTCACACTAATAAAGCCACCTAGGTTTCTGTCTGGAATGCTACAATAAAGCACTTTTAGTATCTCAGTTTTCCTGTTTGTCGTGCTGAATTGTAGCAAACCAAGTTTCTCTCTGACATACTGAAGTGAAGCACTTTGAGTACTCCTGCCCGAAAAAAAAAAACAATCGTGCTCTGCACCTCTGAATAAAATTACTCTGCACTGTTTAAAGTTCTTGAACTTCTGTTTTACTTGTAGTGAGTGAATTAGAAGGTTATTGACAGAACTTTGTCACATATGATTGAGATGGTGGGAACTATTAAAATAAACCCATTCTCTGGTCTTGCAATGAATGGTTATTTTGAATGTACTCATGGGCTGTATGAATTGTGAATTAAACTGCATGCTGCAAGTAGCTATATAGGCTGTCAAAACACTGCCATTATGCAAGAACCATATAACATAGAAGTCTGTTCAACAGGACAGCATTCAACATATGGAAGCCCTTCTTGGTTGTCGTGTGGAGCATTTTTTTTGTTTGCTTTGTTTTACAAAGAATGTAGAGGAAAAGCAGAGGGCTATTCAAAACCTGCAGGGCGAGCCCTGGACTTTGAAGAAACATCAATGACAGATTCAGGAAGCACAACAGTCTGAAGCACATGATTAGAGTCAGACGTTTCCCACAGAAAATGAGCCCCCTCTGATTTTGTCAAAGTCTACTCATTAGCTTTTGAGAGGAGAGTGAAAGGAAGGATGACTACCATATAGACTGGGCTAGTGGCTTCACTTTTAAGCAGGGCGTCCCAAAAGGTGTACTTCATCTTGGAGGTGCAACAAGCCAATAATTACATAAACTAAAGGAAGAGGTACTCATCTGCTTGGAGGCAAAGCCAGGAGTACAGACCTCTCAAATGTCACTATTTTGAAAGAATATTCCTATTTTCAGGTGTGATTTACCCCTGCACAAGATGTACCTATTTTTGGAGGTATAGCCATATTTCAAGCCTTGATTTACTCCACACAACTTTCTGAATCCTTCTCATTACATATGACTTTTGTACCTATTACACAGAAAAGGACAGCCCATATCTCCCTTTTCAGAAACAAAAGTAAATGACGTAGTATGGTAGAATTTTGCAACTGAGTTCATTAAAGTCCACAGAAGTTACACTGTCTACTTGATAATGTGCTTATATTTTTCCATCATTTTTGTCATGCTCCGTTTTTTAAACTTGGGCTTCTGAGTAGTATCCCACATTCCTACTGGAAGCAGGAAGAGTTATGTTCGATTTGGCATTCAACGTTTATATAAATTACTTGTCCAGATTTTTGGCAGGATATACCTGCTTTTCAAGAGCCTTTGTTCCCGTTTTCATTTTCTGCACGTTAAAAGGCATGGAGTAGCACTGGCCCAAAGGTTTCATACATTAATTTATACCTATTTATTTATTTATTTTGTTTTATTCTACATTTCTTTACCAGGAAATTCCAGCTGGACATGTGTCCTTTTTCAGTGGAGACTTGGGGAGAAAAGCTCCAATGTCATAAAGTAACATATGTAAAGTACACCATAACAATAGAAATAGTAGGAAATATAACATATGTAAAATACATTATAACAAAAATAGTAGGAAATATAACAATGTTGTACATATAATACATTGAAAGAATTTTAGTTACATTTAAAGTACTGAGGATTGAACAATGCCAATATTTAAGATAAGGAGACACCAAGTTAGACATTTGTGGTGATAATTATTTACATAGCATTATGAGCAGTCAGTGCAAGAGGTGGCCACGGTGGTGCAGCGGTTAGCGTTGCCACCTCACAGCAAGAGGTTCTCCGGTTCGATCCTCGGCTGGGGTGCCTTCTGTGCGGAGTCTGCATGTCCTCCCTGTGGTTGCATGGGTTTCCTCCCACATTCCAAAGACATGCTGTAGGTGGATTGGACACTCTAAATTGGCCCTAGGTGTGAGTGCGTGCATGTGTGTGCCTTCTGAGGAAGGTTGGGCGCTGGGCTGGCAACTTGACACCGTAAAACTCCACTGCCAGTCATGAGTGGACAGGTGATCTGCTATGGCGACCCCTAACTGGGAGAAAGCCGAATGAAGAAGAAGATGAGCAGTCAGTGCAAACCATCCTGTACCCAAATGTACTCCTACTGAGAAAATGGTTCAACTACTTCACAGCTGAAATGCTATTTTGTAGTTCCCTTGAAACACTGAGTCAATGTGCTGGGGTAAAGCACAACCTTCTGTAGAAGGTCATTCTAGGTAGAGATATTCTACAGTTTATGCATTTGTGGACATAAATAAATGGTGGATTCCAAAGGTCCACAGAAGGTGGGAAGAAATGGAGAGAAAAGTCTATCTTTTTTCATAAATAGATGTAGACAATGTCAGGATGACCATAAATAGACACCACCCTACCTTTAACAGAGGATGGCTCAAGCCTATCGGGATCTGGGTCTGAAGACAGTGGTAGAAATAAGGGCTTGAAATACTCGAATACATTAATTTTTAGAAAGTACAGTGGGAGGATCCCACTTTAAGTGAAGCCACGTACAATGCTCAGAAAGTAAATGAAGAAGCCATATTGCCGAACCAACCTCTTAACAGCTTGCGTGTATTGAATCAGGCCACTTACAGGGTACACAAAAAAGAGGAAGACATAGTGAAGCAGCTATTAGCGCCTCATGTTTTTTTTTTTGAGAAAGAATACCAAAGCTGACACATTCTGCTGAAATTCTGTTGTGCTTCTAGTCCCTGTTCTTGTGCTTCCTTACAAACAGCAGTCACTAGCCTTCTTTCCTGCATCTTAGTTACATAAAGTAGCTCAAACAGATTAAATCCTGTGGCTGACTGGAGTACAGCCCTAACAGCAGGAAGTAGGAGTAGGCTAGTACAAGGGGCATTTTTTCAATAATTGTATTTATTGGGGGGGGGGGGGGCAAGCAACACAAAATATTTCAATAGCTGAAAAAACCCTGGTCAGAAGAACCTTTTTAGGATCAGTTCATTAATTTTTTTTCTCTCCCTAGGTGACTGTCCAACATTACTGTGTATGTCCCAGCTTTATTACTGTCTCAAAAATGTCCAGTAAGATTAGAAAAGAAATTTGCATTGTAAAGTAGTGCTGAGGAAACAGGAAGCACTGATGATTTTGAAATATAGCACATCTCACCCTAATGGAATGAATGCTGAATTACAATGGAAGTATCTGATTTAATTATTTAACTTTTAATGTGGATTGGTCAGGTTTAATTGGCATGCTTCTTATAATATTTAAGTTGTTGGATTTCTTTTCTTTTGCAATACCCTGAAGGCACTTCTGTCTAGGTGACTATTGTTAAACAATGTGTGCTGAAATTTATAAAGTTGTTTCTGCTAATGAGACAGCCTACTACCCGAATGATGACTGTCATTAGGGCTGTACTCCAGTCGGCCAGAGGATTCACTCTGTTTGAGCTACTTCATGTAAAACACCTCAGCTATCCATTACACTTAGTTGATGAAATGTGAGAACAAGAAGCTGTGCCTCTCACAACAGTTCGAGAACATGTACCTGAGATGTAGGAAAGAAGGCCACTGGTTCTGCTGTTTTTTTCAGGAAGCACATGGAGCAGGCACAGGAAACACAACATAATTAGAGCAGAATGTTAAAGTGAAGATCTTTCACCAAGAGGATACGGTGCTACTCCTTTTACTCATAGTGGGAAACAATCCCTAATGCAAACTAAGACCTATACAAGAGAAACTGGGGAAGTAAACTACAACATTAGATAACCTGACAAGAAAACAAGAACAAGTATATCATGTTAATATGCCGAAACCATAGGCAGACCAGGAAGTTCCTAAGTTCTGGATCAAGCCAAGACAGAGAGCCTATTCTATAAATGCAGACAACTGAAACCTTATTAATTCAAAAACAGAGAGAGGTTAATACATTTGGAGAACTGATCTGACTAAATCTGATGATGTCTAAGATCCCCAAAGCCAGAAGGAACGCTAGCAGTAAAAAAATACAGAAAATGTTAGAGAATCTCACAGTGTCTGCAACCGAGTACTAATGACACCAAAGCAAGACTGCACCATTATGTTTTACAATGACTCTTGTAAAATTAAAGCCATCTCAAAAGTTGATACCTACACCCTGACAAGGGTAGAAATGTTGAAAAATGACTGGGAAAAGCCCTGCACCAGACTACCCTAAACCTAATGAAGTGTTGCTGGCAAATTTACTTAACCAAACAGGGTAAGAAAAAATACCTTCTTCAATGCAGATTGGCTGTTTCAATAGAAGATATTACCTTTTTGGCCTACATGGAGTCTCAGTCATGTTGCACAAGTTAAAGGACAATGCCCTAAAACTCCAGAAGGTATGCTGCTGCATAATTTAACAATGTCACAATCTATACAGAAGACCAAGAAACACACATTTCCAAGGTTCAAGCCATTCAAAATTCCATCTGGACAAAAGGTTTGATGGCTAACCCCATCAAGCACACCATGGTATTGCTGAAGCCAAATACCCAAGTCAGACCCTAGGAAGGGGCATGAACTTATTACAGTCGAGTGCACCTCCAAGCATTTCTGCAGTTACCTCAAATATTGCTTGTTCATATCTGCATTATCAATTCCAAAACCATGCTACATACAAGGAATCAGAAGATTTCATCTTAAAGCATACATAATGACAAACGCAACTGTATTAATATTTGACATCTGTCTAATCCGGCTAAAGAGATATAGAACATTATTTGTATACTGTTTATTTATATTATAACAATTTTCATATTTTTCTAAATATCTCAACATTGAAGTAACACAGAAAGAACTACCTAGCCTCATATGAAAGCTCACAGCTGTATGAAGAAAATCCTGCTGGCAGTATGTGCCTTGATTGAATGGTTACTAAGATATCATAGGCTGTTTATATAAAATTAATAATTAATATCACTCCCTTTACTTTGGCTTATAAAATCTAGTTTAAAGCATCAAACTGAATGAATGCAGCTACTGTAAAGATTAATTTATCCTGAATAGTTTGTCATTTACAGTTTTCTAGTAACATTTATGGTTCCAGAGATTTGAACATTTGTTGAAACTGTAACGTGATAACTTCATTTTTTTTAAGGATCAAGCCATGGAAGTTAACAGTACACACTCAAAAGAGCTGTACTTGGGGGAACGAGTTAAACATCAGGAAGGAACGCTGAATCCATATGGAATTGGCTTAGACTACATACTGAAAAAGCAAGCCCAGGCATTCTTAAGGTTTGGCAGTTACTAAAAATAGTTCATTCTACCCTTTGCAACCCTAGCTTGCATACTGACAGACCTACTAACTAAACCAAGGGTTTCCATACAGGTTCAGTGATCCGATGCAGCTAAGCCTTTTGTTTCAGAGTGTATTGTGTGCACAGCCCATATCAATCATCACCAGTTTTAGTAAGGAAATCATATAGCAGGATGAACATCTGAGGCAGGAATAAGGAATGTGTTACCTAGGAAATTCAAGAGTACCACATCTGTTACATAATCTGAAAATTCTTATCACAAAAGGACTAAATATGCTACAGTTGAGAAGGAATGTCTACCCATAAAATGTGTCATCACTACACTGTAGTATTACTTCCTGGATAATCAGCCTGTTCAAGTCATATCAAGCAGATGGCCTCTTCAGACAGCATGCTTTGATGACATGAGTTGCCTGACCCCATGGGTCTGAGCTGGGGAGGGATGTATAACACAGTACTGTAATTGCTCCATCATCACTGCTATAGAGCTCTGATCACCACTATATAGCTCCTAATTTTCTGGGATGCAATTAGCCAG
This sequence comes from Protopterus annectens, assembly GCF_019279795.1. Taxonomy (NCBI): domain Eukaryota; kingdom Metazoa; phylum Chordata; order Ceratodontiformes; family Protopteridae; genus Protopterus; species Protopterus annectens. The sequence goes on from NC_056743.1 coordinate 729,537,768, forward strand.
TACTACCTTACAAAGGAGGTTGTGTGTCTTTCGGCTTTTCCCGGTTAGGGATCGCCACAGCGGAACTCCTGTCCGCTAATGATTGGTAGTTGATTTTTACGTGCCGAGTTACCAGCCCTAATGCACAACCTTCAACGAAGGTACGCCCAACCACGCTTGTCTCCACGCAGAAGACGCTCTAGCTGAGAATCGAACCGGACAGCGTCTTACTGTGAGGCAACAACACTACTGCAGCACCACCACCGCGGGTTACCTTACAAAGGAGGTTAGAACCTCAAAATGCTTTGTGCAATTTGAAATGTAGTGACCTAAAAAAATGGCATTGCCAGAGAACTTTCTGGAAGCTAGTTAGGTTGTAAAGGTTTAAAAAAGAAACTAGTAGAAAGACAGAGAGAGAGAGAGAGAGACACACACACACACACACACACACACACACACACACACACACACAAGACAGAGCGTGTATAACTGGAGGATATAGAAAGATTGCTACTGTGAAAACTGTGAGTTTTGTTTAAGCTTAATGAAAAAAAAAACGGACTCCTGTTTTAAAACAGTTCTGGCTGCTACATTTAGAAGAAGCTGATCCAAACTGAAAATTTCAGTATGTAGTTCATGCACAGCTGTTAAGAGAGTCTAGAAGTTGTACAAGATGACTAAAAAACACTTTTGGTACTATTTTATGGCTGAAAGGTACTCTGTTGAAACATGAATTGGTTTTAAAGGTCTGTATAAACATTGATCCAAGTGTACAAAACTAATAGGCTGTGTTCTTGATTTTCTAGCTTGTGTGCTGCAAACTTTGGACTTACAGGCATTACATCAATAAAAAATGTGTGCTATTTTACCTTTGTGTCTGTTGTGCTGTAAACAATCAGTTTATGTTTCCCATTTGTAATACTGAAATGAAGCAGTCTGAGTTTCTGTCTGAAATGCTGAAGTGACATAGTATGAGTTTCTTGCCTGATAAAATCCCATCTTGCTCAGTGAGTCAGAATAAAAGCTAAACCACACTTGCACTGTTTAAAGTACTTGTCTGAACTGTACACAACCTGTTATTAAATGAACTTTGTCACAACAGATGCTCACACTTTACCTTAGCGTGATGCAGTCAGTTCTTGTATATATCAAGGTATGTATACATAATAGCTAGTTTAGGACGGGTTATGGAGTATTTAGTCAAAGACACGGCTGCACAACTGTTAGTGTATGACTAGGACAATTTTAATATGTGTCTATAACTGGTAGGCCTTATCTTAAGAGGGACCCAAGTTTGCTAAATTGCAGGCAGAAAACATAGAGTTACTGTGTTTAACCAGTGACATAGGAATATGGACCAGATGGTGAGTGGATAGTCTAAGACTCCACTGTCAAGATCTCCAAATATTAGTGTCAGACAAAGATAAGGTAGTAAAAATGTTTATTCACTAAGCATAATTGTATGAAACTGAAGTAGTGGATGAATTCAAGTCATTACCTCTCAACCACTGAATATTAAAAATCCTAGTGGTGATGTTTAAAAATCATAGCAGAGGATCCAAAACAAGAGCACATTTTGTTGTAATAGTATGTCTTTAGATACAAGACACCCATATAGTCACTGATATAGAATCATTTTATAGGCTTATTTCGGCTATTTATGAACATATATACTCTTGATCAGGTCTGTATTTCTAAGGAAAATCAGAAGAAAATCAGTAAATCTAGGAGAAGCATGGCAAAAATTTTAAACCAAAAATCATTGCACTGTGTCTAAATCATAGCAGTTGAGAAGTATGTTCAAGCCTGTCAAGGTCACATACAGAAAGACAGGGGGGAGTAAAAGCAAAATGGAAGATTCTATTATAAACTTCTTCAAAGCAACTTTGAAGTGGTGAGGCCAGAGTAGTAAAAATAACATCATCTGGATTATGGCTTCAATGCCCAGGGAGATTGTCTTTTTTTTTACTTCTCATAATAAGTTATGTGCCCTAGCCAGCCAGCTCCAGTAGTGTAGAGGGACAAAACCCTGACCTCATCCCAAGAGACCTGAGTTTGACTGGTGTCTCATGTGTTTAAGGAAACTAACTGGGAATGGTGGGCATCATCCTGAGGGAGAGGGTGGAGTACATCAGGCTTCATACTGCTGAAGTCCCTCTAAGAAGGGGCAGCATTCTGTAAGCATTATGATGGATGGCTTACAGCCCACAAAACCACCATCTGGTGTTAGCCCTCATTAAAAAGTGCATGATAGTGTGTACTCACTCTGGGTAGTTGTTGTAAGTCCCCAAAGGGTGGGGTTAGGCCATTCAAATGTCTTCATATCCAAGATGCCACTAAGGACATAATCGATCCTCGTGGCTACCTGAATAACTCCTTTGGACAGCTCTTGCTCTATAGTTGTGGGAACGTCCCCACCAAGGACGATCAAATGGGACTGAGTCTGTTTGAGGAAGGCATGAAAGCTGGCAGGTATGCAGGCAAAAAGAACACAGGACAGAAAAAAAGATATATATCCTGAAACTAAGGCACTTGTATCAAAATATACCACAACCTCTCCTTTTGAATAAAACATAACTGATATGTGTCATCTCACACTTCAGTAGGCATTTTTAAACTTAGTCCCCTTACTGGATGGAGGCTCTACATAACCTGAATGAAACAAACACCATCTACACTGCCCTGGCCTCCAACACTAGAACACCACTCTTTTCCAATACATTAAAGTGGGGAAGGGAGGCGAGATGAAAACCCCTACAACATCCAGTAAGCTAAGAAAACCATAGTCAATGACAACTAACACTATGCAATGGCAATGCTGTACTAAGCGCCTGTAGCATTCTGATAAGGATCCCACACAATTCTGCAATTTCATGAAAGACACTTTTAGTCTTGCTGAAAAAAAACACATTTAGCACAGGGATTTCAGTAAACTGTTTTTTTTTATAATTTTGCTTGGTGGCAAGTCTCCTCAACAAGCAAGCTCACACACACACTATACTTTTGGAACATTTTCATATAAATACAATATATAAAACACACACACACACATACATAAATATATATATATATATATATATATATATATATATATATATATATATATATATATATATGTGTGTGTGTTTGTGTGTCTATGTATGTGCTTGTGTGTGTGTACATGTGTATGTATCTATACATGTCAGGGTTCAGGGGTGTGGGGGCTTTCCCCCATGCTGGGAGGTTCAGAGGGCTTGCCCCCTGTAAAAAAAATATTTCTGTATTTTAAGACCTTGAGAGTATAATTGTTTTGACTTGAGACCTTCCAAGCTTTTAATAATTTAGGTTTGCTTAACTGCATGTCAGTTAAATGATGTACAATATTATCCTAGCATATCCTTACACAGTTCATGGCATAAACCCTGTTTCTACTTCTTCCTCATGCTGACACTACAATATAAATTGTCTGGTCCCTCAGTTCTGAAAAGTATACCATGTGGCACCCATTCTCTGGAGTCCTTCACTGCCATCTTCTATTCCCAAAGCATAGCCTACATAAAATTGTACCCCAAGGCCAAATACTCCTGCCACATTATCTGACACTGCCAGCACCTGCAACCTCATATTTTCTACACTTGTCTTCATTAATATCTTTAAGCTATATTGGATTTTTTTTCTCTCTATCTCTCTTTTCACATATCTTTGTATTTCATTTTTGAGGGGTGCAATACAGTTGTTTGTGGACTTTTTCATCACAGTCAAGCTGTCTGCAACCAGTTTTGCAAAAGCAAATAGCTTGAATAGTATTTCTGTGACTGAACTTGCCTCCACTCCTCAACAGTGCAAATGTGCAAGGGGAGGGCCACCTTAATTAATATAAGGACAGGTTATGTAAAGGATGACATTCATTGGTTTAGTTGCAGACAATAAGTTTGTAGTGAAGTAGTCCATCACTAAATATGCAAGTTTCTTTTAGTGTTCCTCTACAAGTACATCTAACCTGTGCAAATGTAATGGCTAGCTTTAGCATTGTAGTTTTTGTTGTTATGATGAATACTGTTTTATTAACAGAATCTCTTGCACTGGATGTTTCCAGTTTCATTTGCATTTTTCCTGGGCAGTAGCTGAAGAAATCCAATTACTGGTTTACCAAGTGACTACGTAAATAAATAAGTAAATATGAAAGATTTAAGCAGACCAAAAACAGAATTAAAAAAAACACTAAAGCTCGTTAAGATGACAACATCACACATGTTCAATGTTTATATCATAAAAGCAAAGGAATTAACATATTTGTTAGTCCACTGCGATTTGCCAGTCCTGCCTAACAATGTTTCCAAATGGCATCCATTCTTCATGCCAATGTCTAAAACAAATTTATGTGATAAAAGATGCGCGTTTCTAATATGCTTTCAATTGAAAAGGGTTATCCTTTAACCCTGCACACTTTACTTGGTACTGCATGTATTCTGCATCTACCAAAGTGTGTTTTCAAGTCATTTTACTAGAGAAATCAAAGAAAATTTATTGAATCATATAGGTATTTATTAATTCTAAATTGTTTTTCATAATGGTAGTCTCAAATATGTGCAATGGCACCCAGAGGAAAAAGTTACTTTACCATCCATTTAGATGCTCATTTCAGGTACAGGATGGGCAGGTTATGTAAACTTTCTACTTCAAAATGAAAACTTCCAGGTATATAAATTAAGCATTCGAAAACTTTTCATATGTAAAAAGCACTATGACATTTAGGTTGTTGGGTACGAATATACATTTTCTAATACATTTTAATAGTTTTTGAATTTATTACATCCTTAAATTTAAATGTCAGGATTTACATGCAGTACAAATGCCCTGAGGACATCCACTTTAGTTAACTAAAAAAAAAAAAAAAAAAATGGTTTGATGTTAATATTTTGTTTGGGTCACGTCTCTCCTTTTACAGTAAGTGCATTTACCCATTCATAAGCTAATAAATAACATACCAACCTTAAGATAATTATGCTTTTGTGATATGTCCTTCTCCACGCAGTGACTTTATACAGATATCTGTGTTTGTACTTGTTTGCTGACTAGGTGATCAAGGGCTAACCCAGCTTTATTGTTGTTGTTGTCATTATTATTATTAATCATCATCATAAAATGTAAACATAAGAAACAGTGCCAAAATAAGGGATAATATGGGCTATATTTAATTCCCAAAAACAAATGACTAAAGCAAATTATAATTACAAAAACACTTAAGCAAACTTAATAACTTAATATACAGTAGAAGCACAGCTACACAGTTAAGTCAGGAGCCGGTGGCTAAACACAGTGACCACGCAAGAAAGTCAAAAGAGCTGTGTATCTCAGGATTTTATCACAAAGCACTAAAGTCTGTCCCTTAAGATAAAAGTTTCCATGTTGTTTTTATTAGCCCAGTCAAAGCAAAGCTAGACATATTGACAAATGGACTACATAGTAGTAGATGATGTACAATCCAATGGTTGTTAGCAACATCTGATTATACTGCATAGTGTTGACATCCCTCCCCGGAAAAAAAATGCCATAAGGAAACCAGCTGCCCAAAATTTTTAGCACTATTCAAAAATGATTAAAAACTACATGCAGGACAGATAGGTCAGCGATTTCTGGCTGCATCTTTGATGGTAATTTCGTTAGTGAGTGATTTAGCCTTCATCCGGTATCAGCAACTTTTTAGTACAAAAGCTTCCAGTATTTCCAAGCTTTTGAATGAAATAGTGTTTCTGTGGCTAGAGCAAGTAGCTAAAATGCTACCTGTAAGACAGAAACCATAATTTGGAAGCATGAAGTAAAAAGTGAAAGTATAAATCTTTTCTTTCAGGGTTACTCACATTCTGCTTGCTAAGTAGTCATAGTACTATGTAAACAGTAAAAAGACATCAGCATGAGTCACTTTTCCTGACAACATTCGTACACACAGAACATTTTCCTGAACTGCATTCAATGAAACCTAATTTTAATTAAGGTTTCCTTCTTAACCATAGCATCAGCATGTTGATTATAGTCAGTAATAAGATATGCTTTCCATGGGCTGTGCCTATACACTGCACAGTTAATAACGTCATGTAGAACTGACAGTGCACTACGTTTGATTTTGTTAATGTTAAAAAAAACAGAGTACTAAAAGATTTCAGCACAGTGTTGCAGTAGAGTCAAACTGAAATTGAGTCTTGTGGGAAATGGCAAAAGATCTGTTTGAGAACTGACATAGAAGCAAGGAGGCAAAATACCAGGAATCACCTAGTTAAACTTCAGGAGAGGTCAGAGATCTAGCAGCTGTGATTCAGTGGCAGGATGTATAGAGAAGTGCACTCATGTTAATAGAAACAAACAATTGGCCAGGTGATCTACAAACACCTGCATTGTCAACTAAGATAGTTATGTGCATCACAAGTAACATGAAATAGTCGATAAACCAGAAGCCAAAGAAAAGATATATGAAATGCACAATCAGCTTGTAATTAACAGAAAGATAAAATACTTCCTGATTCAGTACAAGACAATGACACAGCTACCTATGAATCAAGCACTATTTATAGTGGTAATTACTAAATATTCTCACAAGGCATCAAAAACCTGTAGAAACTCACAAGAAAAAAAGCAATTTTATTTGGGATTCAAAAATAGGCCACTAATAAAAGAAACTCAAGAGAGCCAAAAGTATTTGGTGAACAACAGATGGGCGATGCGCAATATAAGAGCAGCAACAAACACAGGGCTCTTTAGTATTACTGCAAATAATACATCTTTTGCTTGGGACAGTCCTAACATTTAAAAAAGACTTTCAAAACATATTTTGGAAGGTACATTTTCACTGAGATGATGGTGGCAAAAGTCTCTGAGGACTGAAACACTACCAGCAAGGACAAAAAGTGCATAACCAGAAAAACTACTTGCAAAGATGAATGTGAATTGTAAAGTACCAGTTGTGAAAGATAATGAGTTTCCAGCTTTCAACAGACAAAGTGACAAAAAAGACCCTTTTCTGCTGACTGCTTCTTTGTAGTTGTGTACGATCTTCTGAAGGGAATTGACATGAGCTGTTGTCCAGCTTCAGCACAGTACTGAGGGCTTCTAAAACCAGGTTTCATTAAGAAACATTTTATCACAATACAGGAAATTTACAATTATTATAGGATCTGGGTAAATGTGTTGTGAGTATCAGCACCAGTACTTTAAAATGATTACTAAACGTTCATCTGGTTAACCACGTACAGACTAAAATGGAGTTTTAACCACATAACTTTCCCACTCTAGTCCAGATGCACAGCTTAGATTAATTGTTATGTAAATGTGGGAAAACTCTGAATAGCAATTAACTTTATTGAAAACAAACAGCAATTTTAGTTGCTGCAGTAGCTGTCATATACTCTTCCAGGCAGTAGTTTCACAATGGTGCAATAAAAATGCACTATCCCCATTTCTGTCTAAACTACAGACATGAGTTCTGGGGAATTACACTCACACCTTAAACAAAAAGTAAGTTTTTCACTTTTTTAGGAATGCCTGCTTTGTACTTATCTACCCCCTGTAGATGACCAGAAGGTACTAATAAGAGGTACCTTCTTATCATCTCCCTCACTAGACACCAGCCGAACCAAAACTATACAGAATAGCCAGCACTGACACTGGCCCTGTATGTACAGACAAGGTTTTCAGTTACAGATGCTGCTGGATCCTAATCTTTCACCACGACTAAATTTAGACTGCAGCTGGGGTGAACTTAGGAAGAAAGTTTCACTTATCCAAGCATGTGGTGAAATCATGCAACATGATGCCACGTGAAGCAGTGGGAGCAGAACCCCCAAATTATATCTTGTTTAGCTGAGAAAAAATAAAGGACAAGAACTAGTCACTGAGGATGGACAATGTAGAATAGAATGGCTTAATTGATGAAATACAATGCCAATACATAAACAACACAATTTTGTAATATTAAAAATGCAGTATGCTCAGAGTTTGGGGGGTCACTTGTTTCCATGTAACATTACATGTTATGTTTGTTTCAAATAACTGTAGAGAAGCTATCAATGTGTCCTATTAGATCATACACTGCCTGGATAAAACTGTGTGTGTGGGGGGGGGGGGGGAGCTCAAGCATTCATGCTACTTTTGCAATTTATCAACATAAACTAAATAATTCTGTGAGAAAGCCATCAATCTGTGCTATATCACTTGATATTACACATGATCCATTCAGTCACACATTCATGCTTCTTTCTTCTAAAAGAAACCTGAATAAACAACAACATAACAGTACACTGTTTGTCTCCAAGGGAATAATTCACCATAGTCACTTACCATCACTGACATATCCCTTTCATCCTTGAACTCTGGGAGTGTCTCTACACAGAAAATCACAATCGATATGAGGATTACCATCACAGATATAATAGCGATGATTCTGGCTGCTGAGGAGCTCTCTGGATACTCAAACAGCAGCCAGATCTGCCTTTGGAACTCTGCCTCAGGCAACGGTCTCTCTTCTTCTTTTGGAAAGCCTTCATCCATTCTGAATTTCATCAGTGCCTCATCTCCAAGTTCATAGAATTTCAATTCCTCCATAAAGACATCCAAGGGGACATTTGGGGGTCTCTTTAGCCTGCCTCCAGACTGGTAATAGTAAAGAATAGCATCAAAACATGGTCTGTTCCTGTCAAAAAAATATTCATTCCTCAGTGGGTCAAAGAAATGAATCCTTCGATGAGGGTCACCGAGTAAGGTATCAGGGAATTGGGCCAATGTCTTTAGTTGGGTCTCGAACCTGAGGCCAGAGACATTGATTACCACCCGTTCACAGCAATCCTTCTCTTTGCAGGTTTCAAACTTTCCCTTGAACACAAGGGGGTAGCTGTCTGTTATCCCATCTGCTGTTGAGTTTTCCATGGCTTTACCTTCAGGAAGATCGCAGCACCAAGAAATGCATAGTTCCACCTAGGACAAGGACTTCTTTTCTCAAAACCACTTATTTGAGAAATACCCTCCACTGATTCTTCTGTATTCACCCACTTCCTCTTCAACTCCCTTTAATACTTTTTCTTGTCTAATCTGATTACTTGTTAATAAAATCAGAGACTTTCTTTCATCAAATATCAATAGATTGCTTCACTTATGTCCTATTTCTCAGTTCTTATGTGCTCTTCTTCACATATATGATTCTGCTTCTCTTTCAATAGCTTGTAACTCCTCCTCCCATCAACACACTAGAATGCACGTTTGTATTTTCTTTGTGGCTTCTCTTCCCTTTCATAGCTTTCTGTCTTTGTCAGCTTACTAGTTTGCTGTGTTGCATTTTTGTCTCTTCCAGCTGTTTTCTTTCTGCTCTTGTCCTGCTTCAGTGTAAGGCTACCTGCTGCTTCTGTCTGCTCTCTTTCCAAATCTACAGCAAAGGAGAGAGAGTTCAGCAATCTGTTCTGTAAACACTTTCTGAGATCCAGAGGGTATCGGATTCTCCCAACTGCAAAGCCTCTGGGTTGAGTGCTAAATAAAAATATACATCTGCAGCACCTCCCACTTAACCCTTCCAAATCCATAAACCAGCTGGGTTCTGATTTCTTTGGTGATGCAATCAAAGCAAAAGATGCAGCTAACTTAACAAGCTTAGTTTTCAGGGGATTTTAAGGACGCTTGGGAATGTAAGTTTTGCGACTTCTCAAATTATCAGTGCTGTATCTCTTTCTTCGTTCATATGTGTAATATCTGACAGCTCAGAAAAAGAACAGAAAGTGCAGAAAAAAGGCCATTTATTCAACAAGTGTAGCCTAAAAGTCTGCAGTGCATTTCACTCATTTGTATGCCTCCTTTTTGCTTGTTCAGGACTACATGACAGTTAAAATACATATATAATGCTAACCCACTTCACTTTGCTGTCATCCTCTAATTTAAATTATACTCTTCTTTCTTTACAAGTCTGATACTTTTATTTGCATTAATGAAAAAAAATCAAACATTTATCTGTGTATTTAATCAGATGTGTAAGCTCCTTGGTTGTGGCTCAGTAATTCAGTTTCCTCTTCAGCGATGCTTTCAAGTGGCTAGTGAAGGAGTTGCAGTTTGCCATGCAGGTACTGTGTTTTACACTGGTAGCATTTATTTATTTTTTTCCTTCCAGTGTGAGGCTCTTTTCTAACCTCTAGCCACTTCTATCTCTCTCTCTCTCTCTATTTTTGTCCTTGAATACCTTGATTTCATTCTAGGATCATGCTGATGGACTGACTGGCTACTCAAAACTTTCCACTTATATACTACAATCACCCTTGTGGCTTGGATCATGACTAAAACTGGTTCATGATGATTACTTTACTTACTTGGTTAATTAAATAGTTATCAAACAATTAAAAAATAAAATATAGAAAAGAAAGCATATATACACCATCCATATAAGGGTTCCAGCTGTATGTTTGAGTACCGTAGCTGCAATACTTGCAATTCTAAGAATTTAAGTGCCATTAAGAGGAAATACACTAACTCCAAAATGGCTGTATCACTGAGTATCCCCCCACACATTTACAAAGTACAGTAATCTACAAGTTAGTAAATATGTGTAGTGAGGGTGTTGGCTGTGCACAGGAGCGGCCTTAGGTCAACTGGTGCCCTAGTCAAAAGGGCTCCACAGCGCCCCCCCCACCACACTACCTGGTGCCCCCATCCTTGTCTACCTACACCAAATAAATACTGGAAAAGCGCTCCTGCTAGACCGACGCCCTAGGCGGCCACCTAGTTGGCCTATGCCTAAGGCCGGCTATGACTGTGCAAGGGTTCTTGCCTCCCTTCAAAAGATGATTTAAATGTGAAACAGCACCTTGTGACATTCACTGTTACTGACATTAAATCACAAAAATTCCTATAGTTACAGGACTAGTAGTATCACGTCTCAAACATCCAAAAGGGGAGCACTTATAATCGCAGTGAATGGCTTCTGCAATGTATACATGAACAATTGCTTGTTGTAAGTTGTTTGGATGAACACAAATCCTTAATAATTTCACTGCTGTCCCACAATGAAAAAAAAAACTTTGCACACTGTGCACATAACATCTACATGCAACCTTCTTAAAGAAATAACAATGGTGGCCATATAAATTAGCCTTTCTAGAAATTAACTCCATTATTATGAAGAAAAATTAAAAAAAAGATTAAAACTAAAACACTAACCACAAGTAGCCAGTCATAAATAGCACACACACACACACACACACACACACACACACACACACACACACACACACACACACACATGCACATACCTATGTACACGTATATGTGTGTACAGACAAGAATTGTTAGCCATTCACTCCATACAGTCCTTACTAAGCATCAGTTAACTAGTATGCAGTTCCTTGTTCTAAATCAAGCATCTTTCACTCATGACCAACTCATCCACTGTACTTCTGCTAAGTTGCTGTGCAGATGGCATTTCAGAATGTCTCCCACTGATATTACATAAACTATTAAATTGAATCAGGCACTTAACAGTTTCAGTATGAACATGGACATAATATAATAAATAATGAACTGCACATCCTACATGTGTAAAGGCCTGTGATTCTGTTTAGTTTGTTGGTAACTACCACAACAACGTACGTAGCATAGCAGCCTGTATACACAGAATATCAGTAACAGTATAAGGGCTGGGCGAATGAATATTCAAAAGTTTGCAGCCAGTACACTGTGAATATGAATAGCACTGGAGATGGATTTGAAACATCAATGGGCAGCCTATGTTCCCTGTGGATGTGCATTACTTTACTGAATGCATACAGAGCTTATTTGCAGAGCATCGATCCAGCAACATCAAAACTGAGCACTGAATACTCGTAAAACAATTTTGAACTATTTTTTATGCAGCACGGCAAGCCCTCATGCACCCTCCATGTGGAAGGCTGTACTCCCACACCCCCTGCTGATTACATATACCGACTCAGCAATCACAGTACAGCTGGGAAAGGGCAAAACCCCACGCTCCACCTCCATTTCAGATAACCCAGAATTTTTGAGCAAATACATTGAGAGTTATATTATCTGGTGACCTGCCAGTATTTATAAAACTCCCTGAAAGAGAAAACCATTGTCAGAAGATCAGAATCATCATCTCTTCTTGAAATCCAAGGTAAGCAGTGAGTCTGGTCACTCTGGGTTGCAGATCTCTAGTGCTTACCTTCCTCATGTTCATTCATTGATTATCAGCTTTATCCTAACAGGGTCCTATCACAACCCTGTTTCAGTTAAAAAGCATAACTGGAAAATGAAAACATTTTTTCTCCTCATTTTTCCCCAACAGCTTCTGAAGGGCTCCAACACAGTCAAGGATAGTCAAAGGACCTCTCTACAGCCACAGGTATTGCAGGTGCCGTAAGCTGGCTATGATGTTAGCTTTAGTGGAGATAATGTCCACCAGCAGGATTTAACTAAGCCAAGGGTACTATATCAGTAGCAAAATATTTAATTAAATTGTGATGCCTGTTACTTGACAAAACACTATCACTATAACCAAAGATGGGGCAGGTGCAGTGGTGTAACGGTTAGCATTGTTGCCTCACAGCAAGAGGTTCTCCAGTTTGATTCTCTGCTGGGGTGCCTTCTATGCAAAGTCTGCATGTCCTCCTGGCATTTACGTGGGTTTCCTCTGGGTGCTCTGGTTTCCTCCCACATTCCAAAGACATGCAGTAGGTAGATTGGACACTTTAAATTGGCTCTAGGTGCGAGTTTGTGCATGCAAATGTGTGTGATGCACCCTCCGAGAAGGCTTGAGCCTTGGGCTAGCAACCTGAGCCCATAAAACCCATAGCTGCTACAGAAACAACGACAGCTAAAAGCTGCTTGTTGTCTGATGAACCATGTGATGTGCAAATGGGAAAGAGAGAGAGAGAACAAAATTGTTGTACTAGTTGTTGTTGGTTTGACAGACATGTTACAAAATATCAAAATAAGATAACTTGCTACAGTTGGTGGTCCCCAGCAACCACAGGGTTTGCTGCTGCCTAAATCTGGTTATAAAGAATTATGCTACATGCAAGTGCTTGGCCTGGTACTGTGTAAGCAGCCAAGTTGCCGATGTGCTGCAACAGCAGTAAGAGCTCTATAATAGTGACATGAAGTAACCTGATGTATTCTTTGTGTGTGTGTGTGTGTGTGTGTGTGTGTGTGTGTGTGTGTGTGTGTGTGTGTGTGTGTGTGTGTGTATACATGCATTCATATGTGTATGTCAGACAGGGGTCTCCCTAATGGAATTTCAGAATATTACAGAGCATGTAGGACTGCGGTGGTGGTGCTGCGGCAGCGTTGTCACCTCACAGTTAGACGTTGCCCGTTCCATTCTCAGTTAGACCGTCTTCTGTGTGTCGACATGCGTGAATGGACGTTCCTTCATTGAAGGTTGTGCGTTAGGCCCGGCAAGCCAGCATGTAAAAATCTACTGCCAATCATTAGCGGACCGGAGTTCCGCTGTGGCGACCCCTAACCGGGAAAAGCTGAAAGAAGACACACACACACACAGAGCATGTTCCAAAACACAGACAAATTAAGTGTGTCTCTACAGCTCTAACAGCAAAATGTAAAACTCACTGTTACAAATTAAAAGTGTTTTTTGAGTGGCTAAGCCCCCCCCCCCCATGCAACCAAGATGTGAGGAGCTTAACCCCCCTCCCACAACTTATATTTACTAACTCTAAAACTGTACCTTGAAGAAAGGAGAATTCTCAGATAAAGCAATCTCAGATTTTTTCTATATATCCTCCAGTCATTCTTAATTTCTCACTGTTTTGGAACTCATACCATCTGGTCTCAAACATTCAATTGGCGAAGAAGCTGATGAGGGTTTGCAGTGAACTACTAGTGTAACACTGATTGGATCACAAGCTGTGCATCTGCAGTGCAAAGTGGACTCTGCTGTTAATGCACCTCTGAAACTCACCTAACAGTTTCTGTAGATAGCCTTGTGCATAGTATTGCTTCCTCTGATTTAGTTAACTATTTCATTTATGCTGTGCCCCAGCTAATTTTAGGGGCTACTGGTTCTGCAGCTATACTGTGCAGTTCCACAAACTGGAAGCTGTTTTTTTTTTACCTACACTTCTTTATACACTGACCTTCATCTCTGAATCTTATCCAGTGTGTTACGTGATTTAAATCTCTGCACATACATCAGCTGCTTATGACCTACATGGTAGATGGAAAAGATCCACTAGAATCAGCCCATCTTCTTAATTAATAAATACAATACAAATTAGCATTGTTCTTGTGGCCCAGCTCATTGCTGAGAAAGACTTACATTCAACCAGTTCACTAACTTTGTTAATAAATAAATAATTAAAAAACTAAAGTGACATGTTGTGACAGTACAAGACTCTAAAAAATATATTGAGCTACATTCTGTTACAACTGATCCCAACAACACAAGCACAGTTTCACTACAGCACAGTATTTCCTTTAGCTGTATTTAAATAAAAAACTGTTTTTAATCAGTTTCAGCAACAAATTAGAGGAATGAAGAAACAGAACATTAGGGTCATTCTAGATTTGGTGAGCCACATTAGCTGGGAGGCAAGATATTTGGACAGAAGAAACACAGAGTACTGTGTTCATTACAGTGTACTGCTGTCATAGCAACCATCACAATTCTATGCTTCCAACAGTAAATTTGCATTAATCAAAACATCAAAACCCAGCTGCTGCAACATATCATGGGGCCATTCTTCTGTGGGCTGACACCATCTTCAATGAGTTTTAAAAGTAACTTATGGAACAAAAAGTTCACTACTATATAAGGCTAAATGCTGCAAGCAGGATGAAAAAAAATGCTAGGTGAGCTTGTTGTATTCTTTGTTGCTGAGTTCCATGCACAGAGCCAAGTAACCTCTTTGCTGGAGAAAGGGAATATTGGCTAGGTTTATTTGAAACACTTCCTAGATTAGAGAAGGCTATTTACTGTTAAATGAGGATGAAATAAACTGCAATTTTTGCTTTATGTATACACATCATGCATTGCTTTGTACTGTTATAATTCTACACATGAAGCGTGTCAGCAGGCACAGGGCTGACCTTTGCAATTGCGTGGCTCAGTTTGGGCCATGTTGGTGGGGCCTTTCATCTGACCAACCCAGTCTAGCACCCCAACCCTTCTTCTATTGCTGGGCTTGATTATTTCAGATTAGGTATCAAGAATATATGATATTAAATTATATTAAAGATACAACAGTGTGCATTTATTGGCTTATATTTTGCCATAAGATGTTAAAACAGAAGTATGTTTTTGGACTCCTGGATTACCCAGCAGATCTAACATATCCTGTAAGTTAGTGTACTTCCACAAAACCACATAAAACTGTTTTACTTGTTAGAATGCCCAGCAATAAGAGTAATAATCTTCGACCTCTCCTTAAAAACAGCACATACTAAGAATATTTTAGGGTAGTCACTGAGCATCAGGTTTTGGCAGGTAGGAAGAAATCGGAATGCCACAAGGAAACCCACATGAATGTAGGAAGAACATGCAAAACTCCACAGTTTGTTCAGGTTTCTATAGTACAAACTGCCCCCCAAAACTCCTTCTCAGTCCAGTGTGTCCATCGTTTAGCTTTAAGTTTCTGCTTTACCCCTATTTTGTATCTGACTCTAATACTGTCATTCCCTTGTAGAACATTTATGAGACAAACTGTGTCTGTTACAAATTTTCCACTTTCAGCAAGGTGAATCATTTGTATCTCCAGGCCTACCTCCAACCATTTAGCACACGCACCTCATGTTTCATTTTTCTGGGATCATTTTGCTCCTATCTGTGATTGCAGCAGGCAATCCTATTGTTGAAGTGGTAACATTCTGTTGCAAGTCATAGTAATCAGAAATTACCTCACATTAACAATATCTATTTTATGTTTACTAGTGTTGGCGTTCACGCTGTCAGGCTAATTATTCCAGTTCTTTGTTGTAACAGTATTCATTAGCATTCGATCATAAAACCTATGTCATCAAGAGAAACAAAAGAAAACATAGTATCTCTATCAATCTTCTAATTAAGCCTGGTCTTATTATCTTCCTAGACAGCAACTGGAGTGCTCCATAAAACCAGATGGGTAATAAAACCAGTTATGAGTTGAAAACCTTGTTCACCGCTCATCAACAATAACTGACTACTATGGGAATATGAGCTACTAAAATGTGAGCCATAAAACTGTGGTTACTAATAAAGCCAGACTGGCCACTAGAGCAATGCATGGTAGGATATGTCTGTTCCACTAATAAGATTTCTAACTATTATAGGAGCAAGACTGTCATTAAGAAACACATTGCACTTTGTTATAGTACCTCTCATGCAAATCTCTAGGTCATGTAAGACATACTGACCATATAATACCTTGTTGCAGGGCCTCCTGAGGGAGCAGGGCCCTATTGGGTCAAATAGGTCCAATTAGCCTAAGACCAGCCCTAAGCATGCATCCAGTTCAATGGTCAAGTTAAAGTGTGTGAATAACAACAGCATACAGTAATAGTGGACAGTGCCATCATCAGTGGGCATCCTTGCACAGCTCAATTTCTTCACTCAAATGGGAACCATTGCTGCTTCTTTGCTGTTCCTGTCTACCACTTCCAGCTTAACCAGCATAACATCTGTGCTCCTATGGCCAGTTGTTACTTGTATATCTACCCACCTTTAACCTCCTCAGCTTGTTTTTAGCTGGCTCCAAAAACAAGAACCACTCCAGTGTGTGTGTGTGTGGGGGGGGGGGGGGGTTATCCTGCTGCAAAACTGCAGTGAACTTTCATTTTCGAGGACGATGTAAGGGATAATACTGGTGAAACATTGCTGCAAAGCACTGAGGATAAAATAAACAATCAAATCTAGCATGTGTACCACACAGAGCAAATAAACTCAGACCACACCTCTCAACATCTTAGCTCAAGAAATCTGGAGAAAGCCAGGAAGGATTTCCTCAGTACCGTACCTACCTGGTGAGCAAAGTTTAGGTTACTCTCTATCTCTGTTCCTAGATCCCTTACTACTGGGTCTACTTTTAGGAGTGTGCTATCAATATTTTAATTTGCAGGGATATCTGATTTACTGAAAGGTATGATTATGCATTTTTTAGCATTTAGTCTCAGACCATAGTTTTGGCACGAGTCATTTGTCATTTTTAGGCCTGTTTGTAGGATGTCAACATCATCTGGGATTCAATGATTGATCCCATCTTACAGTTGTTCATGAATCTGGTGAGCCAGAGGCCCCCAACATTGGTCTTCACTTCAGAGAAGTATGTACCAAACAGGAGGGGTACTAACACTAAGCCCTGTGGGAAATCGCTAGTAACAAGTTTCTTATCAGAGGTAGATCTGACAACATGTATCATGTATGTGAGCCAGTTTGCTATCCATCTAATGATGTAGGTGTTCATGCCTAACTTGGTAAGTTTGTCTATGATCCCAGAGTGAAGGATTGTGTCAAAGGCTTTGGCCAGATCTAGATAAGCTGTTTGTACTGTTTTACCTTCATCCAAGGCCCTGGTGACTTTCTCAAAGAAGTCCACCAGGAGAGTTCTTATGTCATTATTAGTCATATCCATGACAATTCACTTTATGGCATTGCAGATAAGATTGGTCAAGCTTATGGGTCTATAGTTCCTTGCGTCAGTTGATGGGCCACCCTTGTGCAGAGGGATGACTGTTGTAGGCCTCCATTCTTCTAGAACAAAGCCCATCCGGAGGCTGTGGTTAAAGAGGATTTCTAGAGGCCTTGATAGATTCTATTTTAAGCTATTTAAGAAGCATCTTGTAATGTTGTTGAGACCCATAGAGGCTTTGTTTTTGGCTTTTATGAGCGCAGTAAGGACCTGTTCCCTCATATTGACTGGTAGGGGGGTGGTTGTGGGTATTTCTTTGAGTGTGTCAGGAGGTGATGGGAGGAAAAGATTGAAATTAACTTGTAGGCCAGCAGGTTTGCTATAGTTTCAGGATGGATGCAAATGTTGCCATTCATGATTAACTTGGCATATTGCTGAGCATTTCCCCTGAGGTTACAAACATAATTAAAAAAGCCTTATGGTTATCCTTCACTTGGGGTGCTATCTTTGCCTCATAGTTGCTTTGGTAGATTTGATCAGCTTTCTAATTTGTTTGTTTAGACAAGTGAGTGTCTTTTTGCAATGCTTTATCTGTTCCTTCTTGGCTTTGGAGTGGATTTTTCCTTTTGTTGAATAGCCAATATATGCTAAAGGTCCACCAGTTTGGTTTATTTTTTCCAGTAATCATAGGTTTGACTTGGACAGGTAATGCTTCCTCTTTGCAGCTATAAATGTGGTTGTATAGCACTTTCGTGAACAACTCATAGTAGGCCTCAGTGCCATGCAGGTTTGGAGGAGCTTGGCTGTTTAATAACCTGTCACTTAGTTTCAGGTAAGTGGCCTTGGCAAAGTTTTTAAAAGGTTTGGAGTTTGGTGCGGGTTCTAAGTTAGTTTTAGTACAAAAGGAGATCATTTTGTGGTCAGATCTTACCAGGGACTTAGTCCATAGGAGGGAGCAGCAGCTCACTATGTTTGAGAGTACTAGGTCTAGGAATTTTATACCTCTAGTTGGGGAGCTAACAAGTTGCTCCAGGGTGTTTGCATTGATGAAGTCCAAAACCTCCGAGCAATTGAATTATGGGTCATATAAGTCTCTCAGTTTATGGAGGAGAAGTTGAAGTCAACTATAAGTATGGTGTTAGGCTGAATGTTAAAAGATTCCAGTAAATGTAGGCAGGAGGTTTGGTTTTCCAAATTCATTAGAGGATCTGTAGCTAGCAAAGATATGATAGTGGGTCACACCTATGGTTAGCTCGGCATGCAGCAGCTCAAGTGAGTCATTTTGTTGGACCAGTCTAACAGTGTATGTGTTTTTTATGAACACTGAAACACCTCCTACCTTTGTTTTATCTAAGCTGAGGGGGATCGAAGTGTATGAAAGGCATTGTAGCCTTTGATAGCTGAGATGCTTTCCATGATCCTGAACCATGTTTCCATGATTGCACATATGTCTGCATTTTCCAGGGTGAGGAGTGCCTCAGGGGAGTACAGTTTTTTTTTAACCTCCTAGCATTGAGCCGCAGTACCTTTAGTTAGTTGTGACTGATATTTTTTTGTTATGTTAGAGGGTTTAACAACTTGGCACAGCCTAAAAAGGCACTATAGAGATAGATAAAGTTTTTTCCAGTATCCGGAAGCCAAGTGGTGATAAGTGCAAACTATCTCTGACAAAGCATCATTGTTTGTCAATCTTGTCAGGCTGACACATATTGGATCCCCTTGTTGTGACACCAGAAACTAAGCCAATTGTTGAAGTTAATCATTTTTTGCTGGTACTGTGGCATCATCATCGGTGAAGGAAGGATGCTACTCAAGGCTAGATTCATACCCGCCTGGGATACATATTCAGAGAGCTCCACCATGTCTCTCTTCACGTAGCCCAGTGAGGTACATCTTAGATTGTTTACACCCACACTATGTCAAACTAGTATTTCTGTTTTAAAGACTTAAGTGCATGCATGATCTGGCAGATCCTGGCTCCAGACAGACAGCTCACTGTGATCTTCTCCTTGTTTAGCCTGGTAAGGGGGGACTTTAGTATGTCTTACAATGGAATCCCCAAAAACTAGAATGTTTGGCTATGTGGTGTGTTGCCTTATGGGCTTGGAAGCGGGGCTACTATGATTTTCAGAGTTATGTGTTGTGTGAATTTCTGTCTTTTTGTGTGTGCATGGGGCCACTGAAAAATGCTTATAGGAGATCTTGGAGGTTTGGGTAGATTACATGTGAGTACTTCCACGTATGTGGGTCTATGTGTTTGTTTCTTAATGTTGGTAGTGAATGTTTTGGGTGTAATGTTGACAACCTGGTTTGCATTTTTCTTGTGTGTATGTAAAAGCTTTGCTTCCAATGACATTGTGTGTCTACATCTCTCACACACTGTGTTTGCATGTTCTAAAATTAAATGGTTATCAGTGAACATGAGGCAGTTATTACACTGCCTCAGGATGCCCATATCCACCAGGCCAGAAACAGAAATGGCAGGGAAGCACCTATCCATTATACCAGATCCTTAGCAGATTGGAAGGAGTAGGGGAGAGTCACTTAAAGGTCTAAGTGAGAGTGTTTAGTGGTATACTATTAACTCCTTACAGCTGAGTGCGCCTCCAGGCGTTTCTGCAGTTACCGCCTACTGATGAGTCAAATATTTCTTGTTCATATTTGTATTAATAACCATGCTGCATACAAAGTATCATAAGATTTCAAAAGCATACACAATTGCAAACACAATTGTATTGCTATTTGGACATCTGTCTAATGCAGCTAAAGAGATATTGAATATTATTTGTATACTGTTTATTTGTATTGTAATAATTTTCATATTTCTCTAAACATCTCAACATCGAGGTAACACTGAATTGTATAGCCTCATATAAAAGCTCACAGCTGTTTGAAGAAAATCCTGCTGGCAGTATGTGCCTTGCTTGAATGGATACAGAGATGATGATAGCTGTTTATACAACATGAAAAAAGTAATATTCACTGCCTTTATTTTGGCTTATAAAATCCAGTTTAGTGCATCGAACTGAATGAATGCCACTAAAGTAAAGATTAATTTATCCTGAATAGTTTGCCATTGAGAGTTTTCCAGTAACAATTATGGTTTGAACTGTAAGGTGATAAGTTCATTTTTTAGAAGCTGAAGCCACACCCACTGGGAATTAAAAGGGCACACTCAAAAAATGTATTAGAGGGAGGGAGTTAAATGAATTGCACTTGTGCTGCCCTCTGTGCAAACTGGTAACTCGTCAAACAGCTATGAAAAGTGGGACACTATAGACAGCATTCCCTGTAGAGTATTTTAAACTGTAGAGGTTTGCTTAACATACAAGGCATGGGTAACCACGTTTGCATGATATGCAAATGCCAGGTTTTTATACCAGCAGGATGAAAGACTTTTACATAGTTCAGCCCTCACGACAAATAGATAAACACACAATAAGACTTCCAGCAGCAATTCCCAACTCAGATGGGTTGACTCAGCCTTCTGCTTCCACCAGCGTGCAGAAAAATAACCCTCTTAATGTAAAACAAACTGGTTTTGAGCTCAAGTACAGTAACAAATGCTTTACAACAAAAGACAGAATTCCTGCAGTATCATGAATCCTTGGAAATAACTTCACAAACCCTGAAAAAATTCCCAAATACAGAAAAATGTATGGAAACATGGGAGAACTTCTATAAACACAGAAAAACTTTGCAAAACCTATACATATTTTGGCAACCACAGGAGAAGTTTGGCAAACTCAGAACAACTTTTGCAGTATCAAAGGAGGTCAGGAAATATCAGAATACTGCTAAAACGATCTAAAAGCAGGACAATAACAAACATATGGCTTTCCTTTAACAACTGCAGGCTGAAAAACAGTGATAAATTCAACAAAATCAATAAATGCAGCAACAAACTTTTAAGTATCACTGAGACAATTAGAGCAAATGCAAAAAATACTTATATTAGCTTTGTAGGTCCACAAATTGTTTCAGATGAACCCAAGGTATTGTAGTCACAGGTGTTCAAGCCAAGCACAGGGAAGCTCTGAAATATATGAGCCAATCATCATCATCATCAACCTCCTTTTTCCCATTTTCTACAATGGGTCGGGGTGTCATGTCAATCATTGCAATCTCTATTTAATGCCACTCTCCTACCTTCCTCAACACTCATGCCTGACTGTTGCAGGTCTTCTCTCACACAATATATCCACCTCTTTTGCTGGACACCCTTGTTTCCTCTTGCCTTTTTTCTGTCTATCCCAACCTTTCCCCAGATTGGTCTACTATTTTTCTGAACATGTGACCTAACCACCTTAATCTGTTCTCTTTGACCTTTTCTGCATGTGGAGCTACTTTGGCTTCTGCTCCGATGTCCTGATTTATTCATCTGCCCCACCTGCATCCTACTACCTATCTCAGACACTTCATCTCCATCATCTCTAGCTTCCTCAACTGTTCTGCCTTTGCTTCCTAGGTTTCTGTACCATAGAGCAGTATGGGTTGCACCACTGTTTTGTACACCTTGCTTTTCAACTTCTTTGGCATTCTTCTGTCATACACTACAACTGATATTCTGTGACAGGTGGCTGCAGCCTTTCTGGTTACAGGTTTAATGTTCTCATTCAGACTTCCCTTTTCCACAACCACCCCTCCCAGATGCCTGAAGCTGTTAACCTGTCCCACTGTTTTCCTGTATACATCACTTTTCAGCTTCTTCTGATTTCTCCCATTTGCTGCCATTACAACTGTCTTATCTGTACCCAGTTTCATCCCATGTGCCTTCAGTTTTGCATTCCATTCCCCTATCATTTGCTGAAGTTCTTGCTCAGAGTCTGCCTGTAAAACCACATTGTTTGCATGTAACAACTTTGTTGATATGTTCCCTCTGACTTGTTTGCTAATGTAGTCCATCACCAGTATGAACAGCAATGGGCTCAGAGCTGAACCCTGATGCACACCCACTCCCACTGGGAACCCCTCTGTGAGAATGAACACTGTTCATACTTGAATCATTGGGTCCTTGTACATAGAGCCTGCACTAATTCTACCAATATTTCTGAGACTTTGAACCACTACAGGACTGGCTAAATCAGCTTTCTTGAGAACCTGTTATATGCTTTCTCCAAGTCTAGGAATGCCCAGATGGACTCTTTCCTCATTTCTGACTTCTTCTTAACCATCTGCCTCACTGCAAACATTGGGTCAGTTGTGCTACATCCTGATCTGAATATGAACTGCTCATCTCCCATCTTACTTTCTATTACTCTTCATATTCATTTATCAATCCCCCTCTCCAGGGCTTGCATACAATGTGGCAGCAGCTTGATATCTCTGTACTGCCTACAATTGTGAATGTTCCCTTTGTTCTTGAACACTGGCACTAAAATGCTTATTCTTCAGTCATATGGGATACGCCTTTCTCTTCATACTGTTATGAGTACCCTCAGGAGCCATTTCTCCCCTCACTTCAACCAACATCTTGATCATATGTGCTGTGCATATGAACCTGCTACTTTCCCTGAATTCATTTTCCATAGTGCTGTTCTTACTTCTTCTATGGTGGGTTCCTTCACTTCTCTCATCATAGGCTGTGTCTGGGGCAGTACATCTTTTGTAGGGTTTTCTTCATTCAGAAGCTGCCAGAATTACCCCTTTCAACTGCATTTGATGTCTTATGGACTGGTGAGCAGGTTGCTGCTGGCATCGCTTATATCTTCTTTATCTTTCTGTCTTTGCCTTGCAACCTGATATAGTTTCTTTGTGACATCTACTGAGTCACATTTCAGAAGCTGGTATAGTGCCTCTAATGCCTTGCTCTTTGCTATTGCAACTCCTTTCTTTCTTAGCCTCGTTGTTAGCCAACCAGTATTCCTTCCTAGCCTGGTCTGCCTTTTCTATTTCCCACTTTTTTCTGCACTTCTTTGTTTTGATGACTTCCTAGACGTCTGCATTCTACCACCAGCTTTCCTTATGTACCTTATTTCAGTACCTGGTTCAGCCACATATCTGTTCTGTAGTTCTCACACATGCTGTTTTGAGGCACCATTCCTCTTCGACTCCGCCTAATTCCTCCTCTTCTTGAGGTGCTAGAGCCCTGAGTAATTCCTTTAACTGTTGTACTTTCTGTTCACTCACCTTTCAGGTCTTCAGCCTGGTCTCTGTTGACGTTAGAGTCTTTTCTGACCACTGCTTGCAACAGATTGCGATAACCAGTGGTTTATGTTGTGGGTCAACTGTTTTACTGGAAATTACTTTTCAATCACTGATTCTAACTACTGCCCATTCCTTACTAGGAGGAAGTCTACCTGAGTTGCATGTTGGTTACTTCTGTATGTGATCTTGTGACTGTCTTTCTGAACCATGTGTTGGCTACTATCAAGCTATTTGCCAGACAGAAGTCTAGAATGACCTCTCCTTCTTTATTTCTGTTGCCCCACCCATGTAGACCCAGTCATTCCTCATATCCTGTTTTGTCTGTCCTGAAATGTGCATTCAGATGACCCATTATCAACACCAATTCAAACTGTCCTACTTTATCTAGTGGATCCCTACAACTGCTGTCTGAACGCACTCTTTTCCTCATTATCACAGTCCTACTGTGAGGCATAGGCTGAGATTATGAATACTGCCCTATCATTAGGCTGGACTCTGATTGCCATGAGTGCTGCACTGCCCTTCCACCTTACCTCCTGGGTAAAGGAGTATCGGTATATAGTATGTTGTTGTTGTTGTTGTGTCTTTTGGCTTTTCCCGGTTAGTGGTCGCCACAGAGGAACTCCGGTCCGCTAATGATTGGCAGTAGATTTTTACGTGCCAAGTTGCCAGCCCTGACGCAAAACCTTCAACGAAGGTACACCCATTCACACATGTCTCCACACAGAAGATGTTCTAGCTGAGAATCGAACAGGACAGCGTTTTACTGTGAGGTGACCACGCTACCTCAGCA
The DNA here is from genome assembly GCF_019279795.1 of Protopterus annectens. Classification (NCBI taxonomy): domain Eukaryota; kingdom Metazoa; phylum Chordata; order Ceratodontiformes; family Protopteridae; genus Protopterus; species Protopterus annectens. The sequence goes on from NC_056743.1 coordinate 729,562,248, forward strand.
ACACTGCAGTATAGTATAGGTATATAGTATAGGTATGGGAAAGGATGCCCAGCCTCCTCCTTGCCATCATGTCATCCACTTCCAAACTCCATCCTGTCAATGAACCTACACTGAGTGTAGCAATTCTTAGTCCATGATTGGCACATTGATTAGTTTTATGTCCAGCTTTTGCTATCCCAGGTAACCCAGTCTAGGCAACTGGACACTGGCTGGCCAGTAGCTTATTCACCCAGGGCTGCTGGACTTTATGGTAGGCACACACTGACAAACTGCACACTCACCTCTCCCACTGCTAGCATGGGTCCATGGTATAGGTCAGAGTAGGCTGGGTCCTCAACCTACTTATCACTGGAAAATACCAATGCCTATTTTGGTGACATTGGTCAACATGACCAAATATTTTATAGTGTTGAGTGCCTATCATGGCATATAGTCTGTGATCCATGTTATTCTGTCTTGAGAATTATATGCAGCACAGTAGATGTCTAAAGTGTTTGATCAACTCTTCCTCCTACAGAGCACCATCTAGAGTCTGTGCTCCATTCCTGGGAGAGTTTGACATGGAAAAACTCAGCATATTTTCTTTTCTGTTTTGAGGTAGGAAGAAACCTGTAGAGGCACAGGAAAACTCCAAACATGCATTGACCAGAGATTAGAATCAAACCTTGTACATTGTGCATAGGAGGAGAAGACTTAACCATTATGATAACTGATCATTCTACAAAACACTGAACAGTTAAGAGGTTTGACTCAGACAGTAATTTAATCACAGCTGCTAGACACTCACCTGAATGTTCTAGAAATGCAATGAAAGAAAACAAATGGACAGGAGGGAAAATAGCATGAGGAAAACATCTTTGGAATTGTTAAACATCATACTACAGAAAATTATCCAGTCCTGAGACACTCAACTATTCCTTTAAGTATTCCTTCCCAGACAAGTTTTCCAGTTCTGTGCTTGCACCGAATCCTCATGTTTGTGTACATACTAACTGATTCAAAATGACTCTTAACCAGCTGTAACTTCTCTGTGCAATATTCACTGCAACTGGCATAGGTGAACAATCTTGTTTTCTTATCTTTTTGATAAAATGTGTCACATGCTACAGCCAAGATATCAATCCTTAAGTTGTGGAGTCCCTTAGTGGCCGATGCTGAGGTGGGGATCTCTTCCACTTAAGATATGTAAACGTGAATTGTTAATTAACTGGCCCTTTTAACTTTTAAAATATTAACATGCACAATGCATGTTGTTTCACTGCCTGAAAGCATAAATTGACAGAAAAAATGTAGTTATATATTTTAAATAACTTGTCTTCTTTTTTAATTCAATACTGTGTATTTAATGAAAACTTTCAGCACTGCTGGTTTCAGAAAAACATGGGTGCATGAAGGCACCTGAGTACACTTTGTTCAGAGAGGATAGAGATGCAAGCAATCAAGGTGCACTAACATGTTACAAAAACTGAAGTCATGAAATATGAGATCAGAGAGTGAAAGGAACCCCCACAGCCTTGAACGAGTTGAAGGAGCCAGTAGGGTCATAACTCAGACAAAAGCAATAGGAAAGGAGGAAGAAAGTTATAATCATGGAGATAAGAATTTATCAAGAGCAGCCTGGAAGGGTCTAAGCTTCAGAATGTCTGGGGAGTGAGAGGTGACTGATGTCTTGGAATAAAGTAAGTTTGGTTAATTGATGCAGCAGGACTGCACAGGATAGGAAATAATTCTGGATATGGTACTTAACCGCTGCAGAGAATCAAAGATCTACACATGGAGTACTGTTGGTCAGCCATGATCACTCCACTGTGTTAGTTAGAGTGGGGTAGAATAGTAAGAATACAATGACAAAGATAATAGTATGAGATTATGTTTAACTGGGGGGGGTGGCATAATGGTTAAGGTCTTCACCTCATAGACAGGAGGTACAAAGTTTGATTCTCTCGATCCTCATGTTATTGGCTGTGCTTAGAATGGCCCTTCAGGAAAGTTAGGCTAGTATTCACATATGAATCTATAAACTGCAGAGGAAGGTTAAAGATGAATCAGAGTTCTGGATGGAAATCAAGGAATTTAACAAAAAATGGGAATGTGTCAAGAATGGAGTACTATGAATGGACTATGAATATGGTTTTGAGAAAGAGAAAAAGGTAAAAGGAGAAGACCAACATAGCTACATAGGAATGTAAGATTAGTAATTAGGAAAAACGAAAGAGAATCCAAAAGATTTGTAGAGGGAATGGGCAGATGTAGGAAGCACAGCACAAGAAGCAAAAAAGAGGGGTAACAATGGAGGTGAAGGCAACAAATGTGTAAGGCAAAAGGGGTCAAGAAGGGAACAAAGTATTTTCTGGTATACATCAGAAAGCTGAAAGGGAGGGTCAGTCTGGTCAGTACGAACAATGATTACAGGAAGCTCACAGAAGTTGGAAAAAATCAACGGCATTGAAATGAATACTTCATCTTAACCTAAAAAAAAACAGTACGATTGCCATGATGGAACAGAGGCAGAGCACAGAAGGAAAAAACAGTGGACAGACTCCAGGGTACAGGAAAGAGATAAAAAGAGAACTGGTTGCAGAAAGGGAAGGTGAGGTTATGTAACCAGATGGACTGTCTCTCAGAGTCCTCAGAAATCTGGCTAGTATGCTAGCAGATCCTCTGAAAGAGATCTTCAACATATCTCTTGCAATTAAAGAAGTTACAGAAGAATGAAAGACAACAAAAGTGGCACTCCTGCACAAAAGGAAAAAGGGGATAACTACTGGCCTGTTTGCATAACCCTATTAACAGGTAAACTCATACAGAGAATAAGGAAGGAAAGTCTTATTGCTTTCCTGGGGACAACAATCTCCAGGATAAGTGGTGGCTGTAGTGTACAGGGATAAATCTCTGAATATGCCTAAGATGAGCTGGGATTTACTAGTAACCTGGGCACTAGAAAGGGCTAAGCTGAAGAGATGGGAATGATTTACCCATAAAGGGGTAGGGAGAGAAGGCATAGTCTGTAGTCTTGTTGTCAACAAACTGAAGCTAAGTGTTAAAACATATGTTACATGGACTGAAATGGGTACTTAGCAAGACAAGCAGTGCGTAATGCTTTCACTAGATTTGGCATGCACATATAATCTGGGCTGGTATTATAGACCCCAATTCAGCAGCATATGCATCACACCACAAAAGGGTGAGTAAGAAGTGATTAAGGAGGATAATTTCCTGGTTCACCTGCAAAAGGACAGCTTGCAATTTTTTACTCTTACCTCTAGTACCCAGTGTCTATACATATCATGGAATTGGGTGAACAAATGGGTCAATGTGCAATAAAGGTCTGAGGATCACTGTGAGACTGGGAGCCAATAAGAGCATAACATAGAGGTTTATGGATGGGTCTCTAGTCATAACCAGCTTATTATGTATCTAAGCCATGTATGCCAAGAAATTCCCCTCAAAAATGAAGCTCAAGGAATGAATCTTAGGGGTCTATATCACATCGTCAAACTTGTATAAGTTAGAATGATCTAATATTGAACCCAAAAGTCCAAAAAATGCACAATAACGAACACATAGAACAGCAATTTTTTTTCCTGGGGAAAAAAAAATCGATGTGCCATGGCTTCACTATTTTTGCGTTTCGGATTTTTAGGTTTGATATTACATCGTTCAAACTTATACAAGTTCAACGATGTGATATAGACCCGAGTCTCAGCATCCATGTCAAGAAAACAACATACCATAATGTTTTGTATTGCATGTAGCTTTTCTACTCCATGTACTATCAATTACAGAAAAGAAAGGGAAAGTGCAGAAGCAGAAAATGTTTACGAGCTATGAAAGATGGTAAAGCACTTAGCATGCCTTTCAACTTCTTTGCTTAAGTGTACCTACATCACTGTTTAAAATGCAAAAAAAAGTTAATAAAAGTGTTTAAGACAAAAAAAAAGAATTCTGAGCAAATCCAAAAATAATGTGTGGAACATAGGATCAAAACCACTGACAGTTTTTAAATACTGCTCTAATTAATTTAAAATGTTAATTGACAATGAGGTTTTGCACCAACGTACATTTTCTGAACAATAAGAAATATGAAATATTTATCTTCAGTGATTTACCAGAAAATCAAACATTTTACTAGAATCCGGGAATAAATATGATGCAAAATTGAGGACTTTTTGTATAATCAGGAACAATTGAGAGGTACAGCTGGCAGAAGCAAAGTGCTCCTCTGACAGAAGGTAAAAATGGAGGTTAGGTCTTACTGTTGGGCACCGAGCTGCTTGCTGGATATGGTCCAGCTGTTAGCTAGTGTTCCAAGCCTCATGTTCCTTCTAATTTTCCTACAATACTAATGACTCCCTTTCTTCAGACTGAGTTTTCTGACAAAGTGACTAATATAGTCTAGGACAGCACAGTGGTGCAGCAGTAACATTGTCGCCTCACGGTAAGAGGTTCTCCGGTTCAGTTCTCTGCTGGAGTGCCTTCTGTGCAGAGTCTGCATGTCCTCCTTGCATTCATGTGGGTTTTCTCGGGGTACTCCAGTTTCCACCCACATTACAAAGACATGTGTTTGGAGCATTTCTCCCTGGGCCTCCACTGAAAACTGGCTTCATTCCAAGTTGGACTTTCCCAGTAAACAAATGTTAAATAAAATAAAAATAAATAAATAGTACGAGAATACAGAACAGTAATTTAAGTGCTCAAAATTTTTAGAAGATAAGTGTCAGTTTGGAAGAAGGAAGGAGGATGGGATATCATATTGATCAAACTTGAATGAAAAGGATCCATCCTTATAGTAAAACATAACGTCAGTATCCTATTTCATTCTTCCATCTGATCCAACTGCTGGGACAGAATCCCAAACTATTTGATTTCTTGGTGAGCATCATGGCAGGATACCTTTCAGAACCGAAGCTCCAAATGATCTCTGTTTCTGGAAATGATATCCAGCTTGTAGTGTTTGGAAAAAGTGTGTTAAGGTGGACCATGTTGCTGCTGTGCATATCTCATCCATGGAAGAATTTTTGAAGAATGCAATGGATGTTGCCATCAATCTAGTGGAATATGCTTTTGGTTTTACAGACAAAACTTTATTGTTGTAGGAATGCAAAAACGCAATACAACCAGATAGCCATAAGGATATTGCCTGCCTAGAGATTTTTGTGCCTAGCCTGTCTGAAGCAAAAGAAGAAAATAACTGAACATTTTTTCTGAAAACCTCTGTCCTATAGAGATAGAATCTGAGTTGCCTGTGGACATCCAAATTGTGAAAAAAGTATTCCCCTCTGTTAAAGCGAGTCGAGAAGAAGACTGGAAGATTTATAGGCTGATTAAGATTAGACTCTGGTGCTGCTTTTGGAATAAAGGTGTGAATCATTATCAGAGTCACTCTGTCTTTGTGAAAAATTAAGTAAAGAGGAATAGATAAAGCCTGGAGTTCTGAAATTCATCTAGCTGAACTAAGTGCCACTAAAACAGAGTTTTCCAAGATAAAAGCTTTAGGTCCAAAGACAAACCTGGTCCAAAAGGAGTTTTTAATAAAACTAGGTTGAGATCCCATGCAAGAACAGGATCCTTTGTTGGTGAGTGAAAAATAAATTTTCCCAGAGAAAGTCTTTGCATAGCTTATGTAATGCCAGAGCAGCATTTGAACTATAAGTTGGCTGTACCTTGATGGTAGAGTAGCTGGAGCCTGCGTTGTACAAGGAAGAAAAGAATTTTAACACATCAGCAAAGGAGCTAAAATAAGGGTTGTGGCCCATATAGTAAAATGCTTAGCCTGACTACTAGATAGCTGGCTTTCAATGGTATGTGCATTGCTAGCAGAAAGCAATCTGAACCTAATACTTATTGGCATATTCTCATGACCTTTCTGCAGAGAGGATTGGACTTGGTTCCTCGCCTGCTTTTTTTTCTGCAATACCATGGACATGTTGTCCAACTTAATAGCCATCACTCCTGGAAGTAGAATGTTCTGAAATTCCTGCAACTCTAGGAGAACTGCTCTCATCTTTAAGATGTTAATGTGAAGATTGGCCTCTGAATATTTCCAGATTCCTTGGACCATCTTCCCCTTTAAATGCAACCCCACTCCAAAAAGGAGATGTCCATGACCACTGTTGCTGAAGGATGGGGTGTAACAAGTGGTCTTCCTATAATCACATCTGAAGAAGTTACCCACCAGTTTAAATAATTCCTGCAGGTCTGAGTTAAATAAATTATGCTAGAAGCGTTATCTGACAGTTGCAACTACTGGGTGGAAAGCATTCACTGAAGAATCCTCATGTGAAACCAGGTGAATGCAACCATGGGAAGTGAAGCTGCCATAGTTCATAGTTATATTCTAGGCTAACTACCACCAGGACCTTTATAAGTCTAGCCATGGAATCCAAGCCAGTTGTGTCCCTGTGTATCATGGGTGTTTATTAGGAGGGAGTATGTTAATTAGGAAATTTGTAGAGGTTATGTGGGGGGCATATTAGTTTGGACATTTAAGCTGAGGTTCTGACCTGTAGGGTTTAATTTCAAAAATGAATAATCTATTACATATGTATAACTCCTTACATCCATTAAATAGATTTGTAGGTTAGTACTAGGTTAACTGCCCTTGCGGGACATTTTAAGCCTAGCCAATTACCCTATTTGGGAATGAAACTCAGCACCTTGTGCCTGTAAGGTAAACACCTTAACCATTATGCCAACCCTGAACCCAAATTTATCAGTTAACTGGATTCAAACACTGCATCAGCTGTCCTTTTTCCTCTAAGATCACTGCACTTACAACTTGTGCCACAGAGAAAGTTAAGACTCAGAGACTCAGGGCCCTGAGAAGCAACAATGCTGGAGGGAATTGCTGTTGAGACAGTATCTGAACTGTGGAGTATAGGAACAATCACCTTTCTAAGGTAAGTCACCATTTTGGGGTGGGAAATAATTGACCTGAAATCATGTCCAGATGGCATCTGATGAAGGGGATCTGTTGAGTGGTTCGAACCTGTGACTTTTGGTAATTTACAGAGATGGCTAAAGACAGACAAAGCTGTGAAAATTAGACTTTGATCAATTGTAAGGATTCATTGGTTGTTGCAGTGAGGAACCAGTCATCTAGATATGAAAAACTCATATCTTTCTGAGCTGCAGATGGACTATAACTGCTGACATTCATTTGGTGAACACCTCTGTTGAGACTGAAGGGCAAGGCCTTGAACTGATAGCGACTGGCTCCTATCCAAAAGTGCAGAATCCTTCTGGACTGCTTTGCAATTTTTATGTGGAGTTAGATGTCCTGAAGGTCTGTCAAGCACATCCAGTCATTTGCCTTTACAAAGGGTGAAATTGCTGACACTATAACCACTGAAGGGGGTCTTCTTTAAGTTTTGGTTTAGGCCACTTAAGATCAAACCTGAGGTCCTTGTTCTTTTTTGTAACTAAAAACAATCTTGAACAGATTCCTGACCCTCTCTGGTCTGGTAGGACCTCCTGGATAGCTATTTTTTGGAAGAGGATAGACACCTCTTGACTGGTCTCCTGGGATTGCTGGGGTGGCACATATGGTAATAGTGGTCTCTATTTTGGCATTTTTTGGGAAAATGGAACAGTATAGCCACTGGATATATTCTTACTCGCCCAACTGTTCTGCATGATGGTCATCCACACAGCATGGTAGAGAGATAAATGCCCCCAACTGCCTCCAGAGATGGACAGTTGGGCCAGCCTACAGAAGTGCTGGTTCTGTCTTATAGAGAAGGAGACCATGTACCTCTGGTTCTGCTGATGCCCTTGACCATGGGGTTGGCATTCCTCTTTAAGGATCTCTCAGTATTCTCAGACATGATTCCCACAACAGACAGCATTTTCCCATCTTCTTTGCAACTCATTAGCTTTTCCTTTGTTGTAGGACCAAAAAGTTGAGATCCATAGGGGGGGGGGCATTGGTAAAGGATGCCTTGAAGTTGTCTACAAAATCACATAGATGAAGCCATGCATAACACTTGAGGGTTATGCCAGTGTCTCCCACCCTTGCTGTTCCATAGGCTGTGTTGTGATACAGACATATACAGAGTTTAGATAGAGTAAACATGGTATTCATGATGGTCTGCAATTGTTTCTCAGACTCTAGTGTGATAGGCTGTCTCAAAGTATCCTTAGCATGTTTACTTAGGTCCCTTGGAAGTGATTCATGTGGTTTAAGTAGTTTAGTACCCTCAGCACAAAGGTGCTGGAGACATAGGTATGCTTTCCTATCCTGTCAACCACACTGTATTTTTTATTCAGAGGACAGACAGCTGTAGATTCATCTGTGAGTTCTTTTTTAGTGGCTGCTATAAAAATCGCTGAATCATAGGTGCCGGAAGCTGCTGAAGACTGGGGGGGGGGAGCATAAGAGGGGCACTTAGTGATCTAAAAAGGGCAAATTTTTATAACTATTTACTACCACAACATAGGCTCACTTGGAGGACATTTTAAGCTTGGCCAAATCCGTTTTGGTGCTTGAATTAACATTTTCTGATTAGTCTTACCTATCCCATGGCTGATAATTGTATATTAGCCCTAGTGAGAATAACTGTGCTCATACCATAGATAATTTGAGGGGACACATGTAAGGGATGCAGCATTTAGGAACTGCCTCTATCCATTAGTGGCAATCCTGGAGTACATTTTCTATTACCCATCCTTAGATCCAAGTTGCATTTGAATATGGATGGATGAGCTTTGTTTTATTTTTATGGATAATCTGTTCTGGAACAGTGGTAGCCTGTGTGATATGCATCCATCTCTGCACAACATTCAGTTTAGATAATTATACTGAGTATTTCTGATGCCATTTGACTTGCTGATGTTCAGTAGGTCCATCTGTATTAGGTCAGATGATGCCTTGTATGCCAGACATGTCACCTCTAAGCACTCTGTAAGATACTGAGTATAGTAATAAATCTTTGAAGTGGTCCACGCAAGACCTATTGTTTAGGACTTGTATCCTTTTAGTAAGGTATCTCTGAAGGTATTCCAATTGTTTCATGGGGCTGGACAGATACATGCCAAAGTGGGCATTATACAAAATGATTGATCTAATGAGAGGTTTGTAAAGGGGGACAACAACATCTCTAAATCTAGTCACAATTTGTTTAAAGCTATGCAGTGCAGAAAGGTTTTCTTATAACTCTGGGCACATGTTGGTCAAAAGTTAGGCCACTGTACACACAAGTTCCCAAATGCCAAACAATTGGGTCAGTTCTCAGAGGGCATTGTTATGATTTTGACACCAGTTATTATTCGGGACAAACCTTCCTGTATGATGGTTAAGTCATTTGAAGATTCAATAACTGCTCCTAGCTTGTAGTCATCTCAAACTTAGCCGGCCAAAGCCCTTTGGTATTTCCTTTTACTTTTGAGATGTTTATGCCAAACAAAAAGTCTTAGCACCGAACCCTGGGGGACTCCAGTGGTGACTAGTCTCTTTCTATATTTTGATCTCCTGCATCCTATGAGCAAGTTGGCAATCCACCTAGTAATGCAAGTATTTGCTCCTATATGATTCATCTTTTGTACTACACCTGAGTAGGGAGATGGTGTCAAAAGGCTTGGCCAGGTCAAGGTAATGTGGTGTGAACTGTTTTACCTTCATGCATTGCTTTGGTAACAAGAGTAAAGCTTAAAATTTGCCCATCATTTTGAGCCTTTCACAATTTCCTCTGCGCTGTTTTCAAACACATTTTTAGGGCCATGCATACATGTTTGCATTCTTTGATTCACCTTCCTTATTGTATTAAATTATATTCCTCATATAATACAGCACCAGTTGTCAGAATGTGTTTTAAATTTGTAGTTTTGAACAGTCTTTTAGTAAGCAATGAAGCAAAATGTATGAACCAATAATGACAAAACTACCCATTTCAGAAAATTTCAGCCATAAAAGGCCACTCAAACTTTTGTCATTACAATCCACCCATATCAGTAAATATACAAAATCTCTGCAGAAGTTTGTTTGTCTTTCAGCTTTTTCCCGGTGAGGGGTCGCCACAGCAGAACTCCGGTCCGCTAATGATTGGCAATAGATTTTTACGAACGCCAAGGTGCCAGCTCGACATTCAACTTTCAACGAAGGCATGTGCATTTACACATGTCTTTTAAATGCCCATCCAACCACGGGGAGGACATGCAGACTCCACACAGAAGGCACTCCCCGCACTCCAGCTGAGAATCAAACGGGAGAACCTCTTGCTGTGAGGCAACAATGCTACTGCTGCACCACTGCAGTCATCCCACATTAAAGGGATTTCTAGCTAATGAACAGGTTGCTACTAGGAAACAACTTTATATTTCATTGTTCCATCTACAAATAAAGTGGCTGCTGCCCTTGAAGAATAAATTGCCTGTGTTACACTAAATATGATAAGCTAGTAATATTGCAATAGGGAGTGGATGGCAAACTGATGACAGGTTCATAGTTACTAAGTAACTCCTCCAAAGGAGGGCATTCACAGGACTGCAGCATCCACTCCCTTTAAAGTACAACACAGTACAGTATCAACAACCCATCTACATACTCTGGGAGCAGAACCCATAGCCTTCTGCATCAAAAGTAAAGCTACTGTTGTGCTACTAACAATGCAAACAGACATGGAATAAGCAGCACTAACAAAGCTCTCTCCAGCCAAGATTGTGCTAGACAGTCAAGAGGAGAAGGTTAACACCTGCACTACACCTCAAGCAACACATAGCCCTTCAAAACCCACACTGCCAACGCCCACACATAGCAACACTAAACCCACATATGCGGAGGCCCTTAACATTAACCTGCCCAAGCAACAAGGTCCTCCAAAGCTGAAATACAAACACCAGTCACAACCAAAGTGACATATAGCTCACAACGCCAGTGTGCCACCCAACAACAGCCCCTAAGGCAAGACACTGTACCCAACACTTTAGTCATAGGTGACTCTTTAGTCAGGCACACTGATGTCCCACTCACCAGGCTGAGCAAGGAGAAAATTACAGTCAGCTGCCTGTCGGGTGCCAGGATCCACCACATAATGCATGCACTCAAGTCACTCCACAACAAGTACAAATATGACTCTGACATCGTCCATGTTGAAGTGAATGATTTGAGACGTACCTCCCTGGACTACATGAAAAGAGACATGGAAGAGGTCTCAGATCATGTGGCCCAGGCAGTTATGACCCTAGCCCTGGGTAGCATCCTGCCTTCACCCAGAATGATACCACAGCAGAAGGACAAAATGATTGACTATAACAATTGGCTAAGCTTCTGGTGTCATTCAAAGGGTATCCAGTATCTGTCTGCCTGGGACGACATGATCAACAAACCATGATGCTTTGCCAGAGATGGTCTGCACCTGTCACCCCTGGGATTCAGGTTACTGGCTAAAGCTCTTGCCACCCCTACAGTGCCTTTTTTAGGCATGGTTCAAAGGACAAAACTGCCACCGTAACAGATACAAGCATGCAAAATCTGAAGGTAATGCTACTCAATGCTAGAAGTCTAAACCTCAAAATGTACTCTCTCGAGGCACTCTTAAAAATGTAGAACATCGATATCTGTGCAGTAACTGAGACTTGGTTCAAGACTCCAGAGAGCACCCTTGCAACACCAGGCTACAACTCTTACCACACTTTTTGGCCACCAAACCAAGACCAAAACACTAAAGGTGGAGGAGTGTCCATATTCACCAAGGATATTCACACCTCCAGGCTAGATGCCCAACACAATGCATCTGAAATTCTCCAGGGGCAACTAACACTAGGTAAGACTGCAATCGAAATTGTCACTTGCTACAGATCCCCCACCATGCTCCAAGATTCTCATTACACCTTTCTAAACATACTGGAAAATATTAAGATACAACCAAACACCCTAATACTGGGTGATTTCAACTACCCTGCCATTAACTGGGAAGACTACTCGGATACCAACACCTTTTCTCAACGGTTCTTGGAATTCATAAATTTCAACACCCTGAATCAATTAATCCATTGTCTCACTAGGGGCTCCAATATCCTAGACCTGGTCATTACCAACATATGAGACAGATGCTCCACACCAGTGGTCACCCCCTCATTGGTCAGGTCTGACCATAAGCAAATCACCCTTGACATCCACATCCCACCCCCACCCCTCAGTAAGGAAACCTCTGTAAAAAACTTCTTCAAAGCCAACTTCATGCTACTCAAATCAGAAGTGACAAACTTCATTGCACCCATGCAGTCAGGAGCTGAATGTTCGACTGCTGAATCCTACACCAAGGCACTGTACGAGCACATCCACTTTGCATGAATCGTGCCATCCTAAATAGAACCAAGATGCTTTCCTCCAAAAAAAAGAAGCCAATCTGGTGGTCTCCTACCATAAACAAATTATACAACAGAAGGAAGAAACTGTTGCAGAAATGAGAAAAATCCCAGGATGCAAAAAACTCCCTTACCAGCCTCAGTAAAAAGCTGAGATCCCTCATAAAATCCTTCAAAGCTAGTTACAAAAATAAAATTGCCAAATATTCCAAAGAGAGCCACAAGGCATTCTATAGTTATGTCAAGAATCTAAATGGAAATGCTCAGATCTGCTCTGAGCTACAACAGAATAGCATTACATATACTGATCCCAAGGATATTTCCAATATCCTGGCAGATCAATTTAGTGCCAACTTCACCCCCCTCTTACCCCCTAAAGGGCCCATCTCAGTACCAAAAGATTGCCAAATTCCGGTAATCACGGCCACACAGGTAGAAACCGCACTCTCCAAAGCTAAGAATACAGCATCCATGGGACCAGATGACATCCCAGGTTGTGTACTACATGAACTACAAAATGAACTGGCACCTCACCTAAGTGTCATGTTTAATCATAGCCTTACCTCTGGCTTTGTGCCCACTGAGTGGCACACAGCTACAGTTATCCCACTCCACAAGGTGGATCCACCTTGGATCCCAGGAACTACTGTCCCATCAGTCTGATGAGCCTGATCTGCAAGGGCATGGAACGCATTATCATGGAACTTCTGAACAAAGACATTGGCAAACTTCAAACACTGGACCCCACCCAGTTTGGTTTTGTGAAGGGTCAATCTTGTCTCCTGAACCTGACTGACTTCTTTGAATCAATCTCCAGAGCTGTGGACGAATGTAAGGCAGTCCACACAGCCTATCTGGACCTCGCCAAGGCCTTCAACACCATCCCCCACTCTGGACTCGTAGATAAACTTACTAAGCTGGGCATTAATCCCTACATTACTCGATGGGTTACCAGTTGGCTTACTGACAGAACCCAGACTGTAAAAGTAGCCAACTCCAAATCCAGTTCCAGACAAGTGGAATACATCAGGGTTCAGTCCTGGGATCACTCTTGTTCGGTATCTACTTCTCTGAAGTACAGGCCAACACTCTAAGGGACTCTGGCTAACAAAGTTCACAGATGACTGCAAACTGGGAGCCATTATTGAATCTCCAAATGATGTGGATATTCTACAAAAGGGTGTTACAGAAACAGATGCTTGGTGCCAGAGCCATGGGCTCAAGCTCTGGGAAAACCATGTACTCATGAATTACCACATAGGTGGCAATACACTAAACACCGAAAGTGTGATGAGAGACTTGGGGACACAGGTGGACAGTGGTCTCACCTTCAATAGCCACATCACCACAACAGTCAGGAAATCCTTCTATGTGGCAAACCTCATCACTAAGGGCTTTTCAGCCAGAAAAAAGGAGGTCATTGTCCCACTGTACTCATCCCTCATTAGACCCATTACAGAGTACAATGCCCCATTTGGTATGTACCTCACAAGACGTCTGCAACAGCTGGAAAGGCCGCAGAAATACCTCACTAAAAGAATCACAGGCCTAAAGCAGATGCCCTATGCTGGCCGTCTAAAAAAACTCAGGCTATACTCTGTGGCATATCGTCTACTCAGAGGTGATCTCTGCGTAACATACCCTGAGCTTCTGGACATGCTCCACTTAAAGAAATCCCAATCCCTCAGAGCCACACGCTACAGGGATCTAAACCTTGTCATCACAATGAACAAAACATGCTGGAGGGATAGATTCCTGACTCAGAGACTCCACATACTCTGGAATAGACTGCCCATACATGTCAGGCAGAGCGCCTCCTTGGCCCTTTTCAAAAGGAACCTTGATGACTGGATGGGAGATAAGAAATTCACCTCGGGGATCATGTCAGTTGCCCAACTAGACAGGGGTACAGGGAAGTAAACATTGTGGGAAGAAATATCCGGGAAATTGTTTGGCTAGGCTTGTATAGGCCTAGGGCTGATAGCCTAGTACCAGCCTATGAACCTATGAACTTCTCTTCCAATGAAGATCTCAGCTACTTGAAATTTTTTTTTTTTTTATTTAACATTTGTTTACCAGGAAAGTCTGATGTGGAACAAAGCCAATTTTCAGCAGAGACCCAGGGAGAAATGCTCCAGATGCATGTCTTTGTAACATGGGAGGAAGCCCACATGAACACAGGGAGGACATACAGACTCTGCACAGAAGGCACCCCAGCCAAGATTCAAACCAGAGAACCTCTTGCTGTGAGGCAACAACACTATGACTGCACCATCCACTTGACACAACTAAATCTCTCAATTTCACAGCAGAAGAAATCTAAAAAAAGCCAAAGTTTATTTGGGGAGGGGGGCAAAGCCCCAAAACCAGGGACACATTTTAAATGTTGCTTGTATAATCTTAGAAAGTTGCTGAAATAGTGTTTTGTGTTACCATGTGTTTCCAAAAAAGATACGAAGACTGAAACTTAAAGGGCTATCATTATGTAGTGAATTCCATTATCAATGATTTGCCACAAAACCACAAATTTTAAGAGGAACAGACCAATGTATGTGAAAATCTGACAGTTGAGAGCTATGGGCCAAGGCAATCCTAACCACCAGTTATAAGTAACTAGGGCATTTTACACACAAACACACACACACACACACACACACACACACACACACACACACACACACACACACACACACACACTCTAATCAGTAAAGTAAAACGGAGCACCAGCTAAAAAAACAACGGAGCCTTAAGCTTCAGCAAATAAATGAAGTAAACGGTAAATGGAGCCTTAAGCTTACCCATGAGTGTTGCCTTAAGTAAACGGAGCAGCCTTTCTGTAGGTGTTGAGTGTTAACACACACACCAGAGCAGCTTCAGTAAATGGAGCCTTAGTGTTGAGTCTGGCAGCAATGATGTGATCGGGCACACTTTTGTATTTAAATTCAGCACATGCGTGCATCCTCCGTGTCGTTACAGGTCTTGCAGCTGTAAAAGCGTGGGGAGAGCACTCCCTCCCCCTCGCCTCATGGCTCTGGCGCCTGTGTACTGAATCCATCAGAGGACCCTTTGACCAATCCTGCCTATCTTTAGGTGGATATAAGTCCTTTGTCTGGTTGGCTGGGAATCAGTTCAATTGTGTCAAGTTACTGCCATGCCCTCCTGGTGACCAAATCTACAAGACAGTTTACAGAAGGGACTGCCCAAGAGGTAAAGGGAACAGAGCTGTACACATCAAATACCATTTCCTCATCCTGACAAGGAGGTTCTGATGGCCAAGATCCCCTCTGCCTCATCAGTTCTAGGACTTTGCCAAAAGTGATGTCTTCAGGAGGGGATTGTAGTGATCCCCTTCTCTCATCTAAGTCCATGTCTGATGTGAGAGACTCTGAAGGGGAGCCAACTTGCTTCCTTTTATACAGCCTCTTCCTGGGCACCCCAGCTGAGACTGGTCAGAGTCTGCAGAAGACTTAGCATGCACTTACTGCAATTACCCAAAGCTTACAACTCTGCTTTGTTCATGGGAGTCATGATGAAAGGACTGAAGAGCTGATAGAACTGTATTGCAGGGTGGAGCTATTACTGCTGGAAGCCCTGTCATTAGAATGGGGGAGAGGTTATCATCCTCTCCATTTCCTTGAAAGTGGATCCAGAACCCATCAGCATCGAAGAAGCACCCTTCAGAACTATCTCCTCCCCCGTGAAGCAGAGGTGAATGGTACTGAAGAAGGAAGTCTCATCTCTGGGGATCCTGATGGCTCCAAGAAAGAGACTGTTTCTGCTGGCATGAACACTGGAGACTCTGACACTGAGAAAGGCTTTAAATTAGTTTTCACTGAGACCAGTGCCAAAGCCACAATGCCGAACACTCAGATTTGAGATCTACTTGATGCTAAAGGTGCAAGAGTCAAGTGGGTTGGATGTGCCACTGTCAGTGGAGAGGTAGGAACACTTGATGCAAAATTAACAAGCTCTAGATGGATAGTCAGCTACAAGGCCACAGATACAGGAATTGTCACTACTGAAGGAGCCAACCCAATCTGTACTAGAAACTGAGGGGGATAGGATAATACCTAACTCTATTTACATCTTTAAAATGCCCTCATCATAGGCTCCCACTCTACTTCTGTAGTGCTTTGAAAGGAGCATAAAGATCTGAAGAAAGTTGTAGACGGAGGTCTGGAAGTCAAGAACTGAGATAATTCCCTTTCAGAAGACTGCTTGAAAGACTGAATGGAGATCCAGAACTGGAAACCTGAGTGTCAGTGCTGAAGAGGGAGAGGATATCTTTCTCAGTGTTTTGGGAGCGAAGGATGATCTGCCTCATTAAGTTTTCATTTCTTTAGTTGCTTTGGATCCTTCTATCTATTGTTGTCTTTGCTTTTATCAGGTTTACCTGTAGAATATGTGGGAAGCAGCCCTTTCATGATTAACTGGTTTCTCCTATCCAAAAGAAACATAGACCCAAACCTTCTAAAATAGAACAAAACAGATGGACTTTTTTTTCACCCAACTGTTGAGCATTTTGTAAGGATTTTATTAATTTCTAGCAAAAGCAATCAAGAAATAGACTAAGAATTGTTTAAACAAAAGACAGACAACAGGCATACTGCAAAGATGCTACAAAGAAGCTGAGGCTGTAAAAGAGCAGTTAAATATGCAACTAGCTAGATAGGTGACAGAGAAAGGCTGAAAAGCACACACACACACACACACACACACACACACACACACATATATATATATATATATATATATATATATATGGATCCACTTTTAAATGTCGAAATTCCGAAATCTCGACTTTTAAAAAAGTACCTAAAACATAGAGATTTTAGAATCTCGGCATTTAAAAGTGTGCTAAAAAAGACCGACACTTTAAATAAAGTGTTTGCAGGGGGGCAAGCCCCCTACACCCCCAACACCCCCTACTTAAATATACCAACTCCAAGATTGCACTGCAGTGAAGAGAACGGTAATGCTCCTGTTGCACTTACCGTTCTCTTCACTGTAGTGCGATCTCGGAGTTGATATATTTAAGTAGGGGGGGTGTGGGGGGCTCAGGGGGCTTGCCCCCCTGCAAACAGTTTCTTTTACTTAATTTTTTTAACCCACTTTTAAATGTTGAGATTCCGAAATCTCAATGCTTTGGGTACGTTTTTATAAAAGTCGAGATTTCGGAATTTTGACATTTAAAAGTGGATATATAAATATATATATGGGTCTACTTTGTATAACCGAACTTCCGATTCACCGACACACAATTTACCGACCCCAAACAACCGAAAACACACAACACCGACAAACACCAACAACTCAGAAAACCGAACACCATTACACCGACACAAAAAACGTAAACTACACATTGCACACAATAACATATCCACTAACCTTAACCTAAACCCTAACCCTAACGTCCAACACTACCGCACACTTACCTAACCCACACCCTAACCCTAACTCACTTAACCCACCCCTAAACCTCAACAGCGTCACTATCGCACACTTACCCTACCTGCACCCTAACCCTAACTCACTTAACCCACCCTAAAACATTAAGCCCGTCACTATCGCACACTCACTCCACCCGCATACTAACCCTAACACACTTAACCCTTCCCTACACTACACTACGTCACTATCACACACTTACCTTACCAGAACCCTAAGTCCGACACTACCGCACACTCACCTTTCCCACACCCTAACCTAAAATCCCTCACTATCGTACACTTACCTGTCCGCTCCCCAATCCTAAATCCGTCACTATCGCACACTTACCGGATCGCACTCACACGTTGCCATTGTCGGTCTTTTGGTCTTTTGGCTGTCGGAATATTGCCTTTTCGATCACCTACCTGTTCGGTCGTTCCGTCTCGATCTTCTGGGTGTCGGTGAAGTGGTGGTTCGGTTATTCGAAGTAGACCCATATATATATATATATATATATATATATATATATATATATACATATATATATATATATATATATATATATATATATATATATATAGGTCTACTTCTAATTTCCGAAGTTTCAAAATGTCGGCTTTCTTATGGTCGAGACGATAAGATTGACGTTTTGAAACTTCAAACCATAAATATAGATAGCTGTACAGCACAAAACAGTATATTTACCATTTTCCTCACTGTAGTGCAATCTCAGAATTTGTATATTTAATTTGCAGGGGGTGTGTTTCAAAACACCAGTCTTATGCTCTCGATCATAAGAAAAGTGATGTTTGAAAACTTCAAAATTTAGAAGTAGGCCCATATATATATATATATATATATATATATATATATATATGATAGACATATATAGATATAGATAGATAGATATTGATATATATATAAATCTCTGAAGAAATTAAAATAGTATATAGCAGCAAAAGTCAAAATTAGGCAAATAAAAAGAGGAGCACTTAGCTGTTGTCTGGAGATCGACTGTGCACACTGACAGCAAATGAGATCTGAAGGTAGAGAGTCACTAGAGGATTATGGGAAACTTTGAAGGATCTTGAGGCTTGCAGTACTAGCTAATGGATGGATTGGAACCAAAGTGGTACAGTACCCAACAGTCATAACAGATGGAGGGATGAAATAGGATCACCTTTAAAAATTGTTGACACTTTATTTTGCCACACTTTCTGCTTGTAAGTGTAGCAGAGTGAAGTTCTAACAACTTTTAAAAGCTGTTGTAGTTTCTGCCACTATCATTTGCCAGAAGCACTTTCATATCTTAGTCCCCAGTGAAAGAAGTGAGACCTAATTTTAACAGTTTTTAGGGTGTCTATAGCAGGGGTAATGTTCTAGGGAAGTGCATAACAGGTTTATCTTTCTCCTGATTTTGGAGAAAAATCATGATGCTTCATGCTCTACAAAAGTCTTCAGGACAGCAAATATCAGATCACATGACACCTGAGATGGGACATAACCTTTACAGCCTTATTCTTCTTTAATAACATGCATAGGCAGTCATCATATAATGAACCATGCCCCACATCCTGTAAACGTAGAGTAATATAATGATTTCCTCTAGCTACTAAAATGCACTTTCTCTCCACTCCCAGCTGCTAATGACATTTCAGTAACACACGTATATAACATTTCCATTTTCCTAAAATAACGATTCATACACTACTTTCCCTTTCTTTACTACATACATGACTTTAAATTAACTGAAGCTGGATGTGACTGACCAATTCAGTCTGATGGCAGGGTGAGGAATTCTACTAGATCTTGTAAAAGTAAGTTACTTTTCAGGTCATGGATCAGCTGCATATTTGGAACTGTTTGTATGCTCTCCAGTCAAGATGTACTGTTTTATTAAGGAGCTATTAGGTATGTTGCCCAGAGATATAGACACTCTGCCTCTGTTGATTGAAGGGTAGGAAGAACCTAAAGGTGAATCTCCTGTGTCTCCACATTGTTCGTGCTTTATTTTGGTAAGGTGTCACTTTCCCCGATCAGCAGTGCAATCACTGTCCATGTCTTTCATGCCGTACTTTGGTAAGGGCAGTGTCCTTAAGATGCATCCCCATGTAGGTGTCTTACTCCATGGTGCCTAGTAGTAACAGGCTTGAGTCTTCTTTTCAGTTTTATCCTTCAGCTGGACATGTCTTCTGCTGGGTCACTTTGGCAGCAAGATCTTATAAAAAATTACATGAATTATTCTGATTTTACTCCCTATAAGGATTTTTATTGGTCTGTTCCCAGCTGTTTTGCAAAAAGATGATGTGTAGAACCTAAAATCATGAAGACTGTCATCTTGTTTAAATATTCTCTTTGCAGTTTGCACTGCACTCTCAACTTGATCATTAGTTTGATGACTGTATGAGAAAGAAGTAATGTGCTGAATATCTAGCTGGCTTGGTAGCTCCTTAGATTCAACACTGGTCCACTGAGGCCAGCTACCACTCACATCCTTCTCCAAAATTCCAAAATTCCAAAATAAGCAAAGGTAGGCTTTAACTTCTTCAGGACAGCTTTAGCATCTGAAATTAAAGGTATATTAAAACTTGGACCGAACCACAAAAGGAGGGGGAGTATCAATATTCGTCAAAGATACCCACACCTCCAGGTTGGTGGCACAGCACGAAGCATCAGAGACTATCCATGTGCAAATAACAGTGGGTAAAACTGCCTTCCAGTTTATAGCCTGCTACAGACCACCCTCCCAAACTCAGGAACCCCACTCGGCCTTCCTGAGAACACTGGAAAATATGAAGGTCTCTCCAAAAACCATTATATTGGGCGACTTCAACTACCCAGACATAGACTGGGAGATTTACTTTAGCTCCAACATCCTAGCCCAAAGGTTCCTAGAATTTATAAACTCAAATGTTATGGAACAACTTGTTACCACTCCCACAAGAGGGGAAAACATACTGGACCTGATCATCACCAACATGGGGGCTCTATGCTCCAGACCAGAAGTGTATCCCTCACTGGTAAGATCAGACCATAAACTAATCTCACTGGATATTCACATCCCGACCCCACCCCTGCCCAGAAAACCACAGTGAAAAACTTCTCTAAAGCAAATTTCACACTCCTCAAAACCGAGGTGGAATCCTTCAAAGCCCCCGGGCCTGTGGAAAATACGGCCTAGACCGCAGAATCCTTTATAAACGCATTCTATGAACACCTTCAGGAATGCATGGATCATGCAATCCCAAATAAAACCAAGACCCAATCCTCCAAAGGCAGGCGTCCTGCCTGGTGGACCCCAGCCATAAACAAATTATACAACAGAAGGAGGAAGCTACTACATGAGAGAGCAAAATCCTAAAGTTCAGAGACAGACTTTATAATCATAAATACGATATAAAAAAAACAAGATCAGCGTAATGCATTAGCAAAACATGTTGCAGCTTCACCAGGACATGGCTTTAGATTTAGGGTGTTGCAGAAAGTCAGGATTAACAAGAAAGGTGGAGATAGAATGAATCATTTAGAAAGGATAGAGTTGGACTGGATATTCAAACTATGTGCACACTGTGAACCAGGTTTAAACCAATTCATCAGTATTAAACCTGTCTTAGATAAAATGCTTTTATTTGAATATAAATATGTCCTTTAAATGCATATTTTTTGCTGTTTTTAGCAGTTATTTATATATCAAATATTAGAGAAATGTTAATAATTAAATAAATGCATTTATCTGGACATTTATATGAATGTCTATTTTTATATAATTTAACTCCATACATATGTATATATATATATATATATATATATATATATATATATATATATATATATATATATTTTTTTATATAATACTTCCATAAAGTTGAATGACTGTTTGTCAAGCCCAAGCTACTGAGAAACTTTGATTTAACATTTTTAATGATTGATATTAGAAAGTTTTTACTCACAAGTTAATGAATTTATTTGATGATTATTTAATTAATTATTATATTGAGACTAATTGATACAACTATATAAGAGTGCTTGAAATGAAAATGAATTAGATCTGATGAAGCGTACCAGTGGTGTACGTGAAAGCGCTTATCCTGTTTCCATTGTTTGTTAAAATAAATTTTATTTTGTAAAATTTGTACATTTTGGTGGTCCTTCGAAGTTTTTTGGAGAATCCCAAATAAAACCAAGACCCAATCCTCCAAAGGCAGGCGTCCTGCCTGGTGGACCCCAGCCATAAACAAACTATACAACAGAAGGAGGAAGCTACTATATGATAGAGCAAAATCCTAAAAAGGGAAGGCATCTCTGATCAGTATTAGCAAAAAACTATGGGCACTCATAAAATCGTCTAAGGCCAGCTTCGAGAGAAAAATTGCACAGGACACTAAGGATAATCACAAGGCGTTTTTTAGTTATGTTAGGAACCTGGGTGGGAATTCCCAGATATGCTCAGAATTAGTCCAAAATGACAAAAAATACACCGAACCCACAGACATTGCCAACATCCTAGCTGACAGGTTCAGCGCAAACTCCCCCCCCCACCAAAAGGGCAAATATCTATCCCATCAGAGTGCTGCCCCTGACATCTCAGATGCTCAGGTAAGAGCCACCCTCTCCAAAGCAAAAAACACAGCATCAATGGGACCAGATGGTGTCCCGGACTGCGTCCTACATGAACTCCAAGAAGAGCTAAACCCAAACATAAAACTACTGTTCAATCTCAGCCTTACCACAGGATATGTACCCAAAGAGTGTGGCACAGCAACAGTGGTCACTCTCCACAAAGGTGGTGCCTCAACGGATCCTGGAAACTATCACCCCATAAGCCTGACTAGCTTGGTCTGCAAAGCTATGGAAAGGATCATCATGGACCTCATAAATAAAGATATTGGGGACCTACAGACACTGGATCCTACCCAGTTCAGCTTTGTTAAGGACAGATCCTGCCTCTTAAACCTGGTTGATTTCTTTGAAACAGTCACCAAGGCCATTGACAAGGGGAAGGTGGTCCACACAGCCTACCTGGACCTCGCAAAAGCCTTCGATACAATACCCCACTCGGGCATTATAGATAAGTTCACCAGCTTAAATATAAACCCCTATGTCACTAGATGGGTTGCAAACTGGCTCAAGGACAGAACCCACATGGTTAGAATTGCTGGAGCCATGTCAGACTCCAAACCAGTTACAAGTGGCATCCCACAAAGCTCAGTCCTGGAACCTCTCTTGTTCAGTATATATTTCTCGGAGGTACAGGCCAACACGGAAGGACTGTGGCTGACCAAGTTCGCAAACTAGGTGCCATAATTGACTCTCCAGCCGACACAAGCATCCTACAAAAGGGCCTCATAGAAACAGACAACTGGTGCCAGAGCCATGGCCTCAAGCTAAACGCCAAAAAGTGTATAGTCATCCCCTTTGGCAAAAACAAAGTGCCCACAAATTACCACATAGGTGGTAAACCATTAAGTCCGGAAGAAGTAATTAGGGACCTGGGGACCCAAGTTGATAGCAATCTCTCATTTGAAAACCACGTGGCCAAAGTGGTTAGAAAAACATTTTATATAGCCCACCTAATCATGAAGGGATTCACATCTAGATCAGGGGAGGTCATCGTGCCTCTTTACTCTTCCCTCATCAGGCCCATAATTGAGTACAATGCCCCTTTTGGGATGTATCTTACTAGACACCTGCAGCAACTGGAAAGACCGCAAATGTACCTCACCAAGAGGATCAAAGGGCTCAGACAGATGCCATATGCTGCCCGGTTAAAGAAACTCAAGCTCTACTCAGTGGCATACCGCCTGCTCAGAGGCGATCTGTGCCTGACATATAAAGCCATGTCCAACCCAGAATTAATGGACATGCTGCACCTCAGAAAATCCAAATCCCATCGAGCTACGCGCTCGAGAGACTTGAACCTCAGCTCTGAAATAAATAGGATATGCTGGAGGGACAGAGTCATAACCCAGAGGCTCCCTTCACTCTGGAATAAAATCCCAGTCCAGGTTAGGCAGAATCCCTCATTGACTCTCTTCAAGAGGAATCTTGATGTGTGGATGGGAGATTGTAGGTTTACCCCGGGCATCACTTCTGTGTCACTGTTAGACAGAGGCACAGTATACTAACCTCGAAAAAGGGCATAGCAAAATTCATTTAAAATGGGTGGCGAAAGCCAAACACACTCTGGCTAGGCTTATAAATGCCCTAGGGCAGATAGCCTAGTATGAACCTATGAACTGTTTCTCTTTATTCATAATTTGATATGACTATCTATTTCCATTTACTGCGCTTACAAAAATCAAAAGCAACTTTCTTTCATGGCTTTCAAGTAGTGGAGTTAGATTTAAAGGTTCCTTTACCTCTGTCTTCCTGAGTTCACATCACAACTGACATGGCATATCTTTAGTATTTAAGTTTGTTGAGATCTGTGGCCATTATACTGAAGTTTTAACCCTTTCCCTGCACTTGGTTAACCTTTGGTATCATTTATACATGCTCTTGAGTTTATCAGATCTTAAAATATGTAATATCACAGTTTTAATTTCTGTTATGATCAGACCATTGTGGCTGTTCACTTTAGAGAACAAAAGTTTTCTAAATGCAAATTATATTTACTCAATTGTTCAGCCATCCAGCTCAGACAGCTTTTAATGATGTTTAACTGAATGCATGTTACTCTGATACAGTCCATTCTTCATGATGTTGCAGGTATGCCCATCATAACAGCTGCTGTATAACATTCAGTATCCATATTAGTGTCTGTTTAGTAGTATTCTTCAAGGTATTCTGGAACACATATTCTGCTGTACGACTAAACTCATCAGTTGTATCAGGCGTCTTTAATGTAAATAAAATGCTAGATCTTAAAAATGCTTTAAAGTTGTGGTATCAATTGCTAAATGGAAATAAAATATATTCAGATGACTACCTTTTGGCTAGCTATAGTATAGGAAATAATAATTGGATAAGTATACAAACTTGTAAATATTTTATTGACACTAAATTAAAGGTGTTTTAAATACGCATACAAATAACATTCCAAAAAATATTGAAATATTCTTTATGACTGAAAGATGTGTGATTAATAATAAATCTTATTTATCTAGAATATATAAGGTTTTAACAATTAATTTAATAGCCTCTGACCTGCTGTATTGGAATTATTCAACAAAAATTAATGATGAAGTATTTTCAGATAAAAAAAAATATATTTAAAATCTGTAAAAAAACTACATCAGTTTATTGGAAAATTGATACTTGGAAATATTTGCACATATTTTTTTAACTCCTCACCAGGTTGCTTTATATTATAAAACAGAAAACTAACTGTTGGAGATGTGAGGAGATGGATGTGCTTTGGGTTTGTATGATTACAGAATGTTGAATGGTGATTCCCTTTTGGTTAGAATTTAGAAATTTTGCAAAAGCACTGTGATCTGATAATTGCATTATTACAAATTCTTTGATTTTGTTTAATGCCCTAATCCCAGATTCTATACCAATGTCACAAGTGCCTCTCCTTTGGTCCATTCTGGCCATTGCCAGGAAAATTATTACAAAGAATTGGAAGAGTAAGAATTTCCTCTCTTTTAATGAGTTTATTGTTTTAGCTAAGACTATATGTAACAAAGAATTGCAAACTGTTAAAATGAGAATGTCGAATGCTACACATCAATATTTATCTTGGCAAAAATCTAATGATCTATTAGAGAAATATTAAGGGTTTTATATATATATATATATATATATATATATATATATATATATATATTATAATATCTTGTTATGGATATTATATATAGTTATTTGATTATGTTTTGTTAAATGTTCATTTTTTTATTTTAAATTTAAAAATTAATAAAAAGTTTAAAAAATAATTATTTGGGAAAATAACAGAACATTACCTAAAATTGTATTGTTGATATAAGGAAATCAGTGGTTTACAGTCTATCACCAGCATTAAACTACTGTATCTAGCCTATGGAGATATTTCATGAATTTCTTGTTGAAGCCCACATGCAATATGCACCCAGCGTTCATTTTCAGTATGCTCACAGTGTGTGTCTGCATCTTATAGCATCCTCGGGCAATATACCTTGAAGACTGACATGGAAGTCAAAAAGGAACTGAAGATGAGGATAGTGCCACAAAAATATGTAGCTGCATCTTCCGGTGAGAAAAAGGAGAAACTCCAGCATCCATACTGTTGAAAGGTTGCCAGATGAAATTATTTGAATATGCATGTGATGTAAGCTATGAGTAAATAAATAAGTAAGCAATAGATGGGAACAAAATTCAGCAGAAGTACCAAACATTTTAATATTCATATATCAGATATCTTTGTTTGGAAAGCTACAGAACTGGGTGTGATGATGATCTTAATATTGTTGAGGTAGTCACAGATGGCAGGCATAATTCCAATGATACCTTTGGCTGATATTACTGACATATAGAAGACAGAATATGAACACTAGACACATTGGTATGAAGGTCCACTCAGGAAAGTGAGTTGTCAGCAATTAATGGGTAAGGCAATGCATCAGTGGTGGATCTGGATCAAACTATAAACTATTGTAGTAGCATCAAAACTAAATGTATTTAACAAAGTCATTTCAAAGGTACTCTTTATGATAATATCACTGATACACAACCAACAAAGAGGCAAAAGGTCCAGTTATAGCTGCTCTGGTGTTGTAGATGGATAAAGCCCTGACTAAGACCCAGGTCTGATTAGTGGCACAGGCGACTGGATGGATGGGGGAGGACATTACCATCCTGGGATGGATAGGTAGGCCTATGTTCATCACTAATGGGGGGCTAGGGACGGTGCATAAGTAGGGATGCCTAGAAGAGAGGAAATGGGTGGAGACATGGCTGAGCTATGGAGATGGGGTGATAAGCTACATGTCTCCATTGCACAACTGATCCTCCGGCAAGAACAATTAGGTCTGAAAGGGGGAGATAGTGGGTAGTCCATAACAAAAAGAAAATCTTCCTTGGATGGATGCAAAGATGAGTCCACAGATGCCTAAGATCAACCATTGCCTCCAGCACTACCGAAGGGCAAGGAAATGTCTGGTAAACTCAACATAGATGAGGTACCTGGCTGCTGGGCCAGTACTAATGAAGGAAGGGAGGAGGAATAAAAAAATGGCCCAGTTATGCAGGCAGAGTAGCAACATCCAGTACCAAAGAAAGATTGGTGTCACTCCGGAAGTAAGTCAAAAGATACTTAGTTACAAATTGAGATAGTGGGTCAAAATGGGATTGAACTTAGTTCAATTTAAGGCACTCAGCTGGATGGCAGTAAAGCATGATGCATCACAAGAATTACCTTAAGTGGAGTCAGGTGGTATATTTTAAAAAGGTATTAGCATGACACATTTGTAATGGCTGAGTGTATGCAGTGAGGATAAGCAATCAAGAAACAAGTCTTAGTGGAGAAGAGCAGGAATACAGGGACTACAAATGATGAAGGATACAGCAAAGTGAGTCTGGGCTGTTTATAAACAGTTTTTGGGTGCATAAAAGCATTCTGTACACTATATTTTGTACTATACTGGTCATTACCATGACTTATTAATGTGGATCACAAGACGTTTGCTGAAAAATGCTTTTTTCTTGAAATGATGCATAGATGAGCACAGTACACAGTGATGTAGTATGTGCAGTGGTGCTACAGACCAAAATCCTGTGTGGCAAGTTGGTACTACACAGTGCAGCAGGAGACAACTGCTTAATAAGGAATGTGTCTAGCATTCATAATAAGCAATGTGTCAATCCTTACAAAGCAGCTCAACCCTACTGCACTGTGCTCCACCATTATGCAACAGAGTAACTCATAAAAGGTTTCCATTCATTAGACATGGCAGTAGAGCACGGGAAAGAGCATATTACAGTTAATGATGGGATCTGTTGCTGTGGGTGGTCTCATAGGCAGGAACTTAGTGGTGTCACTGTGTGGGGACGGGGACAAGTGTAGCTGTGGTAGCAAGTTTGCCTATAACACAAAGAACTCTTTTTTTTTGTTTTTTTGTTTTTTAACTCATACCCTGATGTTGCTGCTCAGATCTGTATGCTGAGCAACACATTAGCAGGGAAAGGGATTTGTGTGGCCAGACACACTACACCAACTAGGGGCAACCTGTATGCAGTTGCTGTACTGTATTTAAAAAAGGTAAAATTGAAGAGTAGAGCAATAAATATAAAAAATAAAAACAAAATAACTATAAATTAACAAACTTTGAATACATTCTTAATAAAACCATAAAAACGATAAACAGACAATAATTGTTTTTGTCATGTAGACATATTTAATCAAGACTTCATCAGACTGCTGTAGTGTCTTAGAATCGTGTATGATTGGGGGGGTCATTTGCTGTGCCTATAAGGTCTTACCCCCATTGTGTAGTAGTCTTTATAAATCACAAAGGACTTTTGTATACAATTCATTTGCAGACCAGCCATACTTCACATGGCACAGCATTCTCAAATCCCACCCTGAATGTGGAGCAAAATGTGAATAGTTGAGCAAAGATACCTCAGAAAAGAAAAACGGCCATCATAATTTAGGGCATAAAACATCCATTGTGGGAAATGTATGGGTTACAGAATTAAAAGTAAGGAATGGGACATGTGTGGAATCTAGAATGCAGACAGTCTGCAACAAACCAAAAGAATACTTCTTGGACAGAACAAAAGGAATGTACCTACAGTGAATCTAAGATGAAATGTTTTTCCACAGTGACTTGTAAGGACTAAAATCTAAAAAAATATACAACTCTGGGACTGGTCTGTCACGAAATTCCTACATACTTCTAACGTTAAAGTAATCTGTACACAGCTAATTCTCATGGGCCAGTCCTAAACCACGCTCACAAAGGAAATGTCTAAAATGTTCACTAAGTTTACAGATGATTGCAAGCTAGGAATAGTCATCGAATCTCCAAAGGACTTTGCCATCCTGCAGGAACTTTTGTCCCAAAAAAAGAAATAACTGGTGCCAAAATCATAGACAGACACTAACTGCCAAAAAATGCATTACTGTATCCTTCGGCATGTTATTTATCTCAGAGAACTACCACATTAACAATATGCCCCCAAGAGTTAATCCAGCTGTTTGGGATTTGGAAACTTATGTGGACAGTGGCCTAACTTTTGACCAACATGTGTCTATTGTTGTAAGAAAGACCTTCTATATTGCACAGCTTATAAATAAAGGGATTGTGTCTTACTCAGCCCTTATTAGGCCAGTCATTTAATTTAATGCCACCTTTGGCGTGTAATTGTCCAGACACATGCAACAAATGGAAAACCCACAGAGCTTACTTACTAAAAGGACATAAGGCCTTAACAACATGTCTTACACGGACCAACTAAAAGCCCTGTCAATATATTCATACTCAGTATCCTACAGACTGCTAGGAGGTGACCTGTGTCTGACATATAAAGTATCCTCCGACCGAATACTGCTGGATTTGCTGCACATAAGCAAGGCAATTCACATCAGAATACTCAGTCTGGAGATATAAACCTTTTCTGCAACATTAACAGAATGGTTTGGATGGATAGGTATATCTCACAGAAGATACTGCTGCTCTGGAACAGGCTCCTCATCCACATAAAACAAAGCTCATCCCCACCCATACTCAAGCGTTACTTGGATCTATGAATGGACAATTAAACAGAAAATGTACCCAGGACTGCCTCCTGTACTACTAATGGACAGAGGCAATGCCTAAATAGTTTATCCCTTGCATTTGCCCCCTCAAATTACCTAGGATATCATCCCAGTTATTTTCATTCTTTAACCAAATGGGATAGGTTAATTTGAGCACAAACAGGGAAAGTGGATAGGCTTAAAATGGCCCTCAATGGCAGCTTGTTAGTACTTACCTATGAATCCATGAATGGAAATACAGGAAGTGATCACCTTCTAAAACAAGCAAGGGAATGTCTCTTTGACATCAACGTGACTGCCTTGTCCTGTAGACTGAGCATATTCGATCATGTTGTCAGCAACAGGGGTTTGTAAGCAACCCAAAGCACTTGTAGAGTCTGTAAGGATGGGGGTGGGGGGGTGCAGGACAGAAAACTTGAATGGAGTGCATCATGTTGAAATATACCTCCATTTTTTAAGTTTTAACAAATATTATTTAAAAAAGCATTACAGCTCTGAAGACCAAGATTTTACTGTCAATATTTTTTATCTATATTTACTTGGCATTCGATAAGAAGTACACTTCTTATATCTATCTGGCGAAGCAGAGCATAGAGTGTGCTTCTATTGGCGGATGCTTGAAAGAACATTTGTGTTTACAGCAGATAGTGAAAGCTGTTATTGTCATTATAATTGTGTATACACTCATTGCCTTCTATGGCAGGACTGAAGTTTGTGTGTGTTTGTGTTTTTGGTGATGGGGGCCATGTATGAGTGTGTATGCAAGTATGCAGGGGTTTTACTGGAAGTTTGTGTGTGTGTGTGTGTGTGTGTGTGTGTGTGTGTGTGTGTGTGTGTGTGTGTGTGTGTGTGTGTGTGTGTGTGCAGGTGAAACGTGAGACTGTACGGGTGTCTGTGTGAATATTATTGTGCATGAATCTATGTCTGTAGATGCCTGTCATTGCTGGTGGGGGAGTAAACACTATTGCAGTTGTTCTAATTGCTCTATGTGCTCAGTTCAAGGATATGTAAATGAGCCAGTAGCAAGCTTTGCTTCATGCATCTCTTACATGTCTGTAAATAGCTTTTTATTGCCATAGCGCTACTAGACCTCACCAGTGAAATACTAGTAGCACTAAAGTGATAATGTTTCCAAATACTCTACTTTGTCCTGCCTTTTGATATTGAACAAGTGCCAAATGTATAGACAGTTGTTAAAATTCTGCATTCTAAGCCATACTTTTAGAAAAATGTATCAGAATGCAATTCTGTAAATTGAATGTTATTATCTAGCATGTAGTTGTTATCAGTGCAGTCAATGCTTATTTTACAAAAGAATAATGAGATGACCTGTAATAAAATACTGCATACTTAATAGGAAGTAATAAGCTGTGCATTTTATAAACTGTTCTTTATGAGGATGGAACATACAAGCCAAGATAAAATAAAATGTTAACACATAATTTATCAAGCAATTAATCGTCTAGTTAATATCTCTGTAAGTATTTCAATATGTAAACTAGAAAGTATTTGTCTCCTTGAATTGGAAGGCTAAACTGTCACTAGTTTCCACTATGCAGCTGGCAATTTTGATGAAAGCCATACATATCTGCACCACACTAGGGGGGGTGTATTGTTAAAGAAGTGCCCTTGATCATGGAATTGAACTAACATCTTCTGACCAACTCTGGAAATGCTGCCATCTGTCTTCTCCAGCATACTCTCTGAAGTATATCACCGTCCTTAGTACTGGTGCAACCATCAAAACCATCATTTGTTAATAATTCCTTTTCTTTTCTAAGTTAGTTCAGTGGTAAGAAGTTATGCATCTACATTTTAATAGTTTTCATGGTTATTATAGTAACACTGATGAAATCCCTACAGCTGCTAGCAGTTGTTCTTTCTTGGCTGCTAGTGATGCCATCCCAGTTGTCTAATTATTCTGATATGATGATAAAAACAAAGACATATATTGTAGTTGTTGCACTTATGAATAAAGTGACTGGAGTTTGGAGAAAAGATTTTGTGTTATGTAACTTTCTGTCAACCAGCATGTCATGTTTATCCCTGTTTTCATTAATCAGTGATGCTCACTGCTAAGTTTACATTGTTTCTGCTCATATGATTTGGGTGTGTCTTCTGATGTGAAACTGATCAGAGTTTCAACTTACTGGATGGTTTCCACTGTATGCTGTGGTTTGAACTTTGAACATTCATGTACGCATATGTGCACGCACGCGTATACACACACACACACACACACACACACACACACACACACACACACACACACACACACACACACACACACACACACACACACACATAGACATACACACAAACATTTCAAACCAAGTAACACAGCTACCTCCTCCCCTCAAAATGCCTCATTAGCATTCAGCATGGCCATAGGGCCAACCCTTCATGGTGTTACATGGCTTCATGTTAGAGGACGGTGCAGTGCATGTAATGCCAGTTGCTGAATCGGGGAAAGGTACTGCAATGTGTTCATTTTAGCTTTTCAGTGGTTGCATGTAAAGTAGTGAAATACACATCTATCCACTTTGAATGAGCAACTAGCAAAGCTAAAACATTTTAAGGAATGGGCCATCAAAGTCCACTTGCAGTCTAAACAATGGATTCTCAGGCCATGCCTATAGGTGTAACAGTGCTGTCGGTGATACATTTGCAGTTTGGTTAACATTCACTAAATATATTTACTTTCTTTACCATATCCTGATCCATGTCAGGCAATTGTATATGTATCCTCTGGCTAATTCCTTTCATGCTGGATATTCCAAAATTAGTTTTATGCAACATTCTCAGCATCACTAAACAATCTTGCAGTGGGAAAGTGACTCAAGACTCCCAGAATCCTTATCCATCTCTGACCTGTACTGCTAGTCTTCTGTAACAGCATGCCATACATTTTAGCTCAGTTATTACCATTACTTGTAACAAAGTAACATCTTTTATAGTCTGGTGTTGAATTTGTGAAGTATGTACTGGTGCACTGACCATGATATTTAATATCGATACGTTTATTTATGCTAGAGTCTTAATCATTTAAAAAGAGTTAGGACCACCCTCTTGAGTATTTCTGTCCTGTAATAAAGATCTGGGCCCATACAAGCTAACTTACTTTTAAATCCTGAATATTTTGTTTGCTTCTTTCACTGTAAAACAAAATTTAAGGCATTTTCTTCTGATAAGATTATCTATCTTCTGAAAATAACCTTCTATGAATGTATTTATTATTTCATATTTTTTCAGTTCAGCCACATAATCATAGATTCATTAAGCTTTCATACAAGACTCAAACTTGCATCACTATTGTATCTCATTAAGTTTTAGAATTAAAACCTTTACTCTGGCCAAATTTCTGAGCGGACAGGTGATCCGCTGTGGCAACCCCTAACCGGGAAAAAGCCAAAGAAGAAGAAGAACACTCTGGCTAAATTTCTCATTGTCAATATTAATACCAGCTCGGATGTCTCCTGAAAAGAGACCACTGGCCTAATATGACAGTCAGCAAAGCATGAAATGATGAGTTAATAAATGAATTAATAACTTTTTAATTCATTTACACCATAACAGCTCAAGAATACAGGCAGTTAATGTCTCCATGAGAACAATGCTGTATCCTGACCTGTTCTTCAGAAAATCCTTTTCTAAAACCATACTTGCAGCAAATTTTCAAGACTCTTAAAACATAACAGTAGCAAAAGCTGCACAGCATGCACAGATCTATGCAATGATACTACTGTTAAAACCAGTATGACATTATGACTGGAAAATACTACCAATTTTATTTGTGAATATTTTTGAAAACAAGTAACAATACCTTTGCAACCATAACCCCCTAGTATCTGCAGTAAATTTGTCCATTTGTGAGCTTTAAAACTTATGATACTGACAGAAAAATATTTTTATAATCAGACATATAATTTGGTTTCTGTCTCTCGAGGTTTATTAGATAAAGTTGTATATCAGTGACAGGGTTGCCCATAATAATCAAAGCTTTCAAATGATAACTTACAATGCAGCCCAAGCTGTATATGATTCTCAGTATTCATAGTAATATGATAATATACTGCATTTCATGAAGCGTATTTATGAACCACTTACTGTAGGTCCAATTATGTTGCTATATAACACCACATGCTGTACTTTCATTTCTTTCTTGAGCATATGCTGGAACTGTGATCCATGTATAACAAAGTCAAAGGTTCATAGGTGATTACTAGGGTAATGACCCCAAGGGGCCTTTTTAAGCCTAGCCATTCTTCCCAGGGTGAGAATCAAACCTTGTATTTTATGTTTGTGAGTTAAACACCTTAATCCCTATGCCAATCCCCATTCACTTCAAGTTATGACCCATGTAATGCCCTTGCACTGGCCTAGTAATCAAAGAGCCTCAATCCTCACCACTGGCAACAGCTAGGGGAGGTACACACTGGGAGGATGACAAGTACATACACAGTAAAGTGCAATTTCCCTTAAGAGCACACAGAGATCACAGTAAGTCTTGGGCTGGTTTCTCCCTCTTTCTCCAGCTCTCCAATAAGACTAACCACTGGCACAGCTATAGGGTTGACAGCTCAGCTGAGTGGCCAAGCCAAAACCTCCAGCATCCTCTCTATCCAACCAGTGCTTTGTGTCCCTGCCCAAGTAGCTGACACACACACACATACTTTGAGATTGGATTTATATTCAAACACACACACACACACACACACACACACACACACACACACACACACACACACTTGGGAAAGGCTGGCACAGGTTTATTAGCTATGCCCCCTTTTGCCCAGACTATAAGGTAGTTTCCACTGCCACCAACCACTTCTTATCAGTTACTCTAAGGCCCTTAACAAAGGGTATCCAATCCTACTGTGTAATGTTACTAATAATCCAAATGGTAGTCTGACCAAGACTTGCAAGGCTATTTAGGAGTGGCTTGTACAGTGTCACCAAATACATATGCAAGTACTCTAAGAGCTTAAATACAGTATGTCTAACAAACAGCTACAACAATAGGTTTAAATATATTTAATAATAAATAATAAAAGAACAACACAATATTCAATAAATAAACACAGCAACGTCAGAGTTCAAAATCACAGGAAGTATTTAAAATAACAGTTCAGGACAGTCTCAAATAAATTAAGAAAACACCCATACTAATCTTTACTATATTCCTATCTGAGTCTAAAAAGAGTTACTATGCACTAAGAACTTACTTACAGAGCAAGGCAAGTGCAGATGGTGATGATAAGTGGATGTTCTTGCTAGGTCCAAGACAAAATACAAAATACCCAGTCTCTTTCTCTCTCTGAAAGAGTTCTTAAATTGATATCAAATATTACTGCTGGGTTAGCTTGGATTACATCACTTTTTTGTCACCTGACTTCAGTTCCCAGGCTAAATGCCCAGTGTCCAACATTTAACATCTCTGTGTAAAAAATACATAGCCTTCAGATGTTTGTATTGCTAGAAGACATAAAACAATAAAACACTTACAAAACAATGCAGAAGGGAACCTAGTTCAAGACATCCTGTATCCGTGCTGCATTGAAACTAACTTTTATAGCACAATCGTAAAGCAATTTAATTTCAACTTATTTTCTTTGAGTTTTGCAAGTTAACCTTTTATGTCCCAGCTTCTACTGTAAAACATATACAGTTACACAATTACAGTAGTTTATATACACTTCAATTCTTTTCCAGTAGGGTACACTGTGGACACATTCTTCAAGCTCAGGACTGTACAAACTCTGTTCAACATACACTTCTGTACCAGTAGTTTAATATACACATAACATATAGTTCTAATACATTTGGTAACACAAGCAATTGCATCATGCTAGTACTCACAAATGACATATAACTATTTAAAAAATTCCAGATAGCTGGGCTGGCAGTGTGATAAACCAAATCATTGAAAATATGCTATTTTTGTAATAAATGCTAAGCTTACATGCAATACATTCATTTCCATGTTGTCAA
The DNA here is from genome assembly GCF_019279795.1 of Protopterus annectens. Taxonomy (NCBI): domain Eukaryota; kingdom Metazoa; phylum Chordata; order Ceratodontiformes; family Protopteridae; genus Protopterus; species Protopterus annectens. The sequence goes on from NC_056743.1 coordinate 729,597,652, forward strand.
AAGTTTCAAGTCCTGTGCATCTTTGTTTAACCCAAATGTATTATGGTACCTGACATTTTAAACACCTTAACCATTATGCCAACCTCAAAGCACTACAAGTTATGACCCAAAACATTGAAAAAATGCTATTTTGTAATAAATGCTAAGCTTACATGCAAAATCTTCATTGCCATGTTGTCAGAAATTTCAAATCTTGTGAATCTTTGTTTAACCCAAATGTATTCTGGTACCTGATATTTTAAACACTTTACCCATTATGCCAACCCCAATCACTTCAAGTTATAACCCAAAACATATGCTACTTTTGTAATAAATGCTAAACTTACATGCAATACCTTCATTTCCATGTTGTCAGAAGTTTCAGGTCCTATACATTTTTGTTTAACCCAAGTGTATTCTGGTACATGACATTTTAAACACCTTAACCATTATGCCAACCCCCAATCACTTCAAGTTATGACTCAAAACATTGAAAATATGCTATTTTTTGTAATAAATGTTAAACTTACATGCAAAGCCTTCCTTCATTTCCATGTTGTCAGAAGTTTCAAGTCATCTGCATTTTTATTTAACCCAAGTGTATTATGGTACCTGCCATTTGAATCAGCGATGCCCTGTAAGTGAAATATAATGCAAATATAAAAAAATAAATTGCATTTCAGAATCAAACTAAAACATCTTCATTACTAGTAAAGCCATTCACTCCATGTACATATCAGAATATTTGCAGCACCTTTTTGGAATTAAATTCCCACTTAACATATACAATAAGTGATTTGAGAGCTTGATTATTACATCAACATGCAGATTTTCATAACCATCACTATAACTATACACAGATGATAATTATTTCACCTTTATGTGGCCCACATTTACAGACCTTTGTGCAGCTTTCTTTTACTATCTCCATCACTAAACAGGTACCAAGCAATGGTATCATTCTGCTCCTGTTAGTGAAATATTAAATCAAATGAGAAAACTATAACATATTTCATACATGCGTGTAAAGAAAAATTATCATCCTTTTGTCAATACTGTCTTGATCCAAACTACTGTTCACTACATGCTGTAATGGAGTTATTAGAAGAAATACAGACAACTAACCTAAGTTTACATCTTTATGATATGGAACTACAATGTGGGGCCCAGCAAAAACCCAAGCAAATACAAGAATGGCATGCAGAAAACATACATAAATCACCCCATCCAAAAAACAGACTGGGAAACAGAGCACTCTCCCATACTTTCTCACAATACAGATAAAGACTTGACATCCAGTCTCGTTCAATGTCCCATATTTGCATTCTATCCAGTTTAGGTTCACAGAGAAACCAGAAATACTGAGATAGCAGTCAAAACCAAATATTAGACAACTGTCAGTAACTAACATGCCTGCTAGAGCAGTGACCAGTGATAACAGAAACAGATAACTTACCTTCACCATGGAAATGCTGAAACAAAATGCTGCTATTCTTTGGTGTGTTTCTTGGTTATCATACAAGCAAACTGCTCATGATAACTGAAACTGTATGCTCATTCAGGATCATTCTTCTGTGCAAAATAGTTAAACAATGTAGTTCATTAAAAATTTAAAATGTGAATATGAAAAACAACATGGAAACGGTTTTCCACAATACCTTAAAAACAGCACTGCAACGAATTCCATACAAGGAATAGAGTTCTCTCAAAAAATGAACATTAATGTTTTGTTGTTAACATTTTCAATAAAAACAAATGAGAAAAAAAATGAACATCCACCCTGAAGAGTCTTTCAAGTAGCTGGTTGAAACCGTCTGATATAACGTTATTGTACCACCTGTTTATAAACTTGGTTGGAGTACAGACGCAGAGAAGGCCACCAACAAACTCATAGTATGCATCAAAATAACATATTTTTATGATTTATTTTTTAAACTTGATGGTGTCGAGCTTTAGTGGGCTATGTAGTATCAAGCTACAACACAGAGGTAAATAATGGTAAACCTCTTACATTAAATGTAACTGGTTTTCAGTGGGTAGCAAAATCAATATCTTTTTTAAATATTTTTTTCGTATTAAAATCATAATCTGCAATACACACAAGAACAGCCTACAAAGCAATGACTGCTGTTTTATTACTTTGATAGCTGCTTTTGTTACACAGCACAAATAAACAAGAAGTTTCTAGATTACATGCAACATCAGGAAAAGAAAGAAAGTTATACCACAAGAAAAAAATGGTTCAGCATAGACCTATGTTAGAATATTACATACCATTATTTTCAGAAGCATATAACTATTTAAGACAAAGAATAACAAGCAATATGTTACAGTCTGACCTCTTAATATGGATTTTTAATGGTTTACTTGATAATACAAAACAGAAGAAAGTATTGACATATACATTTAAAAGTACAATATCCCTGGATGCATCTTAACTAGCATGAAGCACGATTAAGCCCCCACCCCCCGCCAACAAAAACCTTCAACCTCAGCCTCCACACAGGTTTTGTACCAAGCAAAAAGTCATTCTCCTGCATAAGGGAGGGCCTTTCACAGACCCAGGCAATTACAGATCCATAAATCTGGCCAACCTTATATGAAAAGCCATGTAAAGACTTATCATGGATTTAATGGATAAGGACATAAGGAGCTTCCAGACACTGGACCAGTCTCACTTTGGATTCATCAAGGGCAGGTCATGCTTACTCAACTCAGTGAATTTTGTGAAAAAGTCACCAAATCAATGGATAAAGGTAAAATGGCACATACCACATATTTTGATCAGGCCAAAGCTTGTGGCATAATCCCCCACTCAGGCATAGTTGAAAAGCTAAATAAACCCCTGTGCCACATGATGGATTTCCCGCTGGCTCACAGATAGGGTGCATGAAATCAAAACAGAAGAAGTTAATTCCACAAAGAGATCAGTCACTAGTGGAGTCCCCCGGGGTTCTGTTCTGGGACCTTTTCTGTTTGGCATCTAGTTCTGTGAAGTAAAAGCCATTACCAAAGGGTTTTGGCTGATTAAGTTTGCAGATGACTGCAAGCTAGGAGCAGCCATTGAATCCCCATATGACTTGGCCATCTTTCAGAGTGGTTTGTCCCAAGTTAATAACTGATGCCAAAATCATAAACCGAAACTAAATGCCAAAAATGCATTATCATATCCTTTGGGAAGTCACCTACCCCAGGGAACTAACACATTGACACTACACCTCTAAGAGTTAATCCAGTTCTTTGAGATTTGAGAACTTATGTGGACAGTGACCTAATGTTATACCAACATGCACCCATTGTTATAAGAAAGTCCTTTGACATTGTACAGCTTATAAACAAAGGGATTGTGTCAATATCTCAGGATGTCATTGTTCCCTTATGTCAGCCCTCATTTGGGTATAATGCCCCCTTTGGCATGTATCCGTCCAGACACATGCAATAACTGAAACACCTACAGTGATATCTTACTAAATGAATACAAGGACTAAACAACATGTCCTACATGAACCAACTCAAAATCCTATCAATATACTCTGTATCCTACAGACTGCTAAGAGGTGACCTGTGTCTGGCAAACAAGGCATCCTCCAGCCCAATAGTGATGGATTTACTGCACATCACTAAGTCAAATGGTTTCAGAAATGCTCAGTCTAGAGATCTAAATCTCTTCTATGACATCAACAGAATGGTCTGGAGTAGTAGCTATATCTTGCTGAGGATACAGCTGCTTTGGAATAAACTCCTCGTCTACATAAGTCAAACTTGTCCAGCTCCATATTCAAGCACAACTTGGAACTATGGATGTGAAACAGGAAATTCACCCCAAGACTCTGCCATGTACAACTAATAGAGGCAGCTCCTAAATGCTTTATCCCATCCATGGGTTCCCTTCAAGTATCTTATGGTATGATCCCAGCTTTTCTCATTAGTGGTAATATATAATTATCATCCATGGGATGGGTAAGGCCAATTTAACACCAAATATGATAGGTTAATTCAAGCATTGAAGGGGAAATTGGCTAGGCTTAAAATGGGCCACAAGGGCAGCTAGCGAAGTACTTACCTATAAACCTATGAAACCGTATGTATCATCCAGATAATAATGTTGCAGGAGGCACATTTAAATTCAAAAGAATATGAACTCTTTGTGAAGAAGAATGGAAAAGACAGTTTTTATGCAGGACTCAAAAGGGAATGAAAAAGAGGAGCAAAAGTAAAACAAACGTTGGAACAGCTTGTAGACATTATGTACCAATGCAGGTCACAGCTGTAACAGTTGTCTTAGGCTCAGATATCTTTAATGGGAGAACCCTAGAAGCACAGTAGGACCCTTTAAATTGGGGATGCAGTACTGCTGTCAACACAGTGAAAGCTATAGTTCACAGTGAAGTAAAGTGAAAACTGATTTGTATTTCCTCCACCAAAGATGATCAAGAACAATATGCAGTATCAAATCCCTGCAGAGTATGCTGAAATATCACAGACAATGCAAAAACTGTTGCAAGTGGCCATAATTGAATCAAGTGGGACTCTAGTTAGTAGTCCTATGCCAGAGAAAAAAGACTTGATAGATCATGGCAAATGACTGTGGATTACAGCGAACTGAACAAAGTTGTTCCACTGTTTGCAGTGTTATATCATACCGTCTTGGACTTGGCAAATGCCTTTTTCACCATTCACCTGAGATGAGAAATGATATACATTCAGAGCATTTCCTTAACAGAATTTGCCTCACCTTGTGCCACTCATTAATGGCAAATGACTTGGCAAATTGCAAGTAGATAAAGTATATGTTTTTTATTACACTGATGACATCATAATTCCAAATATGCATATAACTTTGCAGATTCTAAAGGGGAGCATAAAATGACTCGTTATTTGTGATTACTTCCAAACCCATTCTGGCCTAAAAATATAATGAGAAATCACAAAGCAGACTGGTGTTGCTAGAAACAAGGATAAAATTTATTCTAAGCACTTTCGTCACAGATTACAGTTGACTTCTTCAGAAAAAACAGAGTGCCTCCACCACACTCCTTAAATACTCATTACAAACACATTCCAAACCAATTTGTAAAAAACACCATAGGCATTTAAAGGTACAGACTCCCTGTTTGCTCCACAATTATACATGCAAGATAAAAACAAACTAACTATAAAACATGATTCAACATGTACTTTAAACTTAGTATTTTGACAAAAAATCATAAAGTGAACAACTGAATAAAAAATCAACAATTAGATAAAAAAATCAGCTTTTAACCTCAAAAAGCTGGTTATTGAAACCATTTCATTTAACCATGGAAAAATATTGGCGTTGACCCTTAATTGCCATAACAGTTCTTTGTATTCAAGCCAGTAATCCATAGGACCTCCTCTCTCATCCATAGTCAGCTGTTCAAGAACTGTGAATTTCAAATTCTGACCTGGGTGGGTATTGGTGTGCTTGGCCAGTGATTTTTTTAGGTTCATTTTCCTAATGTCATATAAAAGCTGGTAAATACGTGTATGAAAGGCATTTTTGGTCTTGCCTATATAAAAACAGGCACACTTCTGACAAATACCAGCATATATGACATTCTTACTGCTACAGTTGTATTTATAGTGAAATTTCACCCATCCATATCCATTAAGAAAAACACTGTCACCTTCCAAAATACACTTGCAGTGAGTGCACTGCTTGCATTTGGACATTATCCCTAATGCTCCTCCCGTATTGACACCTTTCCTCTTCTCGAAGATATTTTTAACACTGGTGTCCTTTCTCTACACTACCACAGGGGCTTCCCCTACTCTCTCTCTTATGGCATTGTCTCCTGCCAAAATAAACCAGTTCTTGTAGACAATTTCCTGAATCAGTGGGAAGTGAGGGGTGTACGTTAATATAAAACCATGGTGAAAATGACCAGTGGATGAATCCCTGCTCTCCAAAGGAGCACACAATCTGGAGATCTCAATCCCTACTAAGGGATAAAAATGTCCCTCAAGTCTCTTCATAGTCACTTCATCAAGAAGAGATAACACAAATTGCTCAGGATAACCTCTTCTTACCAACATATTCAATAAAACTTCCCTTTCTGCATAAAAATCATCGATCCTGCTAGTCATGCGAGCCAACCTCACTCCCTGCCCCTTAACCAGGGAGCGTTTCTGATGTACAGGATGCCCGCTCTCATAATGAATGAGGGAGTTTGAATAGGTTGGTTTTTGATATATGGTAGAATAAAATTGTGCAGAAGTATAATCCTTGCTGATCCTGATATCCAGGTAACTGATGGAATCGACATGAGTTTCCATAGTGAATTCCAGAAATGTAGTGCTAGAATTCAGGAACAAAAAAAAAATCATCCAATTGGTCGTGGTTACCTTTCCATAAAACCAGGATGTCATCAAGGTAACGTCCATAAAACTTACACCATGACATCATTGTAGATGGAAAAACTATGGAAAGTTCCCACTGAGTCAGGACTATGTTTGCAAAAACTGGGGCACAGGCTGCACCCATAGCCACACCTGTACTCTGTTTGAACAATTGACCCTCATAGATTACAAAACTATTCTCCAAAACAAGTTCCATCAAAGTTCTCAGAGTCAAAATTGTGGTATGTGAAAAATTGGTATGCTGACATAAAAAATCATAAAACATATCCACTCCGTCTGTGTGAGGTATTACATTAAATAAATCCTTCAAGTCTATAGTGGAAAAAATAATGTCATTGCCAAAGAATTCCTGTTTTACTTTTTTGAGACAATCCCTGGAGTCCCTGATGATATGTGAAAAAGAACTTAAACAGTTCTTTAACTGTATGTCTAAGAACTTAGCTATTGGGAGAGTCTTAGATCCTTTTACATCCACAATTGGTCTTAAGGATGGGTGCGAGATATTCTTGTGGATCTTAGGGATCCCGAAAATAGTGGGAATCCTCAGGTGCTTTTGCGTACAGTAGTTGAATTCTACTTCTGAAATTTGGTTGTTCAAAAGTAAATCCATGAGGACCATATCAACATGAATGTATGCAATATTGAGTTCATTCCGGGAAACCTGCTGGTACCCTTCCCCGAATAAGTTACTTAACATACTGTCAGAGTATCTCTCTTGGTCCATAACCACTAATCCTCCTCCCTTGTCTGGTTTCATGACCCGGATGGTTTTGTTGTTTGATATACTATTAAGTAAGGAGGTTTCCTTCTGAGTAAGGTTATGTGCTATGGTGCAAGATTTTTTCCTCGTGAGGTCTCTGATGTCATTCGAGCATATACTTTGAAACAGCTGAATTGAAGGACATAAAGGGGGATTTGCTACACCGGCTTTTCTACATGTCTCAGCAGTATTGTGTACCTGATTGCCGTCACCCAGAGTCACATTAAAATTCAATTTCCTGGAAAACAGCATTAAGTCAAGCAATGTATTTTCTAAATTTCCTCAAAGGCACAAAATTAAGGCTCTTCTGAAAGAGATTGGCCCATTCTTTAGTAACCAGGGTACTGCTCAAATTGTAAATTTTGAAGTCATGATGGTCATTTTTAATGATTTCCACTTCGCCATTCATACTATCAGGTGACAAACTGGTATTCAGTGCCAGATCTCCCGTCTTCCCCTCCCTCTCCCACCCCCTTGTTGGTACTGTGGGGGATGAGAATGTTGTTCGCCCTGGTATATCATGTTCGAAGGCCTCCTGAACTGGCGATTTTGCTGCCGAATTCTCTCTGATCTTCTCAGGGGTGGGCCTAAAGGGATATGACCGGGGTTATTGTCACCTTGATACTCAGATTAAACCATACCCTCATCAATAAAAACATCATTATTATTGTTAGAGTTAGTGGTACCATTGTTGACATGACCATTTACACTTAAGGGATAAGCTACACCACTTTCGTAATCTTTAGCATCCCTTAACAATTTCTTATTCTTCTTTTCTTTAATTTTATCCATAACCTTGTCAATATTTACAAAAATAGTATTGTATTCATTAAGCTTGTTAGAAAAATTAACATCATTCTTAATACTAGCATCTAATTTGTTCACAACATCTTGTAAAACAAGAAATTTTTTCTCATTGTCATTAACCAGCAATTGTAACAATTCACATCCCTGGCGATTGAATAAAACAACCATATCTTTATGTAAATCACTGTTGAAAGTTAAGCCATTAGGAAAATGCCAATATCTAAGTCCTTTAGGCACTTGTTCACACCTAAGACATTCTCTCAAGTATTGGTTTTCAATTTGAATCTTTTTCAACTTAAGACATTCTTTTTCAAGATTTTTAAACATAAAGTCGAACAGTACCTTGGGTATTCTGATGGTTGCCATTATGAACAAAGCCCATACTGTCCCTGTTAATCCATTCTGATAAACACCAGCCTGCTTTGTGATTTCTCAGTTTGTGTTACTTGGTTGGGGTTAAAAATATAACGGAGAATATAGATATCATTCATACTTGCTACATGCCTTGTGAGACAACCTGGAAATGGGTTCCTATTGGAACATCGAAAACGCAATTGTTCGAATCACTAAAAGTCAACCTTTAATGATCGAACAATTACATTTTCGAATGCTCCAAAAAATATATATATAAAAAAAAAGGTATAGCAAAGGGTGTAGGCAGGGGGGCAAGCAACCCTGCACCCCCCACACCCCCGCTACTTAAATATACCAACTCCAAGATCGCGCTACAGCGTAGGAAAGGGAAACCTTCCCTTTCCTGCACAACTCCGTTAAAGTGCGATCTCGGAGTTGATATATTTAAGTAGGGGGTGGGGGGTGCAGGGGGGCTTGCCCCCCTGCTCACAGCAGTTACTTTTGTTTCTTTTTTTTTTTTTTTTTTACTACATTTTCAAAGTTTTAGTACTTTGATCATATGGTGTTGACCATATGGTATTCGAAGTACTGAAACGTCGATAATGTAATATGTAACCCCTGGAAATATGTGTTCTTAATCCTAGAAGACTACTAGTGTGTTCTATAAAAAAGTTCATCAGACCGAGAAGCTTCCACAAATCCATGGAAAGCTTCCTGTATAGCCTATTTTAATTTTAAAAAAATGATACCACTGAGGCTGTTTTGTCTTCAATTGCTTTATATGCCACAGATGATGAATAACTGTATTATTAGATGGACTGGGATACCTGATATGTCATGGACAACAAATAAGCTCTAGAGTGGGACATGTGATAAGGCTATATAAAAAGATGTCAAACGATAGGGTTAGAGTTATTCAGCATATAAAAAAATGTTAAACATGACAAGTGTTGATAAAACTAACATGTCCTTTTAGTAAAATTGATAATTTAAGCCACTGCCCTGAGAGTGGCAGAAGTAGGTGTTGAGTTCCTAAACAGTGTAGATTTTTTATGCATTACAAAACAAATTGAACTGTGTTAGATAATTTAAATTCAGTGTCGAACTGTCGATCGTGATCTGAACTAGTACAGAGAATTGTTGATACTGTCATAACTCATATGGTAATGTGGAGATGGATCATATCCAAGGAATTGGACCAAACATTGTGCATTGTAGCCCAAATTGCTACAAATCAGCAATGCTTACAGTTTATGGCACTGTTATATACTAAGAATATGATACAATGGCATGTGCGATATCTGTCTGTAAAATAGCTTGGAGTAACAAAACTATTACAAATAGTTGTGCACACTATAAATCAAATATCCATGCTATCATTGATTTTTGTACTAGCAAACATATCAAACTAACTAGATGAATAAGAATCATTGTCAGTGATAGCTAGCATTGTGCCACTGTATACATTTAAAGGGTCAGCTTTAATTCATCCAGACATTCAATAAACTACTCAACAAGGACAAATTGTGTTGGCAACTACTAAAGATATTGAGAGATGCAGATCAAACTGTGATCACAATAATTAAAGGTTAAAGTACTGCTATCAAGATTGCAAATGAAATTCAGGAAACAATCAACCTCATGCTGGCAAAATCTTTTAATGCATTATTGCATCATTTATTACTTGTAACTTATTCATTTTCTCCTGCATTTTAACTTGTCGTTTATATTATAAAATTCTTAAAAAGTACTAAAAATAATGTAGGGTTCTAAGCTCTTGTTTATAAGTCAGGAAACTAAATTTACTTTTGATCACTGTCATAAGATTTCCAAACAATTATCAGTTCAACTGTCTTGATGTTTTAGCAAAGACGACTTGTTTACTCCACTGTACAAAAGTCAGGACAGTTGCTTAGTTAACTGACTTCCTAGCTGCAGAACTTGAGTTTGATAACCATTGCCTGAGTAACTGATAGCTAGATTAACTGACTTTCCTTCAGGAGTTGAATTTAATGACCAGTACCTGAATGACTGATTGATCAATTGATTGATTGACACCTTGATTCAAAGACTGGCTTGGCCAAGCAGAGCTACTACTATAATGAATATGCAGTACCTCAATGCAGAAAGCAAGACAATTTTGACTGATGGTGTTTGTAAGAGACTGATTTTTTTTTAGGAAACTGCTTTTAGCTGCAACATAGTGTGTTGTCTCATCCTTCCATCTGTGTAACAGTTTACCTCTTTGCCAAACAACCACAATAAAAAGTTTGTGAGCTCTTTGCTGTCAAAGCCATTTTCCAATTATGTGTGTTCCTGTTTCCAATAAAGAAGCTTCCTACAACAGTGGTCATCTCTGTGTGGTGTATCCAGTGGATTTGGTGTGTTCCATTTTCCAATTATGTTACAAGTGGAAGATTTAAATAAAGTGATGATTATTAAAAATATATTTGTGATGATCTACAAGCATTCAAAATACACCAAGCAAGATATTTAAATTAGCTATTGGGAAATAGTAGCTTTTCACCAAGCATATATGATAATAGCAGGGGACAGAAAAACCACTGGAAATAAAGAAGATTTTCAGGAGGATCCAGAATTTAAAGCATAGCAAAGAAATGTAGATTTTTAAAGAAAATGACATATACACATGCATTTGGCTTGGTACATGTGATGAAAATAGAACTGAGTTGTTGTTGTTTGTCTTTCGGCTTTTTCCTGGTAAGGGGTTGCCACAGCGGAACTCCGGTCCGCTAATGATTGGCAGTAGATTTTTACTATGTAATGTTTAATATACATATTTTTCAGGGGAAGTATGGATTTGACCAAAATAACTTAGCTGTTATGTTTTGAAAAAGCATATAAGTATGGTTCAAAGCCAAAATCACATCCGGTGGTACTGTTCTGCAATGCACCTTTGCAAATGCAGTTTTAGAAGCAGGCAAGGAATGACATTTCCCAGTACATTTTTTTAAAAAGGAAAGAGTTTAGCAAATCAATGGATCTAATCATAAAAAAGCAACTTTTAGCCTTTGACGTGAGTAGTCAATTACTAGAAAAGAGTGGGATAGTTGTAAATTTAGAATAAGAAACCTGGTTATTAGGCAAGTGAAAGAGATAAGGAATTACAGTTACAAGAAATACATGGATAATTTACAAAAAAAAAAAGTTACTGATCTACAAAGACAAAAGAGAATGGATGAGTTACAGCAGTTAAAAGACCAACTGAGAGAAGCTAGGAATGTTATGGATCCCTAATTACCTAAAAATAGGAATGAAGGAAATGTTATACCGCAGATTTGAGGAGTATTTATTGCATCAACAGATTGCTGACTTGATCAAATATTTTTGTACTAATGCTGTCCCACTGCGCCCCTCAATTACTTTGTTGTTTTATTGTATTTTTGTTCTGTTGCCCTGGCACTATGCATGAATTAATGGACCAGCCCACTTACCTGGTTAGCAGATTATGAACAAACAAGTAAGCAAAATTGTGAATGTTTCCATTCTGTATATCCACTGAAGTAAACTGCAACCTACTGTAGCCTTTCTGGACATATGAATGCATTATGTACATACAGCTCTTATAATAAAAGGCTGTGGCATTATCCTTTGAGAGAGTTATGTTTGTATATTATGTGAGGGATTTTTGTAGTGGAACAGGCTAAAGTTATGATCACACTCTTGGTAAGGAAGATGTGAGGAGGTCTAAATATGATTTCAATCAAGCCAGTAAAACAAATATGTTATTAATAATTTAGGAGACACAGTTTAGAAAAAATGAGGGATCTTTCTCATCTTCCTCACTCCTGCCTGTATTCCACAGTGTTTTTATCCACTTACCAAAGACTGTCAGTTCAAGCAAAAAAAATGAAAACAAGGATTAATTTCTAATGAGAATGTGACAGCTGAGATACAGAGATATGGACGCTGCCCATGAGTTAAGGATACAGAAAACATAGGAATTATGTTATTCCTATAATAGTATAATGAGCAGCTGACATGACCACTGTAGCTGTAGCATCTCAACTGCAGTCTGAGCTGACCACTAGTGCCTATTCTGCAGATCAGCAGAATAAATACTCAAGTTATCCAGTAAGGCATCATTCAGTGCAGAAAATAGTGTCTTACTCAAGTGGGGTTAGGGGTGCTGGCATCCAAGGGGACAGTGTTCAGGAACACAAATACCAGATGCTGTCTGGTGGTAGCATATGTTAAAAGAAAGTATACTAATATGAGTTTTCTAAAGTCTTAGTAAACTGCAACATGGAAAAGGATGATAAAAAAGAAATAACTCTGTCTGTTTCTATTCTCAAATCTTTCCCACTCTTTTCTTTGTACCTTCTCACACCTCCTCTCTCCAGCTTTTCAGCCTGATAGAGTGTGTTCACCTGCTTCACCCTGTACTCTGCACCCCCCTACTTTGAGTCCTACACACTCACATGTATATGCTATTCTTTTTCTACTCACATGTATTGCTAAGTGACTTTCTTCTTCTACTGTGACTTTCATACTTCTGTTTCCATTTATGCTCTCACTTATAAAATTGTGTTTTTTCTATGTATTATTGAAATGTCATCTCTGCCAGTTGTCTTATCCTTTCTACTGTCCGTCCATTTTTATGTATCAGCAATTGTTTTAACTAATTGTATGTAGTAATGCATCTATTTTATTCATGTATCGACAATGTTTTAATTTGTTAATTGTATGTAATAATGTGGAGCTTTTCTCCCCGGGCCTCCACTGAAAATGGACTCCTCCAGGCCCAGTGGACTTTCCCGGTCAACAAATGCAATAAATAAATAAATAAATAAATAAAAATAAATAATAAATTCTTAATGCTACATTCAAGTATGTAACCACCCTTTTCCACCCAAGAAGAAAATGTTTTCATCTACAAGTAACTCACCATGTAGTTAATATTCACATTCTTGGGGGAGTTTCAACAACATGAGCACAACACCCATTGATACTGAATTATTAAAACTTCCAAAATTCTTTCTGTTAGCCAAGTAAGTGAACTAGACCATCACAGATCCTTTTCAGCAATAATGCAGACCACAAGGACAAGGGTAGTTTAAATAAGTACGGGGAATTTAGAGTAGCCAATCAACCAGCACATTTATGTGATGAAGAAAAAAAAAAAAAACAGACTACCCAGAAAAACAATTCATACTTTTCATAAAGCATAGTATATACATAAGACCTGGTGGAACACACTTACCTCTTCAGCCAAGCTGAAAACATGGTGAAAGGTATTATCCTCAGCAGACCAAGGTGATTCATTCCCCCAAGTATTTCTCCTGTATTCTACCATCAGACAGATATGGCAAAGGTTTAGATTTCTGCCCACAGTTGTGACAGGACAGTGATAGCTTCCATCTCAGCGTTTATTCTTCTAACAGAAATTCCAGTATTTGTCAATTATGGCTCACTTCACTTTGTGTCTGTTAACTTTCATCCTGCTGCCCCTCTAACTCCTGAGTGATGTTGTTGCATATTGGTTAGTAATTTAAAGATTTCATTCCAACATACTATAAGCATAAATTAATCCGTTAAGGAACAGGACCCTACTCCTGAAGGATTGCTTTCCTTCCTGGTACTGAGTTGGGTGAATGTAAAACAGAGTATGAATAACTACAATGTTTCCCATAAACTGCAACAATATTTTAATTTTAATACATTCTTTCTCTCCACAGAGACATCCAAGTACAATGTTTATTAAACGTGCTAAAAATTTACTAATTAAAAAAGCTGAGCTTGTATATCTTGAAAAAAAATGGCTGCAGTCCTTCCAGAGCTATAGATAGATTGATATATAGATGGACAGACAGACAGCTAGAATAAAATGAAAATAATAAAAAGACAAAAAATAATGTCAATGTTTAGGTAATGTTCTGCCTCAGTTATCAAAGCTATTATAAGAACTGTTACTCTGAGTGTTTCTGGTATTCTTTGTACTATGCTTCTACATGTCTCTTTGGGTGGCACTGTGGTGCCACAGTTAGCATTGCTGCTTCACACTGCCATTCTCTCCTGTTCAGCTACCTGACGGGGTGCCTTAGTGCATGTGCTGGCATTTACTGCTGTTTCCAGTTTCCTCCCACAGCCCAAACACTTCAGCAAGTGGGTCACTGAGGTTCTAAAGTGCACATATATAGATGTTCGGTGTGTATGTAAATGTGTATGTCCTAAGATGGGCTGGCATTTTCTCAGGACTTTTATGTCTTATACTCACTGCTTTCTTGGACAGGTTCCACATCTGTGCCACCCCAAACTGGGTAAGTGGGTAATAAAAAAGATTTTTATCTGCATATGTTGCCCAGAAGTATTTCAGTGCACAAATCAAGTGTCTATTTTTCTTTAAAAAATTTAATGAAGTATTTAGACACTTATGAGAACAAACAAAGAAGCTCCTATACTTCCCTATAAAGCAAAAAATTTGTCAACTTTTACCTTTTTTCCCCACTGTTGCTTTATGTCAGCAGCCCCTGTTCTTTGGTGTACCAGCAAAAAGTGCTCCAACTGTCTTCTCCACAAGATGGTTCTCCATTCTTGTTGGCTATTTAATAACACACAATATCAGAAGCACAACAGGGTACACACTGACTTTTAGTGCTAGGAAACTAGAAAACTGTAGGTTCTATTCCCACTCCAGTTGACTGGATTGCTGATGCTGCAGTGCTGTACTCTTGAGTGTGTCACCCTTCAGATGAGAGGTTAAACTAAGGACCCATTCAGTTGAATACAAAAGGTCCCACAGCACCAATCAAAAAGAGTAGGGGAACTTCTATGATGCCCTGGTCAAATTTCCCCAGTAATATAAATACCATCTCGGGTCTCCCCTGGAAAGAGGCCACTGGCATTGTGGGACTAACCTGGTCAACAAAGGATAAAATGGTACTTCATCTGATAGATTTTTTTGTGAGAGATATTTTCATTTTGTGTGTGTGTGTGTGTGTGTGTGTGTGTGTGTGTGTGTGTGTGTGTGTGTGTGTGTGTGTGTGTGTGTGTGTGTGTGCGTGTGGGTGCGTCCGTGCATGCGTGTGTGTATGCGCATCTCTGCGTGCAAAAAAAAGCTTGAGGTTCAGTGTTCTGAGTACAGACCATGCACATTTAGCAATGAAGAAAAGAAATGAATCATTGGACATAAATGGTATTTGTTCAAGGTAAATCCTCACTAAATTACTACAGAGGGCTCACTCTGACAATGCATTGGGTGGATCTCTAGTCAATGTTACCAGCATGAGTATTGCACAGTAAAGAACATGATTAGCTGACGGACTTAAAAATGAAGAACAATGCAACAACTAATGGTTGCTGCCCTTTCTCAGGACTGTAGATTAGTTCAGCAGCAAAACACTCCCTAGATCTATGACAACAGCCATGTGCTGGTTACTTTTTCATGCTCAACACTGTAGTCTAGAAGAAGAAATATTCATGTGGCCTGCTAATATGTAGTCCACTAAAGATCTCATACTGAAACATATGCTGTTTTCCTGAGATGTTAATTACTGCCATTTACTTTCAGTTAGCAACCATAGGCTGGAAAGAAGTTTGAATTAATTTGTCCCATATATATATATATATATATATATATATATATATATATATATATATATATATATATATATAACTAGCAGAGAAAAACAGGATGGTCAACTATCAATGCAACTGCAGGAGAAACAGTGGGAGATTAAAAACAAATTTCTACACTATACAAACACATTTGATTACAACTGTATCAAAACATCATTTTGACATAGGCAAATTGTTCCAAGAATGCAGTACACAATTCCTACGGCATGATATACATATTTGTAAGGTTGTGTTTTCATCATTCTTTTAAACCAAGGAAATAAATGCAGTGTTGCTTAATAATAGCTCACCTGTACAAAAATGGGCTCTGGGATTCAAAGACAAAGAAAACTGACAAAGAACAGCATCATGCACCTGTGTCTAGTATACTGCCATGAATCATGGGTGGCCTCACTGGCATACAACATACATCCCATTTCCTTAAATGGCACATAGGATCATCTGTGTACACTTTTGCGTTTGAGATGAGGGAAGCACTATGTAGCACATCAGTGCATACCTCTCAGCTGTACAGATTTTCCTATAATGTCCAGATTTTGGCCTCATTTTTTGATGCATTTCATAAAATTGTGGTTTTCTGGCAAATTAGTGGCAAACCATTAAAGACCGAAGTTAAAAAATAATGATAGACATTTGAGTTTCAGACTGCATACCCTTCAGGAAATTCTTGCTAATGTAAAACCAGTTATTCTATCAAATTTCTAAGCTTGTAAGAACAATATTTAAAAACTGTACCTATTTTTGGGCCTTTGTCCCACTTTTATTTTTTGGCTTTGTCTATATTTCTTGCTCTAAGAGGTTGAGAGGTATGCATCGGTGCTATACAGCATAATAGTGAGAGGCAGCTGTACAGCTACTTAATAAGGTTCAGTATACCTTACTAAACTCCCTGTCATTGTTGGCCTAGTGTCCACCATCATGTCTAGAGATGATTCATAAAAATGTTTCACTCTGTAGGCATGACTAATATAGCAATGAGGGAATCTGATGATACACCCATTTCTACTGTTGGAGGTCACTAGTATTGCTGTGTGAGGGTGGGACACATTTCTGTGTGGTAGCAGGTTTGCTTTTGTCAGTACTAGTATTTTTCTCTGTACTTTATGACGTGCAACATATTAACAGAACAGGGAGATCTTAGGGCTGTCAGGTGCTGCACCAATCTGAGATACATGGCTGATGTCCTGTATCTTACCTTATTAGGACCAGCCAGTATGCCAGTGGTGCCGGATTGTTTATTTGTGTACAATCAGGAGACAGTATTTTGCAAATGTACTCCTTGCATGGAGTACAAAGCATACCTATTGGGGCAAGGCCTCCTATGTGGATCCTACCCCATCGTGTAAACTTTTTATAAATCTTTAATAGCTTTGGTCCACTGCTCCACTGCACACCAAAATTTGTGAATAGGGAAGGTCCTAAATATTCTGCTAGTATTTTTGCATGTTTTACATGAGGAAGGCTATTCATAACTGCCAAAATAAAGGCTTTGCCTATATATCATTGAGTTTTTGGTTCTTCAGGACTCATCTCACTGAGATGAAGTTACCAGAAATTTGGGGTCTATATTAGAACACCGAACATTCAAAATGTCGAGTGTTGTAATATCGAACCCTAGCAATCAAAAATACAAAACATCAAACATTCGGAACAGTGAAAATTTGCTGTTCCAAAAAACATACACACAACACAAGCACACCAAACAAACAGCAATCCACACACATACACCTAAACTCATACACCTAACCCTACACTAAACTATACATACACCACTAACAATCCACATCGTACAGTCACCTAACCCGCGCCCTAACCCTAACTCACCTAACCCGCTCTAACCCACACATCCACACAATCGCACACTTACCTGAACCTGACCAGTAACTTTCCACCAGAGCGCTGAAAATACCGAAGCAATAGAAATGAACAACCAAATTCTTTCCCTAGGAAAGAATCTGGTTTTCTATTTCTTCGATATTTTCAGCGTTCGCTGAAAATGGGTCGATATTAGAAAACTCAACATTTCAAATGTTCAGTGTTCTAATATAGACCCGAAATTCGAATGAAAACTAAAGGAAAGTTTTTTGCAGGGGAATTTCCTGCTACAACCATCCCACCCCTGAATTTCTATATACCAACTCCACAGCCACATAAACATGGGGAAAATGGAAAAAAAAACACAAACACACACACACACACACACACACACACACACACACACACACAACCCTAACAGTGCTGATGGGTGAATATAAATCACACCATCACTGATTCTCTGAGGAGAACAAAGATGAGGGAGTAGAAAAATAGTGAATTAAGCTTTGCAAGTTGAACCATCATAATTCAGATTTCATTAATAGTACACCAGCCAAACTAAACAACAAGTGTTCCGATGGGATCTTTACATATCTTTCTAAAATACGTACAGTCCTTCTAACTCTAGTGTTTAGAATTAGTCTTCACTACAGTCTGTACCACTGAAACGCTATGAAACAGGCATAGCTTTATGATTTATTCCCTCATATAAAGTCCTGTTCCTCTTAGGTTTACTACTTTAAAGTAGAACCTGTTTAAAGGTGCATATATTACTAAATAAAAAGAGTAAAACTATTAAGAAATGTAGTATCAAAAGATCTTCTAATTTGAAAAACAAGAATGATTCTCTTTCTGACTCCTGGTATGATTTTGTAAAAGCTATGACTTTTAATGCTGAGATGTTTAGTAAAGTTAGAAAATCCTAACATTTGCATTAGTAAGAATTTGTGTATCCTGGAATTCCTAGACTCCACATAAACTGAAATAATATTTTCCTTTGACCCAGTTGCAATGGAATTATATGGCCAGTTACTTTTTTCCTTCTTCTTCTTCCCCTTTTATAATTGCAGTATTCAGTTTCCTCTGACCTCAGCTGCTTAAGTTTCTCCTAATGAAAAAACGAAATGTTCATTTGGTTCAAACCCCTGATCTGATATTTTTTTTTTGTTAAGTCTTCCTTAGTAGTACTGCTATAACTGCATCCATTGGTTTCAACTGCGCACTGGACACCTTCATCAACAGCACACAAGGTGAAAACGCACACACTCTGCAGCTGCAGTATATTGTATTAACACCATTTTGTAAGCAATAAATTTAAAGCCAAATACATTTTTTTTCTTGACAGGCTTAAGAAAGTCTAAGTCTGGACACAAAGTGCCTTTATTTATAAGGAAGGGGCAAGGGGCAGCAGTGGATATGAATGGCATAATGCAATGTACATAAAATAAATAAGAATATAAATGAACTTAAGGCATTTCAAAGAAAAAAGAGCTTTAACAGCCTATTGAATGAGAACAGGCTGATAAAGATAAAGGATAACTACTGAAAGATTTCATGACACTTGTTATTCTGTCATGTTTTTATAGGCAACAGGCAAGCCATTAAGGAAGGAGTTGCTTGTTTTCAGGGCACTGACCTGGCAGGATTACAAAAATAGTTCGAAGAGCAAGCAGTTACAATAACAGTAACAAAATAAAAATGAAGAATAAAGAATGAGCAGAAATATGCTTTGTAAATGTCAATCTAATGATTTTACAAGACACAATTAGAATGTAATTCAGTTACCAACAAGAAAAGGGATAAGAATGTACTATGTGGTAACTAACATGCAATTATATAAATACAAAAGCACAATATAAGCCTGAGAGATTAGTTTAAACAGCAATATGTTTTCAAAAGAAATTAGAGATCATTCATGAAATGCAGACAGGTAAAAACAACCTTAAAAACTGCATGCCAGAGTTTTATATGCCTTAGGCAAGCAAGGCAGTACAATACTGTGTCAAAGTAAGAGAATGCAGGGCTGCCACCTGCTGCATTTTTCATATGACAGTTTTGATTTAGGCGGTTGATTTTGATGGAAAAATATATTCAGAATGTGAGAAATCAGAGTACTGTAAAAGAAAAGACATTTTATCTTTCTTATAATATTAATGCAGAAAACTATAATACTGTAAAACAGAAACATTAGGTCAAACTTCTACAGCAATGTTTTAATTTTTAAAGTAGTTGTCTTTCGGCTTTTCCCGGTTAGGGGTCGCCACAGCGGAACTCCGGTCCACTAATGATTGGCAGTAGATTTTCACGGTTTTCATTTTTAAAGTAAAGTAGGAAAAAAAGTATTTGGCATTGGCTGAATGAGCGGCCTATTCACTAGCATTCAAGATGTCACACTATGGCATATGGAAAGGTGCCAGAGTGCAGATTAAGGCAAGTGACAAACAATGTGAACAAGGTGAGAAACAATCAGAGAAGAAAGGGAGGTAAGGAGATGGGTGAGTGACAGGACAGTCCTAATGAGAACCAGTCAGAGGTGCAGGACAAGTGCAATGCATCAGTCAGAGCCAAATCATGGTCAAATGGGGCCCTAGGCAGGGGAATGGACCAGCAGCCCTCAGCAGCAGCCATGCTGGTGCCTCATTACTTGTCTCTTTCCTCCCCACCCAATTTCCCATAAACACTGCTCAAAACTGTCAGCTTGCAAACCATTTTCTTCTTTACTTTTGAAATGAAGGCAGAGATATGGATTTAATTTAAAACTTTTAATTTAGATATCGTTTGCTGACCAGGTTAGTCCCACTAGGCTAGTAACACCTTTTCAGGGGAGACCCATAGTGGTATTTATAGCAGAAGGGGAAATTTGGAAAGGGCACTGGGGAACTTTCCGCTACTCTTTTTGATAGCTCAGGAGGATGTAAACGATCAGACAGCACCTACCATTAACACAGACAAATGGGGCCTCAGTTTAAAATCTCATCCACTGGACAACATACTCAGGAGTGCAACACTTGGTTATTGTTTATATTATAATACATCAGGATGCATTGCATTGTGTCAACCCCAGTGTGACATCAGCCAATTTTATGCCGTCAGATCTGTTTTCTATTGTTGTTCTTAAGAAAATGAATGTAAAAAATAGAGTAACATCCAGTGGAGGGGCTTATGCCCCCTACAATCCCCAAAAGGATTAAAAGGGACTTAAAACTATGTGTAGCAGGGGAAGACGGGAGGGTGGCAGCGTTATTGTTGTATGCGTGTGTTAGTCTTTCACTAACATTGTGTGTAATACCAAACATTATCATTCCAATTTTTTTATATTTTAATCTTAAGCTTTTTGATGTTGAAAAAGTATAGAATTAGAATAACAATAAAGAAATATGCAAAACCCTTATCTGACAACCCCATTGGGATGTCAAACAAGTCAACTACACCCATACCTGTGGCAAA